>NC_084536.1:12438571-12757857 GCF_024500275.1 Phycodurus eques
AGAGTCAGTGACCTCCTTCAGATTACAACGTCTGCACAAGATGTAATCCACCTGCGTGCTTCTACCTCCGCTCTTGTAGGTCACCCTATGTTCCTGCCTCTTCTGGAAGAAAGTGTTCACTACAGCCATTTCCATCCTTTTTGCAAAGTCTACCACCATCTTTCCCTTCTAGGTCCTTTCCTGGATGCCGTACTTACCCATCATTTCTTCATCACCCCTGTTTCTTTCACCAACATGTTCATTACAATCTGCATCAATCACGACACACTCTCTGTCTGGGATGCTCAGAATTACTTCATCGAGCTCCTTCCAGAATTTATCTTTCAACTCTATCCTACCTGTGGGGCATAGCCACTAATCACATTATACATAACACCCTCAATTTCAAGTGTCAGCCTCATCACTCAATCTGATACTCTTTTCACCTCCAAGACATTCTTAACTAATTCTTCCTTTAAAATAACCCCTTCTCCATTTCTCTTTTCATCAATACCAAGGTAAAATAATTTAAAGTCTCCCCTAAACTTCTAGCCTTACTGCCTTTCTACCTGGTCTCCTGGACACACAATATATCAACCTTTCTCCTCATCATTATGTCAACCAACTCCCGAGATTTTCCTGTCATAGTCCCAACATTCAAAGTCCCCACATTCAATTATAGGCTCTGTGTTTTCCTCTTCTCTTTCTGCCTAAGAACCCGCTTTCCACCTCTCTTTCGTCTTCGACCCACAGTAGCTTAATTTCCACTAACGCCCTGCAGGTTAACAGTGCGTTGTTAACCCGGACCACGACCGATCCGGTATGGAATTCTTTGGATGAACGCTCATATTTCTTTGGCAAAGTTTTAAGCCGGATGCCCTTCCTGACGCAACCCTCTGCATTTATCCGGGCTTGGGACAGGCCTACATTTTGCACTGGTTTGTGCCCCCCATAGGGATGCACCGTGCCAATACATCTCATTTAAGACAAAATAAAATGTGATTAAATTCTCATTTTTTTTCTCTTTTTTTTACATATTGTGTTGGGAATAAACAACATCTGACAGTACCTTTTCCAGATGGCGGCAGCATTGACATGATTGATGGTGATGGTGACGGTTACTGACTGGTTTTCCATCCCATATACAATTTCTGGTTTATCTATAATCACTGGAGCTTCTTGAAGATAGGGACCTTGAAACCAAAGCACAGAGTTCCTTTGTCAATGCAGTTGTCACAATGAGACTGGATGCTTTCAACTGAAAAAAGCTCTACCTCGGTCCAGCAGTTGCACTGGGTCTGTGGCAGGTGAGGGTTTGCTCAAGGCCTTGGAGGCGATGGTCAAGACCCTGAATAAATAGCGCACACCTTTGGACAATGTGCTTATGGTGTAGGTGGTCTCCTTCAGGCCTGATGCGATAATTGTCCATTGGATGGAGCCAAGGGCTTGTTGCTGGATGGCGTACATCAAGGAGTTGGGCTCTAAGCGAAAAGAACAACTGAAATGTATACTGTACAATGATGGCACAAAATGATGTATTTTCAGGAATGTCACGTTTTCTATCAGGCAAAATGATTTTTGCATACCAATGGAAGGGTCCAGTCTCCTTGGCTTCTTCCATCTCAGGGTGATCACTTTACCAGTGATAGACTCTATCACTGGAGTCCCATCTGGAGGATCAGGGAGAGTATCTGAAAATGATAAAATAGTGGAAATCAATAGCATTATATCAAACTGGCATTACACACGTTACACATCACTGACCATTAAGCCATGGCTGTATCCATCCATGGCAAATCCTTATGTTGTATCATTTAAAAAGTGCATGTATAAAACAAACATACTCAACCAATTACAATCAACCTAATTATCCCGCCCTACCATAGCTTTTGGCCAATTATAAGATCAAATAAAAGGCGTAATATTGCAGGAATAAATTTCTACATTTGAAATTCACTTGTTCAATCACCTTGTTAAACTGTGACTTTAATATCATCTATCCATCCATCCATCTTCTGAACCGCTTTATCCTCACAAGGGTCGCGGGCGTGCTGGAGCCTATCCCAGCCATCTTCGGGCGAGAGGAGGTGTACACCCTGAATTGATTGCCAGCCAATCACAGGGCACATATAAACAAACAACCATTCACACTCACATTCACACCTAAGGGCAATTTAGAATCTTCAATCAAACTACCATTCATGTTTTTTGGGACGTGAGAGGAAAGAAAACCCACACAGGCATGGGGAGAACATGCAAACGCCACACAGGTGAGGCCAGGATTTGAACCCTGGTCTTTAGAACTGTGAGGCGGATGTGCTAACCAGTCGAACACACTTTAATATCAAAATACTATAATTTTATTTTGAAAACTACAATTTTTAATCTCGTAGGATTACAACCTTTAATCTCCCAAAAATAAATTTTTGTTCTGTTATGTTGATTTGTAAAGTACTTTTTTATTGAAAAAATATGAAATTGTTACTGTTACATTATGACTTTTTTTCCTCCAAAATATGACATTTAGGGTTACGTATGGTAGTTATGTTTAATTTATATTAGGACTGTGAAAGGGTCTTTGGAAAGCTTGAGAACCCCTCATCTATGGAATAAATGGACAAATCTAAAAAAAAAAAAAAAAAAGAGAGAATTACCTGTGACATAGAGATGAGCGTAGCAAGTCGCCTTGCCTATTTTGTTAGATATTACGCTCTTGTAGACACCACCGTGCGCATGACTCACTGAGCGTATGACCAAACTGTGGACATCGCGAACTGAAAAGAATGGAAAAAAACAGTGCAAGGGTGAGGAAGGTATAACGCTGGCATTGAGCGGAATCCTCACATCTCGCCGGGAGCATAGTGTAAACGTAGCCTTACATTGTGACTTGAGGTTTTTAGCTAAACACTTACATTGTGTCATCTTTCTGTCCTCTGTACTTTCAATTATTTTGCTGTTGTGGAACCAGGCAATGGTGGGATATGGCAATCCAGCCACTTTACATTTGAGAACAGCCTCCTTTCCGTCAATGACATCCAGATCATAAAGGGGCTTGCTAAAGTCGGGCATTGTGAAACGCTCAACTTCATTCTCAGGGACCTCAGGCTCCTCTGGTATGGATGGCATCTTCTCCAGTTTAGCCCTGCGTGAAGAATGAATGTCATATCCAAGTCCATAAATGAAGCTAATGCCACAACATCTAAGAAAAACTTTAATTGTAAGCCTACATCTGTGAGGAGATGGCCGGCCGTGGCTCTTGTATGTAGAGTTCAGCAGAACATTCAGCCTCGCCGTGACTGTTGGTTGCTGTCACAGTATAGAAACCTTCATCATCATTGGTCGCGTGAGAGATAATGAGGGAGTGACGGCCATTCTCCAGAAGAATGCGAACATCCTCACTCTCGATGAGCGTGTGATCTGCTGAAAAACAGCATTCTCTTATAACACTGATTGCCAACCAGTATGCCACATTAGTGTGCCATGAAAGATCATTGTGTGCCACTGGAAATCAAAATCCAATCAAAATTAGAGTTGTCAATTAACCTACCATGCATGTTTTTGTGATGTAGGATGAAACCGGAGTGCCCGGAGAAAACCCACGCAGGCATGGGGAGAACATGCAAACTCTACACAGGCGGGGCCGGGGATTGAACCCCGGTCCTCAGAACTGTGAGGCAGACGATGGACTGCCAGAATAATACCTTTGTCTTCAATTAAACTCGCCCAGATATCACACTGACTAAGTACATTTAGGAGTAAACTAAGACAAGATGATCATGATTTAAACATTATGCAGTACTTTTTGTTTATTTTGTTTTGTCTGCTTTCAGATTTTAAAAATAAATACATAAATACACACACATATATATATATATATATATATATATATATATATATATATATATATGTGTTTACCAACCAAGGCATATATTTTATATTGGCTGGGAACCAGTTCAGGGTGTACCCCGCCTCCTGCCCGATGATAGCTGGGATAGGCCCCAGCACGTCCGCGACCCTAGTGAGGAGAAGCGGCTCAGAAAATGGATGGATGGAGGGGTATATATATAAATATATATATATATATACACACACACACACACACATATAAAATATATGCCTTGGTTGGTAAACACTGTGCTATACATTAGGATTTCTTTCATCTAAAATAAAATCTAAAATGAGACCAATGAAAAGTCTGAAAAGATTTTTGGGGACCCTTACCAAAGTGAGTCCAGATGACCTTTGGCGGCGGGGTCCCGCTGACTTTGCAGTCAAATCGAGCGTTGCGGCCCTCGATGACTTCCAGAACATCCAGTTTGCGAGTAAAGAGAGGCTCAATTGAGGGAATCACTCTTAGTTTTCCACATGAAGTAATTTCCTCTGTAGTATATAACACAAAGAGCAATTATAACTCCTTTGGTAATAAACGTCATAATTTCTGTTAAGATTAAAGGAGACATATCGGGGGATATTATATTAATACAGTGTGACAAGTGTCCTATAATTCTTTATAATTCTTGAAAGAAGTTTTTAAAACACCTGCGAATTTTTTTAATTGTGATAAAAATGCATAATATATCTAATTTAATACACATACCCTTAGCTGTGCTCAGCTTGCAGGTGTATGTCCCACTATCATCCTCGTGGACTGAATTAAGAAGTAGGCGACATTTTCTTCCATCAAAGTGCATTTTGCAGTTGAGTAATGCAGGCTGGATCAGTTTCCCATTGGCCAGCCAGTCCACGTCTGTGTCTTGCGGCCCGATGACGTGACACTGAAATAGCACAGTCTCGCCTGCGTTCGCTGTAATGTCTCTCACCGGCCGGATGACAGCCAAGCTTGGCTCAACTGCTCGTACTGGGTGTAAATAAAATAGAGTCATCTTTAAATATTTTAAAGAGAACAAGGGCAGAAATGAACAAAGCAACAGCACCATTAAAAACAGTATCTTCTTATTGAAGATTTTATCAATATGTGGACTGGGAAGGCAGTGCTACCCCTGTGAGGAAGGGACGCGACGATGGCCAAATAGAACAGGTCTGGACAGGACAGGAGCAGTGAGCCAGGCAGTGTAGGAGTGTCTAGGAGTGGCAACGCAGTGCCAATCAAGGAAGGGAGTTCTATACTGTGTGAGGAAGGGATCCGATAAGTGGAAAATAGGAAAGGACAGGATAGGTACATTCAGCCAGGCAGTGCAACCACTGTGTAGTTGGAGTAGCGATGCAGTGCCAATTAGGGAAGGGTATAGGCACAGGACAGGATAGGAGCAATTTGTCGGGCAGTGTTTTCGGTGTGCGGTTGTAGTGGCTATGAAACGACAATCTGGGAAGGCAGTGCTATACTATGTGAGGAAGCGGAAGGATGAGTAGATAGGACGGGACAGGACAGGAACAGTGAGCGAGATTGTGTTTGGCGGAAGTGGCTATGCAATAGCAATCTGGAAAGGCAATGCTACATCCTGTAAGGAAGGAATCTGATGAGTGGCAAATAGAACAGGATAGGACAGGTATAATCAGCCAGGCAGTGCGACCGCTGTGTAGTGGAAGTGGCTATGCAGCGATAATCTGGGTAGGCAGTGCTATACCATGCGAGGAAAGGATTTGACAAGTGGCCAGAGGACAGGATATGAAAGGACAGGAGTAGTGATCTAGACAGTTCTGCTGGTGTGCTTAGTGGGAATGGCTATGCAGTGCCAATGTGGAAAGGCAGTGCTATACCCTGTGATGAAGGGATGTGAGTAGTGGAAAATACAAATGTATAGGACAGGACAGAAGCAGTAAGCCAGACAGTGCCACGGCTGTGTTTGGTGGGAGTGGCTTGTGGTGCCAATCTGGAAAAGCAGTTTTGTAACAGATAACAGACATGACAAGTAGCAAATAGGACAGGACAAGATAAGAAGACAGGATCAGCGGGCCAGACAGTGCTACCGACTCGTGCATTTTTGTAACATTACCTTTTACCTCCAGCTTGCCTTCACACTGTTTTGTTCCGAACTCATTGATGATTTTACACGTGTAAATCCCAGCGTCGGACCTCAGGGCCGACTTAATGGTCATTTCAAAAGTTCCGTTATCTGTCTCCCGTACAATATGACGGGGACCACTTTTCACTGTAACTCTGTCTCTCAACCTGCAAGAATAGAAAAGAAACTGAATATCAATTCAAGCTCTGGAACTACAGCGTACATGATTGACAACACCTACCAATACAGTAAAGGTTTTGGTTGACCACTTATTCGTACAGACATGGTGACTTCCTGTCCTTCAACAACAGCTTGATCAGTCATTGTTACCTGTTTGTAAAGGAAAAATCATAACTCAGAATGTAGGTTCGTTTGGTTTACATATTAAGAAATGAAGGTATGGAATCACTATGAATAGGAACAGACACACTAGCAAAATTCCCATGCGTCATATGAACACCAAATTGTCGGAATACCGAACACACAGTATTGCAAATTTTCTACTCAGCTCTCACCAGAAATGCAGGAGCTTTCTTGAATTTGGTGTCAAGTGTCCTTATTGGCTGTTGAGAACTAAAATCTATGGCTTCCTCCAGGGGACTGAGGTACTCCTCGTCCGATGTGATGGGGCTGCTGATGTCCATCGGAACACCCAGGACACCCTTAGGCTCCTGAATAAGTTCTACCAAATTGCACATTCATGAAATCTGATGATAGGTAACGTCTTTTATGTCTTTTGTTGTTGTTATATATACACATTCTCATTATTTTAAGAACCCCTTGACATTAACTCCATTGTTAAATGTCAAATCCAAACAATAACGGATTTTCACCGAGATGAGCAACTGAGCCCGAGTGAGCAATTTAGCGGTTCAGTTTTGCTCTTTGTTGCTATGGTAACTATAAGTGTGGTTGTTGAGCTGGAATATATTGCACATACAACTGGCTGAAGGAAATAATAGACTGGGAGCAGAAGAGCATTGCAAAAAATGTATTTGCACATCACCATTGTCTTGTTAATGAAAAGAAACTAACATTTTTAATGCACAATCATTACACAAAAATTATGTCCGATTAGGTCAGATTTAATGGAACTAATGAAATTCCTAAAGCTAACGATGCTGAAGGTTTATTTAATGTTTAAATGGGACATACCTTCTTTAATTGTGAGCGTAGCGTTACTGGTCAGTTTGCCTTCTTGGTTGACAGCTGTTATGCTGTAGTTTCCACCGTCGCGCTTTTGGACCGATTTTATGAGTAAACTGTGTCTTTCACCTTCCACTTTGATGACATAATTTGAAAAGATGGTGACTTCCAAGTTGTCTTTTGTCCAGGTTACTTCAACACAATTACAATCAGTCAAATTAAACATCTTAAAATTTTGTCAATGTGCATTCACAAAAGGTGACATTCTGTGGAAAATGTACTTTTTAAGTATTTGTCTAATTCAGAAAATGTGCCTGTAAGCAAACCCTTCTGAATTTTGCTGAATTATGGCGCCTCAACTGAGCTAACTGCCACCACACCCGCCTTTAAATATAATTTTATCAGGCTTTGGCCAGACTACATGGAAGCATGATCATGTCACAGCCAAAAGGTAAGCAGAGCTGTGACTGTGAATATTATCATTCATCCAGGTAATTTTATTCTCAGGGCATTGATTCGATCGTAACTGGACTGTTCTGGTAAGCACAGCTGCACTGTTAGCACAGATTAGAGTTAGCTAACAGTCACTTAAAACAATCCCATCCTCAAATGTTCAGATAAGTTGTCAACGTGGAAGTAAATAAGGGTAGTTGTGTTTGCCAATATCCTATTGTTAAATTAGCCAGGAGTAGCTTAGCACAAGGGCCATTTATTTGCAGTCTGGACGCGGAGGGGTGAACATCTGCTCAGTAGGGAGTCTCGTCTCCAGAAGTCTCCAGTATCACTTTAAAAAGTGCCTAGATGTGTTGCTCATCTGTTTTTTAAAGACAGTTGTAAATTGGAAACTGTTTAGCCGCTGGCTTCGTTCCAATCCCCTAGCTCGATATCATGGTAGCAAAACTCACCCCAAAACTAGTGTGACAAGTGGATGTTACGTGTGCTGTAATTATTTATGCTTTTGTATTTTTGAGCAAAGAATGTCATGCCAGAGAACTGGGAACGATTTCAAATTGTGGGGGAAAAAAATGCGTAATATGTCTCCTTTATGGACGGTTTTGTTGTACAAAGTAGTGTGTGATACCTTCAGGAATAGGATTGCCAGAAATGATACATTTTAGCAGCACATCTGAGCCACATTTGGCGACCGTATGTTGAAGGGGAAACTCAAACACAGGCGCTTCCATCGGGTCCTCTTCGGCAGAAATATAGGAATCATCTGAAGAATCTGCAGTATCACAGAGGGTAAATATAAGTTAAATACCAACAACATGCAGAACATGTTTGGAATATGCAGAATGGAAAATGATGAGGCAGTATCAAACCCATTTCAGGAGACATTGGTCGTGGGCGACGGTGCTTGACTTTGGTCTTCTGCAGTTGTCGTTTGGCTTGTTGAGGTTCATTTGTTCCCACGGGAACACCTTCACCTTCCACAACAATCATAGGGATTTTTATATTTGGGGCTTGTTTCGGGAGATCCACCTTCAATTTTTCCTCCAATGGATCGGCTTGTATCATCCTAGCGGGCTTGGGGGATGTTTGACAGCTAATATCTTGAGCAGTGACAGCACATTTTTGTACTAGTGGACTTTCAGGCCTGTTTTCCACTTTTCTCAATGTCATTTCTTTTGGTGTCTTTCTTCCCGAGGTCTCATTATGTTGTATTTGCTTCTGAAATTCAGAGCTATGCGGAGATTCTTGGCTCCTTGAAACCGTTTGTATAAGTGAACCCGTTTTACTTGGTGAGTCTTCCATTTGTTGAAGGAATATCGCTGGTGATGATGACCTCTGAATTATTTCTTTAACTGGGCTGACACGACTAAACTCTCGAAGTGATCGTACTCCCGGCAAGTCAGATAACTGCATTGACTCTGTGGTGTCTTTTATATTGGTGATACCAGTACTTGTGCTGTTTTGGATTTGAGAATGCCGATGCTCTAGCGTTTGCTGTCCCGGATTGAGTCCTTTTTGCTCTTTGGCCCACTGAGAACGTTCCCTTTCTTGTAGTCTCTGAAGGACCTTTAGGGGAATAGGTTCAATTTTCCTGAAAGGCTGGCGCTGTCTCGCCTTCAAAGTGAGCTGTTCTGTTGAAAAAGATTTCTTCAAATGGGGTTTACCGACAAGCTTCTTTATGCGCTGCAACTCCTCAGTGAACTTGTTTTCAATGTCCTGGACCTTTTGAGAATAGCGAGGTTTCTCCTCAAGTGAAGCAGCTCTCTGTTTAAACATGAATCTACGTTCTGCTGCATCTTCTTTGAGAGCTTCTCTTAAATCTTCCCTGGAACTTTCCCTGGAGATACCCAACCGGCTACCTCCATCATCTGAGTCGACAGAACCCGCTCGATTGAACCCTGCCCAGGATCGCCCTGTTATGGAACCTTCGGGAAATTCCAGACTTCGCCTTCTTTCCTCCAAGTCACGAACCTTCTCAAAAACTTTCGAACTTGCCCTTGTAAGCTTTGGGGATGGTCTGGGGGTAAACTCTTTTCGGGAGTACTCGCTCAGTGGAGTTTGTGGTCGTGAATCCTGAGTGTTATTTGAGGATTTGGGCATTTTAATCTTTTCTTCAAACTCTGCAGGCACTGTGTCTTGGTATTCTACTGGCACAGCAACTTTTTTCTGCAAGCTGAGAGGTGTCGTTGAACCAGAGCGACTTGGCATTGGAGAGGTGGAGGGACGTTTGACGAGTCTTGGGGATGGGGGTGGGAGAACCTCTGGTGGAGAACCTCTTGGAGAATCATTTGGCTGGCTCCTAAAACACAGCAGTTGTGCTATCATCAGCCGATATTGGATTGCAGGCAAAAAAAAATACTATTACTATTACTACAATTAATAATTCTTTCTTGCCTTGTTTTAGTGAAATCTTCCCGTGTTCTGGTTTCATCATCTGCATGTTTGTCCATCACTATATTTCAAAGCATGGAAATATAAGAATTGATTTGTTGATTTGATGACCTCTCATCAGTGTGTTATACAAATCACAGTGTTTCCAAGAAAGTGTAAGTTAGAGACAAGGTGGATACCTGAATGCACTGCATGGTCCTTATAATCCACACTATTGTCATTGGTCTCAAATTGGACTCCTCCTTCGTCCTCACTGCTGTCTGATTCTAAAATACATAAAAAATTAAAAGAGAGTGATTGAATTTGTCACAAAAATGCAGCAAAAATACTAACAAATCATTCTTTAGTCAGGATCTAAGAAATCTGTGAAAACGACAGGGCTAAGTTAAAAGAAAGCTATGTGTTTTAAACTGTATTTAAATACAGTACTTCCAATAGTTCCATTAAAACCGCATGTTTTGTTCTGATTTGGTCATGCTGAGAGGGAATGCAGCCACTGGTGGGCCTTAAAATAGAAAGAATCGCTGAGTCATTGGCACCCGAGCAGTTCTTGCGGGGTCTCGCTTCACAGTAGGTGGGATTATATAAACAGGGGTATTTATTTTTTACCAACAGTGAAACCAGCACAGCATTGCCTTAATATGTGTGCAAATGTCAAGAACACTTGCACATGTCACGACACTATAGATATAAAATTAGCACAATAGAATTTTTTTACATCATATAACGATAGAAAACCCACTGTCCACAGAACGCATCTCTAACTCTTCATAATACAAGACTTTTTATTTACTTGGATTTGAGGGACCCCCAAATCCAGTATGTTACCAAAGAATTGATCCACATATCAAATGCTGAACCAAGGCTAATATTTCAGCTGCAAAAATATTTTGAAATGTGCAGTACATTTTACAGAAACTGTGGTGTTCATTATTTACCACAACCCTAGTCTCCCCTCAAAAGTACCTGTATTGGAGGGCAGTTTATTTGTTTCTTGTAGTTTTTGGTTTGACAATAAAAGACGAATTTGAGACGAGATGAACTGTTGAGCTTTTCCAAGGGATTTACATCTACTTCTGTACAAAATTTTCTAGATCAGAAGTATTTTTGGGGGGATAACAGACAACATCTTCTGGTGAGCAAAAGTATTGGAACAAATTTGACTCCCATCAGTATCCTTTCGAAATGCATGCTCTATAGGGTTTAAGTCTGGAGATTGACACTGGCCTGTCTACAACCTTCTCCTTTTTGCTCCCAATGAACTCCTTTGTTTGTTTTCTTCATCTTCTCCAAACAGTAGATTGTGATACCTTCACTCCCACCGTCTGCAGGTTATCACTTATATTACTAACAGTTGTTTGCTTCTGTACTGCGGTTGGTTTCCTTGATCTAATACCTCTTCATTGTTTTTTTACTGTTACATCAGTGCTTTCTTTCTTTATTAAGACATTAAAAATGGTCCAAATTGCTATGGTCAAAATCTATGGAATGGTTTTTGTAGGTTTTCTGTCTTTTCAGCTCCTTGGTTTGTATGGTGGTTACACTTTGAATTGTGACCAAAATCTGAGAGTGAGCGTAGAGATTCAGTGCTATTTTTTGGATCAATGTAATAGGATACAACTGGTTAATAAAACAGACCACTCAGTCATAGTAATTTTGCTAAGGGCGTGTGTAAACAAAAGGTACTATCTGATGAGTTGTGCGTCAGATCCAGATGTAAATTAATAGAAATAAAAGCTAAAATGTTCATCTCTTGCCTCATGTTCATCTTTTGATGTCAAAACCAAATATCTTCAGTCTACACCAAAAATGAAGGAAATGGCCAAAGTGCAACAATAATTTTGGAAGGGAGTGTATACTGTAATTTACAAATGCGCACTAAAAAAAAAACGTGTTACCACCATGTTGTGTGTCAAACAAGCATCAGAAGAAAAGTAGCGATCATTAAAAGTGCAAAGCGAGAATCAAGTGAGAATGCTAGATCATCATTTATATAGAATGTGAATGAAAACTACTTTAGAGGAATAGTTAGGGATGCTGTGGAATTATTGATTACTCGATACAGCGGTCTTATTTGTCAAGATGAGAAGAGAGAAGAGGAGATCTGGTGAATGCGCTTATCAAGGCACTATAGTAACTCTAACCCTGAAAGTGCATCAATTCAAGTATCTGTGAGTAGATTGCAATATAAATTTGCCAAATCAGCATATATGGTAAGCTGGACAAACTGAGTTTCTTGACTTTATTGCTTCTCGAAACTTACCTGAGTCTAACTATCATGGTAATCATACTAATGCCTGGCATAGATTGCATGGCAACCACTATTCTGTACAGTGTGTGACCATTTATAAATGAAGACAGCAATGGAAGCTACATATGATTCTGAGGAGAACCTTGCAAATATATATATATATTGTCTACAATCATGCTGTTGTGATGCAGACCTAAAGGAATTCTGTTCAATTTCAATGTGTTATAGGAAAACTCTTTTGCTGGATATAGGGCAACTCTATGACCAGAAGCAACTTGACTTAGAAGTGAATCTTGCCTCACATGAACTAATACACATATTACACAAGCACTATGTACAGGTGAATCTCAATTAATTAGAATACCATAGAAAAGTTAATTTCGTGTTTTAGTTACATTCAAAATGTGTGGGTATATCCAGTTGATTCATTACACACATAAGAAAATACTTTTCAGAAGGCCAATTACTACTTAACATCAAAGTTCAAAATAAATTTTATTGTTTCTTATGTAATATTCTAATTTATTTAATTTCTGGGTTCCATTAGCTGTAAGTCATATTATTATTAAAATTATACTTGAAAATTTTAAATCATAACTTTCGGGTGTACAGTGGTGCTTTGAGATACGAATTGAATTTGTTCTGTACCCACGCTTGTAACGCAAAACGTTCAAATCATCTTTCCCTAATGAAATGAATGGAAATGTCATTAATCCGTTCCAGCCTCCCACCAAAAAAAAACAGCAAAAGTTTGTGATGTGTTTTTAAAAAAAAGAAAAATAGGACTCTATATTATTGTACCTTATAAAAACATATAGTAATAACATAATTGAATAGAGTATAAATAATTAAATTGCTCGCAAGTCAAAGCAAAAAATTGTTCAAAGTCGAGTCAGGTCACTTGTACCTCAACACAGCACTGTACATACTTTTTTAATTTAAATATTTAAATTAATTTAGTGTTCCATGATATTCTAATTTATTGAGATGCATCCACTATGTATATACAGTGTAGGGTCAGGTGCCCAAACACTCTTTGTTTTAACTTCAAATGTAACCACTCAGAAAAATACTACAAAGTGCGGTCCAAAATAAAGTTCCACATATCATAACTGCTCCATGTGCATTTCAGAGCAACTCTAAACTGAAGGTTACCCACAATTCTATATCTATAATCTATAATATCTATATTTCAATCTATAATCCACAACCAGATAATAAGCAGTAGGCTTAGTTTTCAAACAAGAGAACACAACCAGTCTTCAGTGTAACGATTTTGGAATGTGGGAGTAAGCCAGAGTACCCAGAGGAAAAACAAGCAAACATGAAAAACAAACAAACATGCAAGATGAGAACATGCGAAATTTATACAGGAAGGCCACAGACGAAATTCAAACCCAGAACTTCAAAACTGTTAGGCAGACATGCTTACCACTACTACATAATCTTTCGGAAACTTCCACAAACAACTACAAACATCACAACAAATGGTTACACTAGAATATATACACAGAGGTATAAATAAAACAAAGACTACTAAATGAATCATCATTCCAAATCACTTGCCTGATCACTACTTCGGTTTACATGGAAACTCCTGGTGTAGCCTCCACTGGTCTTTTCTGTGTTAGCCTACACTCAGAGCAACAAGGAATTCCCCCAACCTTTAGAGGGGATTCTGAGCTGTCACCACAAGCCTAAAATTCTCAACAGGTATTTTCCTGCTTTAAGAAAAAAAAAAAAAAAAAAAAAAAATCAACTTGCTCAATTACAAAATTGACTGAATCAAGTGCTGAGATGGAGAGAAGGCACTTGATTTGTTATGTAACAAGTTCCACCACAGAGCCTCGGCATTTCTTCCTCTGGGAGAATCCATTTATGAGAAGCATTAATAAAAAGCCTCCATTCGTATGTGGAACTGTCTACTGAATGCATATTATCCGCTCCCCCCAACCCCCCACCCCCCTCCCCCCTCTGCCGCCGCCTGTCCACACAGTGGCCAGCGACAGTGTGAGCATCCTCCCCCACTGCGTTCCACCCGACAGGCAGCGCACATCCACAGGCAGGAGAACAGTGGGAGTGAGCCAGCCCTCCTGAGATCCGTGCTCCACAGTATTGGTTGACCTTTCTCATGATTTTTCCCTTCCTTGCCGTTCTTCTGCGTCTTATTCCTCGGCTGGTATGATGCGCCAACGCCGCGTTGTCGGAGAGAGAGAGGCGGAAATGCACTCCCAGAAACCTACACAGTGCTCCTCGCATTTCTGCTTTCCGGAACACTGGTACAGCTGGTACACGTATATTTTTTGGTTGCTTAGACCAGTAATTTCCAACAACTGTGTCATGAGAGATCATTAGGTGTGCTGTGGGAAATTTTCCAAGTTCACCTAATTTGTCTGAAAATTATTATTTATTCATGACAAATAATAATATCTTTGATCTATGTCAGCGACATATTGTGACAGGCAGAACAATTCAATCCACTTCCACTAGATGACAGAAAAATCCATCCATCCATGTCCGTACCGCTTATCCCCATTAGGGTCGCGAGCGTGCTGGAGCCTATCCCAGACGACTCTGGGTGAGAGGCGGGGTACACCCTAAACTGGTTGCCAGCCAATCGCAGGGCACATATAGACAAACAACCATTCACACTCACATTCACACCTACGGACAATTTAGAGTCTTCAATTAACCTATCATGCATGTGGGAGGAAATCAGAGTACCTGGAGAAAATCCACGCAGGCACGTGGAGAACATGCAAACTCCACACAGGCGAGGCCAGATTTGAACCCGGATCCTCAGAACTGTGAGGCAGATGTGCTAACCAGTCATGCTGCCTGCAGAAGATACAATAAAGCATTTTATCAACCTGTTGCAATTTATTATATATTTATTATACAGAATACAGTTAACTACTGGATAGAATAATATATATAATATATATATATATATATATATATATATATATATATATATATATATATATATATATATATATATATATATATATATATAACATATATAATATATTATATATATATATATATATAATAATAATATATATAATATATATATATATAAATATAAATATATATATATAAATATAAATTTAAAAAAAAATATATATATATATATATATATATAATATATATATATATATAAATATATAATATATACATAAAATTATACAATGTATTTGTATATATATAATTGACGCATTATTTTTATGATTTTCGTCCACAATAACCATTCACTTTTGAAGTTGAGGCTCCTAATGTGATTTTACATCGTATAAGCTATCATCCCCTCAGTATGTTTGATTCCTTTTGGCGCATCCATTTGACACGCCCACAGCGTCTGAGAGTTGAGTGGTAGCCCTTATTATTCAAGTTTTGAAACCTAATTTTATATACTTAGCGATTTTTTAAAAAATTATTATTATTATTCATTCAAATTCTGCAGGTTTGTTAACATTACTCTTTTCTGCGGTGTGTCAAACATGCCCATTTTTTGGGCCTGTTTCATGCCTCTTGAAACATTTATTTTGCTAAAATTTGTGTTTAACTTCCATGTGCAATACATTTAATTGAATCATTATTTCAGTATGTTCTTTTTAATTTTCCTCTTTAAGAGCAGTGTCCATCCATGCATCCATTTTCTGAGCCGCTTCTCCTCACTAGGGTCGCGGGCGTGCTGGAGCCTATCCCAACTATCATTGGGCAGGAGGGGGGGAACACCCTGAACTGGTTGCCAGCCAATCGCAGGGCACATACAAACAAACAACCATTCGCGCTCACATTCACACCTACGGGCAATTTAGAGTTGTCAATTAACCTACCATGCATGTTTTTGGGATGTGGGAGGAAACCAGAGTGCCCGGAGAAAACCCACGCAGGCACGGGGAGAACATGCAAACTCCACACAGGCGGGGCCGGGGATTGAACCCTGGTCCTCAGAACTCTGAGGCAGACGCTCTAACCAGTCGGCCACCGTACCGCCAAGAGCAGTGTTAATGTTCAAAATACATAATGTTCCCGGTGGCTTACAATAATATTCATTATAAGTTTTTGAATAACATAATTGTTCTGCCCATGATTGTTTATCCACCTTTGGGGTGATTGATGTGTCATGTGTTGTTGTTACACTGTTAAGTGTCAGTGATTGAAAGGACCTTTATTTGTTGCCTCTTTGAAAGCAACAAGCATAAAACTGAGGCACAGCAGAAATAGCAAGTAGACTGCGGAATGTAAATAGTGATATCATGGTTGCTACTTGCGTGGCGTGATCTCGTCTTTATCGGTTCATGGTCTCCTCAGAACGCAATGACTCTGGGTATTGCAATATCGTTGTGTGTTTGTGTGATATATGTGTGACGTTCAATTACATTTGGCGATGTTTGCAGGTAAAATACAAATGCGGTAATAGCGTGATGTGCCGATCGGATCTCACCGCTATTGCTAAATTTAGATTATAATCATGTGTGATGTGTTATAATGGCATCCTTTTCTTGTCTTCTATCCACTTTTCTGTTACAGTTTCACAGCAATTCATTGTTGTCAACATGTGGAAGTTAATAAAAGAGCGATTAAGGACCCTCATCTTTCCTGGATCATGTAAAGGAGTTTGGCTGATTGTCTCATCATTGTTAATGCTTGGGAACACATTGAGAGGGCAGTCCAATCAAGTACACTTTTTAGAGACAAAATGTGGTTTTGATGAACACTTAAAATGTGGTTTTGATGAACACTTATGCTACTGATTTTTTAAATATTGGTCATGATGGTGCAATGGCCCAGGCTAAACCGCAATATTCTGTACAATAGAATATTGTACAGAATATATATTGTACTGCCCACTCATGAAGTGTGAAATTCAACAGCCAAAAAAATATTTTGCTAGCTGCCTATTTCTGAAATTGTGTTAGTGAGTGATTGTTCAGAATTTTGCAGAATTGTCATCACCATGTTTCTACTCTATGCGTCGCATGTACAGGTCCTAACAGTAATTGACAAATGTATGAAATACAGTGTATGAAGTGCTGCATCCACAAATGAAACTCACTTTTTTTCGTCACACTTGGCTTCACAAGATGAAGGAGCTCATTCAATTCCCTTGCTCATTCAATTCCCTTGCTCCGCTCCCGGTCGTCAAGGTAACAAAAGCCGTACTCTCCACGGGTTTCGCAATAGAGTGGGCTGGGTGACCAGTAAATCATTTTCATGAGAAAGGGCCGCCCCCTAAAAGCAGATTAATTTCTGGGAGACTAAAAAAAAGTAATGTGCTACAAATCTTGATCCTTGTGGCATTTTGACAAAAGAATTTCACATACAAGTTATGGGAACTGTTTTAGATATATTCGTGTGCAGAATTGTCTGGTAAAATAAGGTGTATGAGACATATACAACCCCAATTCCAATGAAGTTGGGACGTGTTAAACATATAAAAACAGAATTCAATGATTTGCAAATCATGTTCAGCCTGTATTTAATTGAATACACTACAAAGACAAGATATTTAATGTTCAAACTGAAAAACTATATTGTTTTTAGCAAATAATCATGAACTTAGAATTTGATGGCTGCAACACGTTCCAAAAAAGCTGGGACAGGTGGCAAAAAAGACTGAGAAAGTTGAGGAATGATCCTCAAACACCTGTTTGGAACATGCCACAGGTGAACAAGCTAATTGGGAACAGGTGGGTGCCATGATTGGGCATAAAAGGAGCTTCCCTGAATTGCTCAGTCATTCACAAGCAAAGATGAGGCAAGGTTCACTTCTTTGTGAACAAGTGCGTGAGAAAATAGTCAAACAGTTTAAGGACAATGTTCCTCAACGAACAATTGCAAGGAATTTAGGGATTTCATCATCTATGGTCCATAATATAATCAAAAGGTTCAGAGAATCTGGAGAAATCACTGCATGTAGGCGGCAAGGCCGAAAACCAACATTGAATGCCCGTGACCTTCGATCCCTCAGGCGGCACTGCATCAAAAACCGACATCAATGTGTAAAGGATATCACCACATGGGTTCAGGAACACTTCAGAAAACCAATGTCAGTAAATACAGTTCGGCACTACATCCGTAAGTGCAACTTGAAACTAATCTATGCAAAGCAAAAGCCATTTATCAACAACACCCAGAAAACGTTCCCAAACGTTTATTGAATGTTGTTAAAAGAAAAGGTGATGTAACACAGTGGTAAACATGACCCTGTCCCAGGTTTTTTGGAACGTGTTGCAGCCATAAAAGTCCATGATTATTTGCTAAAAAAAAATAAAGTTTATCAGTTTGAACATTAAATATATTGTCTTTGTAGTGTATTCAAGTAAATATAGGTTGAACATGATTTGCAAATCATTGTATTCTGTTTTTATTTGTTTAACACAACGTCCCAACTACATTGGAATTGGGGTTGTACTATGAGAAAAAAAATTCAGCATTTCTGCCCACCTTTAGCCCCTTGTGTCAATGCCATATTAATGATCCAATAGGTTAATTATGTGTGTGTGTGTGTGTGTGTGTGTGTGTGTGTGTATATATATATTTAAACTATTTTTCTCGAGTGATCAACTTTAAAATGGGTCGAGTTATCCTGCAAAATAACAGGAGGGTTAAATCAATCAAGTGCAGGGTGATTTCCACAGTCTAAAAGGACCTCCACCTGTTGAGTCAGACTTAAGGCCCAGGAGGAATACGCCATGTTGAGGATGGCGTCCAAACACATTGGAGAGGAGCCATCATGCTAAGAGCAACACTGACATGTTCACGATAGCCAAGCAGAGAGCAACCACAGAGACTATTAAAAGATCAAAGTACAATATGTCATAACATAAACAAATGTCCAGTGACTTTTAAGGAAAGCAGGGTTAGAGCGAGAAATGATCAAGACTGAGATCCTCGTTCGAATCTTGTCACTAGCGACCAGTCCATCCGTTGTTGGTCACGTTTTGGGGGGCCTCAACATAACTGAAAACCCACCAACTTTTGCAAGTGCGTGTATCTCCCCAAAGTCATTTGGTAGTACCCACTGAAAAGAATTCACCCCCGACATCAGGTTCTCCCAGTTGATATAAAATTGGGTAGATATGTCCAGTGTTGGGAAAGTTCATTTTCTACGCCAACTAGTTCAAAGTTCAGTTCACTCTTCCAAAAATGAACTAGTTCAGTTCATAGTTCACAATTCCAAATTTTTAACTAAGTTTAAAAAAAAAAGAACTCATTTATAGTACATTTTTGTTTTTTCTCAATATGTTGATCATGGGGTGTTCCCCTCAAAATACTGGCATTTAATTTTCCCATTGTTGCCACCCATTCAGTCCACACTAGTAGCCAGCTTAAGCTTTCACCCTACAATCTCCAAAACCTGAGGAACATCATGTTGCTTGAATGTTTTGCATTTTTAAAATGGGGAATTAAAATTAAAAACAGGACTTTTGTCCTGAATGTGCAAACAAAGGCACGCAACACAGTATGACAGGGACAATGGTGAAAGGACAGTGATAACTTTGCATTCCTTGCAGCTCTGGCTGACCATATTAACTAAATATTTTATTTTATCTATTCTTAAATTACAAAACAAAATAAATTCCATATCATGACAGTGTGATCGGACAGAGTTTTAGCTAAAGCATTCTGATACAAATAATAATTTTCCAAGTAATAAATATTTTACAATTATGTGCTGTATTACAAAAGAACCGCCGAGGAACAATATTCAATATATTCACTCCCATTTACGAAGTGTCACTGAAGGCGCTTCGCGTTCTCACGTAGCTGCGACGTGCCTGGCACAAATGGCGGCCGTGGCCGCACTGAGCGGGTTGCCAAATATGGCATTTATCCGCCGATATATGAAGGCTCGTATACAGTGTGTTCCTGGAAGTGCCCAAAGCGCTTTAAAAAGCCTCACATTCACCCAACAGTGGGCAACTGCTTTCATCCAAGGCAGTGCCAGGCCACCTAGGAACAAATTAGTGTTCAGTGTCTTGTCCAAGGACACTTTGACATGCAGACAGTTGGAGCTGGGATTTGAACCAGCTACCATTTGGTCACTGGACAACCTGCTCTACCTACTGACCCACAGCCACCCAGCTGTTCAGGGCAAAAGGGTAAGTGCTTGAGCATCACCTAGTGGCTATGCATTCTGGTAACCTGCATTCTTGTTACCTAATTTAATAAAGCCTACCCCTGCATGTTAGAATGAATCATAATCCTTCCACAGGTTGGCAAGGACACACATCCGCCGAATAATAAACATGTAGCAAGCACATTCATACACTAACTGCAACAGCTACAACTGATGCCCAGGCACTAACGACAGCCAACTACACTCTCATTCGCTAAGGCCCACATCACTCACCAGGACAGGCTCCACGTTTTAGAGCCAAACACATTCAAAGTCACAGATACTACATACATGCAACCCACATGCATATTTTGTCGAGGTATTATGCATAAAGCTTTAAAATATATATAAACATATGGCCTCTACTTTGCGGATTTTCGTCTATCGTGGGGCTTCTTGAACATAACCCCTGCAATAAACTAGGAACTACTGTATGGTCATTAGCCATATGGTCATTAGCCTTGCAAGCTGATAGGTAAACTGTCAGTCTCAGCATACAACCTATATTTCCGATAGTAAGATGGTCCAGGTATTACATTTACTGATGATTCCTCTGATCACATAGTTCCGACTCTTCAAGTTCGACACAAGTGTATAAAAATAGCCTGTACGAATTATATGTGTGGATCACCAAAAATATCTCATCAGATTGTGAAAATATTTTCTGCATGATTAAAGAATTTATCATTGTACTGAATAAACTGACCATTTGAAGGTAGAAACAGTTGTACTGGGCTCGGGATAAAATTAGCGCTGATGTCTTCCCATGTAACAGGAGAGACGCCAGGCAGCGAACATCCAAAAAATCTAAGGCCTGGCACATTCCACTATATAAATAACTACAGAGTCGGTGGACGCGGGGGCAGCCAAGAGAGACATTTTGGAAGTGGGAGAGAAAGAGAGAAATGTTTAGGCAGTATGGTTGAGTGATGGGACAGCTGTAGACCACGCACATGGCAAATCAGCCGGGTACTGAATCAAGCTGAAGGTTAAAGTGGAGGAAACTTTTGAGACCGATTTTCCAACTTTATTTCAAGGGCGGGAGCTTGTTGTTGACTTAACCCAGGATGTTGTTTAAGCACTAATTTTATGTCTTAGCTGTGAGGGAAAGTTCATTTTCTACGCGAACTAGTTCAATTTTCAGTTGATCATTCCAAAAAATGAAGTAGTTCAGTTCATAGTTCATTATTCAAACCTGTTCCAAAGATGCACTAGTTCAAAGTTCTTCTTTTTTTTAATACTGAAGGTTGCTGACCCTCAAAATACTGGCATTTCATTTCCCCACTGTTGACACCTATTCGGTCCACACTAGTAGCCAGCTGGAGCCTTCACCCTACAATCTCAAAACCATGAGTAAAAACCTGTTGCTTGAATTGACTTTTTTAAAATGAGGAATTAAAACAGCGGCACGGTGGACGACTGGTTAGAGCGTATGCCTTACAGTTCTTAGGACCGGGGTTCAATCCCCGGCCCCGCCTGTGTGGAGTTTGCATGTTCTCCCCGTGCCTGCGTGGGTTTTCTCCGGGCACTCCGGTTTCCTCCCATATCCCAAAAGCATGCATGGTAGGTTGATTGACAACTCTAAATTGCCCGTAGGTGTGAATGTGAGTGTGAATGGTTGTTTGTTTGTATGTGCCCTGCGATTGGCTGGCAACCAGTTCAGGGTGTAGCCTGCCTCCTGCCCGATGATAGCTGGGATAGGCTCCAGTACGCCCGCGACCCTAGTGAGGAGAAGCGGCTCAGAAAATGGATGGATGGAATTAAAACAAAAACTGGACTTTAATGGGCAAATACAAGCATGCAGCACAGTATGACAGGAACGATGGTGAAAGGACATGATAACTCTAGATTCCTTGCAGCTCTGGCTGACTATATTAACAAAATATTTTATCTTATCTGGTCTTATATTTCAAAACAAAATAAATGTAATATAATGACATTGGGTTTTAATGTGAGTGGGAATGGTTGTTTTTCTATGTGTCCCCTGCGATTGGCTGGCGACCAGTTTAGGGCGTACCCCGCCTCTCGCCCAGAGTCAGCTGAGATAGGCATGCCCCAGCATGCCCGCGACACAAGTGAGGATAAAGCTCTACGGAAAATGGATGGATGGATTATAACAGTGTGATCGTACATTGCTTTGACTCAAGATACAAAAGATAATTTTCCTAACAATGAGCATATTCTCTCCAATTTACGCAGTGTCACTGAACGAACCTCACGCATTGTAAATATGAATGGCGGCCAACGGGTGCCAAATACAGCCCTAATCCCCTGACATATGAAGGCTCATATAGAGTGTTTTCAGACTGGTTTTGTCCTGGAACTCCCTAACAAAGCCTGGCACTCTTGAATGAAAATTAACTTACTATAAGGATGCAAGTATGAATGGTTGTTTGTCTGTATGTGCTCTGCAATTGACTGCCGATTTATCCTGAGTTTACTCCTCTTCTGTTGCCAAAACTCAGCTGGGATAGGCTCCAGCTTACCTGTGACCCTGATGAGGAGGAGATTGTCCATAATAGGGTTCGGCCTCTCAATCAAAATCTTCTAAATAGCGAATCAGAACTGACTCGTTTCAAATAATAGCCCAACAAATGAAAAATCTGCAGGCACGTTTTGGCTGACGCATTTTAGCTGCCGAGGCTCCCTCTGGAAAACTTTTTTTTTTTTTTTCATGGTTTATTTTAACCATGATCCCTCATTCATGCCTTGGCCAAAGACGCCCGCATCTGTTTTCACACTTCTGGGTGCCGTAAATCCTCGCTACCTTAGTTGGAACACTGGTGCATTTCTTGCTAGCTCGCTGACTACTTAGCCTGCTGGCTGGCTAGCCAGCGCTTGTCATCTTTCACGCTGTGTCAGATAAACTTTCTCAAATTCAATCTGCGGCGGTCGCCATCCACCTCAGCAATGGCTCCTTTCCAGCTTCGGTTGTGGCCCTTCCATGATTATTCATGCGCTCCTCGGAGCTGCCTCCTTCCACGAAGCGCTCTTCGTGGAAGGAGGCCCGATGATAGCTGGGATAGGCTCCAGCATGCCCGCGACCCTAGTGAGGAGAAGCGGCTCAGAAAATGGATGGATGGATTATTCTATGGCCCACAGGATGTGATCGCTCAATGCATCATTGCTAACATTATTAAAATATTGCTGATATTCATCACAATTATCCTAGATGAAATCATTTGGCCATAAAGTTCTCATCCATAGCTTTGCTGAGAAGAAAGAAATCCATTTCATAAATATTTCTGTCAGTCTTTGGGGTTTTAATAATGTCATTGCCAAGCATACTCTGATCAGCAAAATACTTTGAGAAGTGTAGCACTAAATTCCGGTTTGTGACAGTGTCAAAGCTGCTGCTTTGACAAATGACTTGGCTCGGACAAAAGTGCCCAGCGCGTATCAGCTCCAGCACTTTGCTGTTGTTCTGCAGCGCTCAGCATGACTTTGTAAAAGAGATTCACTTTTCAAATGAGATGTGCTTTTCCTGCTGAGAGAGTCGTTGCAAAATGAATTGGCCAGACCCGTCGCTGCAGAACAGTCGATCAGCTAAAACTGTGTATTGGATAAAACAGAGTGCTGGTGTATATCAGGGTTTTAAAACATTTTTGGTCTTACAGGGCAGATTTTTTTTCCAAGAACCCCTTCACAATCCAGATGCCATGTAAACATTACTATTATGTGTATCCACTAAGCCGTAGGATGTATTTATTTGAGCATTTCTATCTAATTAATCAAGACCTGTTAAAGAGAAAGGAACTTGACCAAACTAAATTAAATAAAAAAAAATTTAAAATATTAAATTATATTGATAGCATGGCTGCGAAGAGAATTTACAACAATAGGGATTTGGTCACTACCTTTATATTTAGCAATGTTTCGACCACTTCAGTAACTATTTTTCAAAAAAGTGAATAATAGCTAGTTTAATATCCGCTAAAACAAAACAGACAACAGGAACGGAATCATTTTCACATTCTTTTTTTACATATGACAAGAAAGGATCACAGAGTTAATTGGGTTGAACATGGCCAAAAGCATGGTACCCATTCATTCTTTGCAAAAGCACTGATTACTTATCCATGTTGGAAACTTTTGACCTGAGGTTTGTGCTTCCAAGCCGCAAATATTTTGACGAGGTTACCTTGCCTCACCTATACAGCTTAGCATTTCTAGACAATCTAGAAATGCTGCGCGCATGCAGGGATGTCTGATTTACATGATACGTCACAACCAAAATGTATTGCAAATTATTTTGCTGACCATAAGCTACAGCTTGTGAAACCCAGTTTGGAACCACTGGTGTATATGATCGCAAGACAGGAGGGTATTCTTGTTACAAGTGATCCGAATGTCATAAGTAGTGGTAACCTCTATCTCTTTTTTGTGGAGTGGACACCAAGAAAGCATTATGTATCATGTTGTCTGTATGCATAATGGACGGCAGGAACATCCGCATGAATGCGTCTCGTTGAAAATGAGAATGTGTCCCCATTTCTTTGGCTATTTATACAAGAATGTCCTTTCAAGTCTACATAGTTCCTAACTTAAATCAATTGGACTGGTGTTCGTGAATGAAACCATAGTTGGGAAAACTAATCAGAGAAGAGGAGCAGCCTCAAAGGCAAAAACACAAAGGAGTAGTAGTTGTAGTAGTAGTAGTAGTAGTGGTAAAGGTAGTAGTAGTAGTAGTCGTAGTTGTAGTTGTAGCGGTAGTAGTATTAGTAGTAGTAGTGAAAACTCACCAGTTTTGTCAGGTGCATCTCCTGGTGAAAATGTGATGTATTTCAGGGGTGTTGAAAGTATGTATTTTAGTGGTCTTGAGCATGACCACACTTGGTAGCGTCCCCTGGAAAGTTACTAAAAAACTAGCCCCAGACACCAGCTTTGCCGAATGACACAGAATTTGTTGGACAAGTCTATCATAACAGGATGCACGAAAATATCTCAAGGACCCATGTCCAAAATTGAACAGAAAGTCAGCCATTTTGGTTTGAAGAAACCATTTTGGGCAATTTCCATGGATCATACTTTATCAACGCTGGGAAAAAAATCAGCACCACACAGCAGTTTCACTGATCGACACAAAATTGGGTGGACAAGTCTTTCAACAGGATGGATAAACAAAAAATAAATCCAAGGACCCAAGCTTCAAGTGGAACAGGAAGTCAGCGATTTTGGTTTGAAGCAGACATTTTGGGCGAATTCCAGGGCACATTCTTTGACAAACTCCAATGAGAGAAATTTCCCAAATGAGCCCTAATCGAAAGCTGGTATTGTAGACAGATGGGTAATGGTAAATTGTGAAAGACTTGAGCCTAAAGCTGGAACATGGGTTCAAAGTTGGATGATCATTCCAAGTATTCTCTGGACATTTGAAAGAAAAGAAATTGGGGACATGTCTATCATAACAGTACGCATAAGATAGTCTCGAGGACCCATGGCAAAAACTTAACAGGAAACTGGCCTTTTTGGTTTGAAACTTAGCCATTTACTGAATATTCAAGGTGATGTACAAATTGTCCACGTTATGTTTTATGTCTTAAAACCTCACAGTTAAATCTAGATTTCCCATACAAAAAGTATAACGAATAATAAGTATGAGACCAACCTTACAGTAATTCAGAAAGGTGTTGTTACCTTCACCAAGATCCAAGACAGCTAGAACAGCACTGCTCCGGGCCTCCCCCAGGTGGTTATTGGCAATACAGGTGTAGAGGCCAGCATCAGTGGGCTTGCAATCCCTAATCCAGAGGCCTCCGTATTCCTGGTTTTCCATGTTGAGGAGCTCGTCATTGTGGTACCAATAGAGGGAAGGCTGGGGGTCTCCAGAAACAGTCACCTTAAGCCGGATGTCGCAACCCGTCCCGACGGCGGCATTCCGCATTTTGCGCGTGAAAACCGGAGGAGTCGGGCTCAGATGAGCGGGTCCTCTAGGCTCGGCAAACACTCGCTCTGGGCTCACTTTGGAACGTTTTGGTGGGACGACGGGGCTGGGGGGATCAATTTTTTCACCTGCCCCTTTCTTTGGGGATGTGCTCCCATCTAATTTTTTCATAGTGACTTAAAAAGAGGGATTGTATGGCTGTGACATGAACTAAATTAAAAAATCTTGAGTGATCTGTAGTTACATTTTTGAATCTTTAGATCATTAACCTCTCTAAAATGTCTTTGCTGTTGAAATAAACAAAAAAAAAGTTACCTGTTGAATCAGGAGAAAGAGCTAGTGCCACTCTCTGACACAGTGGTATATTTAGTGCGAGACCCTTTGGATCATGTTGCATTAACAGCTCCCTTGACTTCTTGTCTCTTGAAAGTGACGACTGTGTCTTTTTGCTCCTGAGCTCTCGGTCACCAGTCCCAGTGAATGTAAGTCTTCTGTGAATTTTCCCTCAATACCCTGCAAGTCTCGCTTGGTTTCTGGTGGTGAATATCAAGCGATTGTCCAGTAGGTTGGATGGAGCCCCCCTTTCCTTTCCCCATGAGCTAATCCACCCCGTGCATGATCTACCCCCCCTGCCCCCACCTCTCCATGCACCGAACACCGCCACCGCCGCCACCTCTGCCAGTTTGTTGGGGGAAATGACAGTCATGGGCCCAGCAAGCTTACAATGGCAGCTGCCACTAGCTGGGGTCCCACCCCCTTTGTCATTTTTAGCCAACCTGGGGTCAGTAGAACATGTGAGGTGGTGCGACAACCCAAACTCGGCAGAGCAGAGTGGGTGGTGGGTACGGGACAGTTATCAGATTTCAGGAGGTTGTCAAATGACAGGTTCTGTGTTCAGAACAATTACATAACAAATGGAGAGGAAAAACACACAAATAACTTTGTACTCAAGTAAAAGGATTGGTACTTGAATGACATTTTACTTAAAGTTGGCATATTTTGGATATTTTACTTTTTAATGGCTTGTATAGAAATGCTGTAGTAGGGTTTGTGGAATGCTTGCCCACCTATCAAGTGTGAAATTAAACAACTGAATAAATCTTTTGTTTTCTGCCTATTTCTGAAAATGTGTCAGATAGTAAGCTTTTCTGCTGCATACCTATTGCCGCAACACTGAGTTTCTCGGCCCCTGACTTGGCAGCTAGACTGACCGTACATCAGCCATTTTCAAGCCACAAGGGCGAAGAAGCTAGGACAAGCATCAGTAAAAAAGGCCTCCATGTACTTTAACTAAATGCCAAAGAGTAGAAATAAGTCTTAAGTCTGGATTTAAACATTTCTACTAACGTAGCAGCTCTTATATCTGTGGGTAGAGCATTCCACAGTATTGGAGCGCGAATACACCAACATTATGCAAAACTTTCGCAAAGCATTCTACCTCACGATGAAAATGTCTTTTTAACAAATCTGCACTGGCATACTGTTTAAATGACCTTGCGTCCTTTCTCAAATGGATGTTTTACTTACTAAAGAAGAAATCAAAACATTTGTTACAAAGCATTTGGCATTGAACTTTTATTACTAGAATCTGTCATACTTTTGAAAGTCGGCATACACCATAAACAACTGGCGGATGGTCATATACATTGTTATATACACGGTAAAATGCTACATTTACGTGTTTAAAGTGTGCATTGCATGTTGACAAGACTATTTCCAATACCCCGTTCTCATAGTAAGAGTTCAGTCATCTTGAAAATAATTTCATACGCTGCACTGGACCACACACACACACAAAGAAAGAAGGCGTGTATGAGGATTTTATTTGCTGAGATTGTTTTGTTTATCTTGTTATATGACGCCTAATAAAAACTGACAGAATAAAATAAAGACTCAGCCCATCACTCATGGTTCAATTAATACAATTGACCTTGAGGGGCCAGTAGAAAGTCATGGAAGCCTTAGACGCAATCATCCAGTCAATGGTTATCCATCCATCCATTTTCTGTACCACGTATCTTCACTAGGGTTGCGGGCATGCTGGAACCTAACTCAGCTATCTTCGGGCGAGAGGCGGGATACAACCTGAATTGGTCGCCAGCCCTTGTGTGGAGTTTGCATGTTCTTCACGTGCCTGCATGGGTTTTCCTCCCAGATCCTAAAAACATGAATTTTGGTTAATTGAAGACTCTAAATTGCCCATAGGTGTAAATGTGAGTGTGAATGGTTGTTTGTTTCTATGTGCTCTGCGATTGGCTGGCGACCTGTTCAGGGTGCACCCCGCCTCCCGCCCAGGGTCAACTGCGATAGGCTCCAGCATGCCCGAGACCCTAGTGAGGATAAACGGTTTGGAAAACGGATGGATGGATGTTGACATGGCGGCATTATGTTGCAAAACTTGAGAAAAAAAATCAAGTCACCGAATCAGACACATCTTCAAAACACCAAGTCGCCTACGTCGACAACTTAGCTGAGAATTTCAATAATATATGTATCTGCTGGAAGTCAGAAGCTCGTAACACCTTTTGGCTTTGAATCATTCGTGCTTCCGTGTTGTTGCTTGAAAATGTCAGATAACAAAAGATTGATTTGGTTGTTTAATTTCACACGTGATGGGTAGACAGTCCTCTATAACTATTTGTATACAAGCACTTAAAAAATCTACTTTTCCGTAATATGTCCTCTTTAAAACACAAGAAGAAGTTAAAAAAATGGGATGACAGAGATTCAAATAATAGAATATTAACAAAATACAACTAAACTTTGGTCATTTCCAAACAGACATCAAGAGTCCCTTCAGAGTTCTTTACATGAATGTAGACGTGATCTCAGAGGAGAGTGAAGACCTGCTCGTCCTCGACACCGACGTTCGCTCCAGGACGCCCATCTTCCTCATAAGCTGCTGCAACCTCCTCCTGAACTTCTCTCCCACAAAAGCATACAACACGGGGTTGACGCAACTGTGCAACAGGCCCAGGCTGTGGGTGGCGAGCATGGCCTGATCCACCCCTATCCGGGCGGGGCACCGGTACTGCACTATCTTCGCCCGGAAGAAGGTGTCTGTCATCACCGCGATGTGGTACGGCGTCCAACAGAGCAGGAACGCCACCACCACGAACACGATCACCCTCATGGCTCGCTGCCTCTGGAACCCGCCGCGGATGCGAAAGAGGCGCTGGATGGTGATGCCGTAGCAGGGTAGCATGATGGTAAGCGGGATGACGAAACCAAGGGAGTGGCGGAGGACTCTGGTAGCCAGGCGCCACTCGTCCGCGCTGCGCGGGTCATAGTACTCGGCGCACACCATGTGACCGGAGGACGAGAAAGA
Source organism: Phycodurus eques (assembly GCF_024500275.1). NCBI lineage: Eukaryota > Metazoa > Chordata > Actinopteri > Syngnathiformes > Syngnathidae > Phycodurus > Phycodurus eques. Next base: position 12,468,095 of record NC_084536.1, read on the forward strand.
TGAGTACAGGAGGCCCGGCAAGGACAGAAGAGCTCCGACGGACCAGACCACAGCACAGATTCCCCAGCTCACCAGCTGCCGGTTAGACCTCCGGGCCTCCATGGCTCGGACGATGACCATGTAGCGGTCCATGCTGATGCATGTCAGGAAGAGGATGCTGGAGTAGAAGCTGAGTTCTTGGATTATGGTGATTATTTTGCACAAACCGTCTCCAAAAACCCATCCCTTGGAGACAGAGGTGGCCCAGAATGGGAGCGTGATAGCCAGCAGAAGGTCGGCAACGGCCAGGTGAAGGAGGTAGAGGTCAGAAGGGGGAAGTGCCTGCTTGCTGAGACCGATCACCAGGCCCACCACCAAATTTCCGGGTATGGCCAGAAGAAAGACGATGATGTAAAAGACGCTGATGAAAATTGCAGCGGCGTCCGGGATGGAAAATGGGTTGCAAGGTTGCGTCTCAGGGTTGACGATGAAGTCTGTGTCGTTGTAAGTGAAGTTGAATTCATCGTATGCTGAGTCAAAGTCAATTATGTAGAAGGAGCTTTGATCTGAGGGCGAGATCAGGACAAAGTCACACGAAACATGCGTCCATCTATTTTCTATACCGCTATTCCTTATTAGGGTCATAGATGAACGTTAGAGTCTTCGATTAACCTGAACTGACTTTCTGTGAGTGAAGTGGGGTAGACCCTGGACTGGTCACAGGTCGATTTCAGGGCACAAACACACATATATATATATATATATATATATAGAGAGAGAGAGAGAGAGAGAGAGAGAGAGAGAGAGAGAGAGAGAGAGAGCGAGAGAGAGAGAGAGAGAGAGAGAGAGAGAGAGAGAGAGAGAGAGAGAGAGATTTTGATATGGTTCCGAGTGATCTGCAGCCTATCCCAGGTGACTTTTTGGCGTACCCTGATTGCTAGTCAATCGCAAGGCTCATTCACACATATGGACAATTTAGGATTTTCAATAAACATACCATGCCTTTTTTTCCCCTTTCTTTTAGAAGAAAACCCACGCAAGCAAATGTCACACAGAAGCCAAATGTGAGGCAGACACACTAACCACTACTTAACTATGCTGTGCTCACAAAACACAAATACAAATCATTTAATTTGAAACTGATCTAAATGCATCCACAGCACTGCATGCAATGTAATTCTGCATAAAGAACTGTCTTTCAGTTGAATTGTGTGTTTGCAACTTTGAGCTAGATGGGGTGACAGACCGCAAAACTGTTGCCTAAATTTTACTCAATAAATACAGCATTTGAAGGATTCGAGTACTTGCCAGTCATTCTGGTGGCTCCTGTGCAGCAGGCGATACACTAAAGTGTAAGACAAGGAGCAACAACTCTGCCTTTCTTGACACTCCTCCCATCATCAGAGCTACTATTTTTTTGTTTGCTCAAAGCTTTTTCCATTTGTGTAAAGAAATTCATATTTTAAATATTATTGTATTGCATTGTATTGCACTGTATACTGCATTTACATATGTTAGGGTTACCATTATCAAGGATTAAGAAAATGTTACTTACTCATGTTCTTTTTTAGTCCTCAGCTTGTCTTTTCTGTGCTTTGGTGAATTGTTTTGTGAGTTCACTGAATCAGAGGGTTTGGGTTGTCTTCCACACACACACAAAAAAACTTCCCCTTTGAAACACGGGCTGCATATATGTCATAAGATGTGCACCATCACACAATTTGTGGACATAAAAGAGAAACCGTAAGTTCACAAAAGGTTTAAGGATTCTTACAAACTGAAAAATACTCAGAATAGAGATTGATTAAAATGTAATTAACTTGCCCTTGCACCTTCTTTTTCACCTTTTTGTTGCCATGCTCCACCCACATTAGATGGTGTAGACAAAAAAACATCGCCATGTAGCATCGCCCATCTGTTAAGGACACCTGCTTTCAACTGGGGCTCATTTGGACAAATTCTCTAGTGGTAGTTCTACGTCAAAGACGGAGGGCTGGAATCCCCCCCAAAATGGCTTTTTCAAAACAAAATGACTGATTTCTTGTTCAATTTCATATGGCGTGTGTCAGTCCATTTCCCATCTGCTTATCTGATCTAATATTAAGACAAAGTGGTATATCATTCATGTGATTAGTGCTCATTGGCATAGGCGATTCTAAGATCAGAGGTTGAAGGGTGTTGTTGAGCTCCCGGCTCAACAACACCCTTCAACCTTTGTACATTTTAACGCGTTAAATGTACGACCAGTTCAGAGTGTACCCCGCATCTCGCCCGAAGATTCCTGGGATGGGCTCCAGCACGCCCGCGACCCTAGTGAGGATAAGCGGAACGGAAGATGAATGAATGAATAAATGGCTGGGTCTGTAAATGATAGTGCTTTTAACCTACCCGGTGAAAAGTAATGAGATACAAATCGAGATTATGGCGACATTGGCAAAGGAGCTTTTATTTTTAACAGTTTATGATATAAAACCCTTTTTGTATTCCATGTTTTGTATGTATTTTTGTCCAGTCTTTTATGGACATATAGTGTTCTGAATAAATTAGTGGAAAGACAGGAAAATGGTTGAATGGAATGATAGAAGATATAAAATGAAGCTCATGCACTGGACTGCATATACCGGTAGGTAACTTTTTAGTCGTTTTAGGCCACTTTTAGCGAGTATTTCAATAGATATAGGAATATTTAGATTACCCTTGGGGAGTATTTAAGTAGGTTAAATAGCAGTTTTGGCAATTCGGAAAACATTTCAGTAGGTTAAAATTCCCTGTAAAGTAAAAATAAATGTCTTCTAAATTTGACACACAACAGAGAAAAGTGCCACTGTCAAATTTTAGAATTTAATTATATAATCTAGTAGTACGTAATTAGTTCCTCCCCAACACTGGTCACTGGGCACCATTTTAGCCATACACCAAAAATAAAATCAGGAAAACTGAAATGGTGACAAAATGTTTAATGGTATAGCTCCACAATTCAGGACTACACAATTCTGTCTTTGTATATTTTCAGAAATTATCTTCGAACATGTGTAATGTATTTAGGAACAAATCTGTATTCACTTAACAGGCTCTTTGTGAGGATTTATGTAACTTAGAAACTTCATCAGTTTATTTACTGAGTATTTTTATAACTTTTAGGGGGTATTACCAGTAGACTTATGTATAGCTCTTCTACTATCATAGAGTACAACGAGAGCGAATAAAGGTCTGGAGCTCCCCTATACCAATGTGAAGGGAGAATACGGCTCTTCTTCTGTCCCTCCACTGCGGAATCTGGCCACCAGCAATGAGACAACCAACAGGCCACTGGTGGAAGAGCATGTTTTCAACATAAGGACTGCGACCGTTTAGTGTGAAGGCACCAGAGCTGTAACACCTGAATTTCCCCTGTGGAGATCAATAAAGTGTTATTATTTCTGTATAGCTCTTTGAGTGACAATGTGGACATCTGGGGCCCAGTGTCAACACACAGTGAAACTGAAAGAGTAGCACCTGATTCCAGGCTGACCACCAATGTTGAGGAAGTTTCCCACGCAGCTCATGACTGACACATCTGTGTTGACACATGTCAAATGTCATATTTCCTTCCTTGCTACTGAAGACATCCATCCATCCATCCATTTTCTGAGCCGCTTCTCCTCACTAGGGTCGCGGGCGTGCTGGAGCCTATCCCAGCTGTCATCGGGCAGGAGGCCGGGGTACACCCTGAACTGGTTGCCAGCCAATCGCAGGGCACATAGAAACAAACAACCATTCGCACTCACAGTCATGCCTACGGGCAATTTAGAGTCTCCAATTAATGCATGTTTTTGGGATGTGGGAGGAAACCGGAGTGCCCGGAGAAAACCCACGCAGGCACGGGGAGAACATGACAACTCCAAACAGGCGGGGCCGGGGATTGAACCCAGGTCCTCAGAACTGCGAGGCTGACACTCTAACCAGTCGTCCACCGTGCCGCCGCGCTTAAGACAATAGACGCCTAATCTGTGCAATGTAACGATAGTCAGCACACTAGTGTATCAACGTTATTGAAGTGATGGATTGCATGAGATATCGCACATGGGTAACGTTTTGGCAACTGAGTGTAGTCTGTCATTTAATCAAACTAACTCTAGGAATGATAGTGTGCTTTGAGAGATAGGGTAAAATTTTGCCTCAAAACACTACATCGTAGGCCTGAAGCATCCCAATTTAGTATGGGGAACTTTTTTTTTTAATTCATGACCATAATATAGATATAAAATGCTCACAAAATTCCTAAATTGTGGCCACAAAGCAGCTGTAGCATAAGCAAACTTGAGTGCACCTTTAAAAGGGACATTGCACTTACTCGTGAAGGTGCGCTCCATTTGTTTACATATATGTCCAAGTTGTTCATGTGAATGTTAAACCACCAAAGCAGTATTTGTGCACACATTTTAGCTATTTCATGGGATCAATTTTATTATTTGCCCCCATGTCATGTGTGGGGCTCTGTAGCAGCAATCTAGCTGCACAATTTAGTCCAATTGGGGCCATTTTGTCTTCTTTAGACCCTTGGGTTTCTCATAATACTGGATTTACACTGCGTGGTTCAAGTGACAATTACCTTTTTTCCCCCTTTTTCTCCCCCAAATCAGAAAAATAGACAATTGTTTTTATTAAAATAATGCACACCAGTAAGTGATACACAAACTCATCCATCAGGTTTCCGTTCAGTTAATATACACACAGTTGTATGGGATACGTCAACCAAAACAGTTCTGTGGTCTAGCTGGGGGCGGGGGTCGGGGTTGTCACTTCACAGTTCAAATCCAGTTTTAACATACTGATACTGTGGGAGTACATAAAATTGTCACTAAAATGAAAGTGCAGCACATTGCCTGGAAGAACAAATGGGGCAATGCCAAGAGTCAATATGTGAGGTGCTTGGTGCAACAAAAGGATATGTAGAAATGATGGGCCAACACATTGCTTAAGCTGGTTCGCACAGTATGTGAGCCTTTAACAGGAAGCAAATGTGTTCTTTGGGTGGTTGGGGTCAATTTAAAAAAAAAAAAAAAAAAAAAAAAAAAAAAAAAAAAAACATTTTACAACTGTTGTAAAATTTATTTGATGAACTGTTTTTGCCAAGCTTGAAGTGGCCCCACTTTAAAGATGGTACAATCGTGGAAAGCGAGATAAAATGTTTTGAAGGGAAAATAATAATAAAAAAAGGCTCTACCGAATCAACCCGTCCTTTGTAAAACACCAATTTATAACGCCCTCCACAGGTGAAGTTTGGTTAGGTGATCAATCTGTAGCGCTATTGACACAATTTGGGTTTTTTGATGACTATGAACATTTTTCTCACTTTGAAATGAAGAGAAGAAAGTCCACAGACCATTCATGTAGGCTATATATAATATGCCAGAATTTTAAAGCGATACTAACATTTAGTGGGTGCCTAAAGGGGCTTGAGTAGATTGGAGGAGTTCAACAGTGAAACCGCAGCGTTCTGAGCAACTAAGGACACAGTCTCATCTGTGTTAAAGAACGACGCAGCTACTCTACATGTGACTGGACTGTGACAGCGGTCAATATCGATTTGAATTGAAGTCAGGTTAAAAGGGAGAATGATGTAGCGAGGTCCTCCCCAGCCCACCCCTTTTCATCTTTTGGCACGTCGCGGGTCCCTGCCATTGCTAATGTTAACCGAAGACTTGGCTGCAGCAGACGGGGGTCCGCTGGCAGATGACGGCATCGCTCCGTTGCCAGGCGACCGGCCATTTGGCCGCCCGAATGCAGAATCGCGGGCCCCGCCCAGTGCAGGGCCGCCGCTGTTGTTATTGTTGGCGGAAAACGGTGCCATGGAGCCGTTACCTGTTGGGTGAGAGAGGAATCGTGAGATGTTTTTTTCCATTCAAGTATGCTCTCCACATATTTTTTAGTATCTTTACCAAGATGTCACAAAAGTACGCTAAAGCCTCCGGTAGTAATTCGTGTCAAGGAAGTACGTTTAAGTGGTGCATCTTGACTGTTCTAAATCTTTGTATGTCAGGGAGTAACCAAGATTAGCCCAGGATGATAGCAAACATTAGAGAGAGCCTTTGCCTTGTTTTTCAGATAATGAGTGACTATCAAAAAGCTCAAGTTAACAACAACAAAGTTATTCCTTGACAAGACTGCAAAAGCATTTTTTTTTTTTTTTAATAAAATCATCAGGAAGTGATTTATTTTTAAAAAGGTAATGTAAAATGTGTTTGAAATTATATTAGTGTTTTGGGATCATAGTTTGTGATATACATGTATACGGTTTAAACTATTAATACATGAAATTATAATTTTTTTTGGGGTGGGTCAAAAATATATTTTTTAAAGTAACGTCAAGACAGGGAGTGCATGCCCAGCTATCAAGTGTGAAATTAACCATGTAGATATTTTTATCTAGAAAAAAAAAAAAACTAATGCATGTCTCCTTTAAACCGCTGTAAAAACAATGTGGAAACTAAAAGAACAATGCTGTTACACTTACCTGGTGCAGGAGGTGTACCTGAATTCTGATTGGGTGGAGAGTTTCCCCTCTGATTCTGGTCAGGTTTGCCCTGTTGCCAAATACGAAATAAATAAATTTACATAATCTATCTGGAGCAAAAACACAAGTTAGTTCCTGTATGACCTTAACTCCAATACTGGACATCTTACAGGAGGACATTAAATTACTGTATATATATAAGTGGCCTGGTTTGTTTTATTTTTTGTATGTGAGGTATTACCCCATGATACATGTAGAAAGTGTGATTTAGTTGCTTTTTTTTTTTAACAGTACCATGTTATTATACGACTTTAAATCCCTCAAAGGGAAATTCAATTTACACTGTGTACACTACTGTGTACATTCAACAACAAAATGGATGAGGTTGCTCGACCACTCACTGATTTGTTTTGCTGGTTTGCTTGAGCGAGCAGCTCTGGATTTGTCTCGCTGAAATTGGGCACTTCTGAATACACCATGCAAAATCTGTAAGGGACATATAAACATGCTTAAATGTCACATTCAAATGCCAGAAAAGCTGTAAAAGATTGGTTTAAAATACCCATTTTAAAAAAGTCTTATGAGTGGTCCCTAAAAGAAGCAATCCTGACAATGTTTGTAGTGTCGTAGATTTAATTTTATGTTTTAAGTTATCTCATTTATATATTTGGAGGACAACAAATTGGACTGAAAAACAAAGGCAAAGTAAGCCTAAAGTACAATTTAATATGAAAAAATATATATACAGTGGAACCCCGATAGAATTGACTAATAAGGGCGTGGATCGTCCGACATTGCTGATTGTCTTATATTGAAGCGCTTTTTTTGGAGGCCATATGCACCCATATTACTGTACAGTACAAAATTATTGTTTCGTAGGTTTTTTTCGTGGCCTAAAACGCCCAGTACAGTACAAAGTTATTGTAAATATGAAAAAAAGCTTGAAAATGTTTGAAGGTTTTACATTTTACCCAAATTTAGCACGTCTGTGTGCTTGGTTTTGGTGACATTGTTCACGCACAGTACTTATCATAGGAGAGTCGCTTTCATGAGCCGCGAGGAATGTGTGTGCTTCATAGTTCCAAAATCAGTTGCCAAAGATAAACGGGTTGACAAAAAATAAAAAACTGTTATTGTACCAACAATAGTATGCTCCAAAGTCTAGAGACTTGTTTGTATTCCTGAGAGTTAACACTACCGTCATGCTGCTCTCTCTCTCTTCTCTCCCTGCAAGTATATGTACAATAGACAATAGATACAGCCATCATGACATGGCCGCAACGTCAATGCTCCACATTCAACATGGCCGCCACATAGGCACGGCTTTTGGAATTGTTTGCATACCTGTGACCTGGAAATACATCGGTCCCATTCTCTGCCTGCATTGCCCCACAGCGCCAGTAAACAACAGTGGCCAATTCTGGAACTAACAGACTTTGTCAACAGCAGTTTAAGTGACAAATGGAAACTAATTTTGAACACATTCAGTTCCAAAGGTCCATTTTATCCGATATCCGTCATACCGGGGTTCCTTTTATTGAGGTTTCACTGTATATATGTTTTACTGTTATTGTTATCTTAAATTGTTTTCATTTTTTAATTTGGCTTCTTATCGGTGTACAGCACTATTTTTTTCAGCCGTGGTTGTATTTAAAGTGCCTAATAAATGAAGTTGAGGTGAGTCAACATCCCAAAAGATTTGTAGCTAGAAGTTGGGCTGCACTAAAAAAAAAACTAAGTGAAGTATACAACTTTTCCTCAAAATATTAAAACTAAAATGCTATCATAATATTACTGCTTTCATCTAAAATATAGACAATTTGTTGTCGAAATATTACTTTAATCTTAAACATATTCTTTAAATTACCTTTTCACAAAAACATACAACTTCCGTAATTGTCCGACTAATCTCCAATACACTGTACATGCTTATTCTTGCATTACTAGAACTTCATTTTTTTTCTCTCGTAATGTTAAGACTAATGTAAAAAAAAAAAAAAAAAACTACATGTTTTTCTCAACTTTGATAGGATAAAATATGACTAATCAGAGAGTAATCGTTTTGAGTGTGCCCCTAACATTCTTTCATAGATATGAATATGGCTGGTCGAATAAAATGTAATCTTAATTTTGGCTTTTAACGATCACAAAAACGGTGTAATTGAAGAAAAACCATTAATGTCCAGCAGCGAGACTTGTGTATGCCAGTTCCTGCGTTGCAAACGCACCCTGTGTTGCTTGTAGCAAGCGTGTGACGCATGTTTTTCTGCCTTCCCCGAGAGTCCTTTAAGCCGTTCATTTACACCACAGTTGGGGTTTACTGTAAAACTAAATCCACAACAAAAATAATTACTCACACTGAATATTTAAATACAAGACTGTTTTAGAAATCGCCAGTTTATGGTATCAGTCAATGGAAAACCCTATTGACGGGCTAGCTAACATTAGCATTAGATCATGGGAGGGATTTAACTTAAAATAACGAATATTTACACAAACGCCGTAGTAACACACACAGAAAGACATAATACTCACGGGTATTGACGGTTGAGTTCTGGTAGTTAAATACTAAGTTTCGAAATCAATTAATAATCGTGTTTACTAATCGTGATCATTCCTTTTTCCATACTCGCTGAGCCCTAGATAGGAGTAAATTACTGATATTACTCACTCTCCGATCTTCTGCAAATCTCCACCTCTTCCAGTGTAAAGTGTCAGGCAGCCTTTCCATATCGATGCATATCTAAAACACAGACGCCAGGCCTTTAAAATCCCATGAAAAGAGCATTTTAGGAATTTTGTTGTCTTTTTTCCAGGATCTAACCTGAATGGGTCCATGCTTACCCTCTGGTGAGTTTGATAATGTCGCCAGGCTGAATGAGACTGCCCAGCTCGTCCCAAACAGAGATGGCGATACTGCCGCTCTTGTCCGCCACCTTGCAGGATCGCACTTCATGACCGTCTTTCGTCTTGGTCACTCGTCCTAGTTGAACGAAAACATTAGTCCTCGCTTTACAAAGGTCCCGTCCGATGTTTCAACGTTATGAGCGGCACAGGGCTGTACGAACACGTTGTTAGGTCACCGGTGTACTTAGTTTTTCCATTTAAGTATTTTATATTTATGTCTTGGGATTGTTTTACGTGCAAACATTTACTGTAATTATGACGTTTTGAGGTTAAAAATGTTGCGCAATTAACTAGTTTGTGCTGCGGTGTAATACGTTGTCCCACCGCACCAAAAGCTGTGCTTTGGTACCAAAATGCTTACTGTTTTTTATTTGACTGTGTTTTTCAGACAAATAACCATAACTCTGATGTTTGCAGATTACAGACAGCACACAATGAACCAATTTGCGCAGCATTTATGGCCTTAAAGTGTTTTTCATACAAATATTTAACTAAACTATGATATTTTGAAGCTGCGAATGGGGCACAGGGAAATTGTTTGCCTTGCGCCGTAAGACTACCGTAACCATGAGTTTATTACTGTGTTAGTGTCGGTTCGTAATAGACAAGACATCCTATCACTTGCAACCTGCCTTTTTTCTCTCTCTCTCTAGATAGTCTAGATAGCTAGACAGACAGACATAAAAGCAGACCAATGTATAGATGAAAACAAAATTGTAATTGAGCAGAGGGAAGTTACTTGTATTTTCTGCTTTTAAAGAAAAACATTTACATTTTACATGTAAATTTCCATTTAGCATCTATTTATTAAAAGGACCTTTTTAAATGTATGAATTTAGCTTGCCTCTTTTGTTTCTGTTCAGGTTGTTCCATAAAGTCGCACCTTTCACTACTGTGTTCTTTTCCATCACTTTGATTCCGAATCCTGGTGTTTAGATTTTTTTTTCTTTCAACTGTAATTGCTCACTCCTCTTTTTCAAACTTTGAGTATTTATTGGTAAGATATTTTTATTAGCCTTGTACATAGTTTGTAATAGTTTAAAATCTAAATCATGGAATTTAAATATCATATTTGATGAATGGGTTAGATGGATCACAATAGCGACTACTATTAATGTTTCTTAAGCTCTTTTCCCTCCATTCAATTGATTTTCATTTATGGCCAGTGTTTTTCATACAAGTGTTAACTGTTATTTTGACTTTACTGACGTACACTTACATTTCAACCTCGGTAAAAAAAAAAAATAATTTGAGTAACGCCACCGTCGTGGGAACTTAACGTCGTAACCACAGGACCCCTTTCAACACGACATTAAACCCACGTCGTGCCAACACAAAAACGCGTCTGTCCCTTTAAGAGCACACGCGGTTCGGGCAAAGGACAGTGAAGAGCCACCGTGAGGTCCAACACTTACCTATTTCCAACACGATGAATACAATATTGAGGTTTTTCGAGCCGGGCTTGACGTCTTTAATCAAGAACACCGCTTCGGTCGAGGGTGCTGCCATTGTCCGCGTCGATGCCACCCAACCCACAACCACCACAGAATGCTAGCCTAGCTATGTTAGCAGTAGCCCCGCTAGCATATTAGCTTGGACAAACACGCCTGAGCGCTCCTTTATGTACACAATGATTTACTTTTCACAGAGTCAAGTCACAAAGCAAACACGTTGGTTACAAGTAAAAAGCAGGAAAGGAAAAGACAGCCGCCTTCGAAGAAAAAAAAAGGCAATAGCTCATGCGCTACCTAGCCTATCTAGCTTAAACGACAGCCAGCTCGTTCCCTACTTTTATTTTTCGAGGAGTTTCTTTTCATGGCTGGTGTCATTGAGATCATATTTTTAAAAAAATATATAATAAATAGTTTGGTACTATTTTGCAATTCGCCGTAACATTAAAAATACCGGTCTGAAAAAAATCCCGAGTCCTGAGTCAACAATTTTTGCAGTTTCGGCTCGTACCAGGGATTAAATGAATTTGAAAGCCTCTCCCTATATGTAAAAAAAAAAAAAAATCATTTATAATTTACACAACACTAACCGGCCGCATTTCCTTTGTGTTGCCTTTTCAAGAGTGAAACTGTTAGCGTCGCTCTCGCGCAGTTGTGTTAAAATAATATGTCGAACCTACGTGTATGTCTCTATAAATGAGCATACGACTAAAGCTGACAGTTCCAATAAACAGCCTCGCTAAGTTTTTATAGCTCGATAAATGTGTACAAAATACGCAGCTGGACAGCGAAGCAAGTTTTAGTAGCCACAAACAGCAATGCTTCCACTATGCCTCGGGACTTACGTCACACAAGGCTGCCGTTGATTTTTTTACATTTATTTTTATATACTTCGGACAGTTCCATTTTCCCCATTCAGAGGGGGTATAATTTTCGAAATGCCTTTTTGAAGCAACAAATCCGTGTCAAATTGAAAGAGCGAATATTACTTTGGTTAAAGACTAAACAAATATTTAATAGTTCAAACATAAATCGATAGCACACGTCGGTGTTTGAAGAAAATAACTAATGGAGTTGGTTCTTTTCAAATGAATTCCGAATGCTAAACCAACCACAGAAGACGGCGTCGGCACAAGGTAAAAGACGTTAAATAAGCCATTTTCTTTTATCAAACGAAAAGGTGTGTGCCTAATTAGTTTTACGAAATAAATTACGTTGAGAATATGGCAGCATTCACACAAATACATAAAAATGTTACGTCACGAACAGGATTCGAACCTGTGCGGGGAAACCCCATTGGATTTCGAGTCCAACGCCTTAACCTCTCGGCCACCGTGACGATGTAAAGTGTTGTTCCAGAATTGTGTACTTGTACGTTATAATAGTCAGAACGTACGGGAGGTGCTAATGTACTTTGGACGCAGGAGGGAGACAAGCACCAACTCAACGGTTAACTTATCCGGCCTTTTTAACCTCATAGAACGAGGCCTGAGTTACTATCTCTCAATCAAAGGAGGACTGAACTCAACCTGTTGACAAAGTTTGTTGATGATTGTAACTGCAGATGAGGAATATAAAATGCAAACAAAAACTTGAAGCGACAAGTAGGGATAAACGAGATACCTTTTTCATGGCGAACTCCACATTAGACGGTGTTGGCAAAAAAAAAAAAAAAGCACTATTTAGCATCGCCCTAAGATACCTGTTTCTTCTTCTTCTTTTACTTTCGGCTTGTCGCATTAGGGGTCACCACAGCATGTCATCCTTTTCCATATAAGCCTATATCCTGCGTCCTCCTCTCGAACACCAACTGCCCTAATGTCTTCCCTCACTACATCCATCAACCTTCTCTTTGGTCTACCTCTAGCTCTCTTGCCTGGCAGCTCCATCCTCATCACCCTTCTACCAATATACTCACTATTTCTCCTCTGGACTGTGTCCAAACCATCGAAGTCTACTCTATCTAACTTTGTCTCCAAAACATCAAACCTTGGCTGTCCCTCTGATGAGCTAATTTCTAATTTTATCCAACCTGGTCACTCCTAGAGCGTACTTCAGCATCTTCATTTCCGCCACCTCCAGCTCTGCTTCCTCTTGTCTCTTCAGTGCCACTGTCTCTATTCTGTACATCATGGCTGGCCTCACCACTGTTTTATAAACTTTGCCCTTCATCCTAGTAGAGACTTTTCTGTCACATAACACACCTGACACCTTCCTCCACCCGTTTCAACCTGTTTGGACTCGTTTCTTCACTTCCTTACCACACTCACCGTTGCTCTGGACTATTGACCCCAAGTATTTAAAGTCATCTCTTCTCCCTGTAGCCCCATTCTTCCCCCTCTACCCCTCTCATTCATGCTCATAGCATATATTCCTACTTCGGCTAATCTTATTCCTCTCCTTTCCAGTGCATGCCTTCACCTTTCTCACTGTTCTTCTCCCTGCTCCCTGCTTTCACTGCAGATCACAATGTCATCTGCAAACATCATGGTCCACGGAGATTCCAGTCTAACCTCATCTGTCAGCCTATCCAAATCACTGCAAACAGGAAGGGGCTCAGGGCTGATCCCTAATGCAGTCCCACCTTCACCTTAAATTCCTCTATCACACCTACAGCACACCTCACCACTGTTCTGCTTCCCTCATACATGTCCTGTATTATTACAACATACTTCTCTGCCACTCCAGACTTCCGCATGCAGTACCACAGTTCCTCTCTGGGTACTCTGTCATAGGCTTTCTCTAGCTCCACAAAGACACAATGCAACTCCTTCTGACCTTCTCTTTACTTTTCCATCAACATCCTCAAGGAAAATAATGCATCTGTGGTACTCTTTCTAGGCATGAAACTATGCTGTTGCTCGCAAATACTCACTTCTGTCCTGAGTGTAGCCTCCCCTACTCTTTTGGCATAACTGTGGCTCTTCAACTTTAGTCCTCTATAGTACCCACAGCTCTGCAGATCACCCTTGTTCTTAAAAAGGAGCACCAGCACACTTTTCATCCATTCATCAGGCATCCTCTCACCAGCTAAAATTCTGTTGAACAAGCTGGTCAAAAACTCCACAGCCACCTCTCCGAGATGCTTCCATACCTCCACAGGAATTTCATCAGGACCAAGTGCCTTTCCATTTTTCATCCTCTTGAATGCCTTTCTAACTTCCCCCTTACTAATCATTGCCACTTCCTGGTCAACCACACTTGCCTCTTCTACTCTCCCTTCTCTCTCATTTTCCTCATTCATCAACTCCTCAAAGTATTCTTTCCATCTGTCCAGCACAATATTGGCAACAGTCAACACATTTCCATCTCTCTCCTTAATCACCCTAACCAGCTGCACATCCTTCCCATCTCTATCCCTCTGTCTGGTCAACCTGTAGAGATCCTTTTCTCCTTCTTTCGTGTGCAACATGGCATGCCTCTTGTTTGGCCTTTGCCACCTCTACCTTCGCCCTATGTCGCATCTCAATGTATTCCTTTCGCCTCTCCTCGGTGCTCTCAGTGTCCCACTTCTTCTTCGCTAACCTCTTTCCTTGTATGATTTCCTGTACTGTGATGTTCCACCACCAAGTCTCCTTCTCCCCTTTCTTGCCAGAAGATACACCAAGTACTCTCCTGCGTGTCTCTCTGATCAACTTGGCTGTAGTGGTCCAGTCTATTACTGTATTCACCTCCAAGACATTCTTAGCTAACTGTACTTTTAAAATAACCCCAACTCCATTTCTTTTCCCATCCACACCATGGTAAAATCATTTAAACTCTGCCCCTAAACTTCTAGCCTTACTGCCTTTCCACCTGCTCTCCTGGACACACAGTATATCAACCTTTCTCCTAATCATCATGTCAAGCAACTCCCGAGATTTTCCTGTCATAGTCCCAACATTCAAAGTCCCCACATTAAATTCTAGGCTCTGTGCTTTCCTTTTCTCTTTCTCTTTTCTCTTTCTCTTTCTCCTTTTCTCTCGGGGCTATTTAAATTTTTTTACTTTCGAGGTGGCACGATTGACTGAGTTTTGGGGGTGATATATGGATGGATATATGCAACAATGCTAATATTTAGTGATGACCTGACCAACCTCCAAGCATATTAAATGGTTTCTTTAGTTGCTATGTCAAACGTGTCAGTGAATGTTGAAAATGCTAGTGCTGCATTGACAATTAATGTCAATCTGATCGTATTTACATAGCGATATGAAAAAAGCATCACCCTTCATTTGATCTGAAAGTGTGCAAACAAAGATGACAAACGACAGCTCCTTGTTTAAATTCTTTATTGATGCATACAATGCTAAAGTTCAAAAGGAAATTCTTGCATGTTTACACAATATTAGCAACAAGAGTTAACACACTACTTGTGTGAGGGAAGCATCTTTGGTTGATGTAGTTTCCTACTTTCTTAACTACTGTACAGTGAAGGTAGAAAAGCAACATCGCTAACTTTTAACTGTTTTTCATTTCTAACAAATAAGACAAGAACTGAGATTAGGAACTCTTGCTTTCAGACCAATAATAGGTCAACATATACATTATTCCAAACATGTTTCTTTAACAGAAAGCAATGACACCAGTTTCCAAGGATGAGAAGGAGAGAATACCATAATTCCTGTAAGATTCAAACCACTGGACCGCCCCACTTGTACAAAGCAAAGTGTTACATCTTAGTTTAGTCATTAGTCTGAAAAAAAAGGCAAATCATCCTTAACTACTAATTACATTATTTAGAAAAAAAGATAATACAATGTGATGATGCACAGCTAACTTTATTTTATCCCAATGCCAAATGAGGAAACAGAAATGCAGGCTTAAGGAGACATATTGTGCATTTTTTTCACAATTTAAAACAGTTCCCAGGTGTCTTAAAGGTTTCTGTCATTTAGTTTCGGTCAAAATACATAAAAGATAAAGAATTACACCATACTTAAATCATTTTGAGTGGGTTGCTCTGTCTCATGCAAAATCCAAGTATAGCTGTCAATACCATGACAACTGGGTGCGGGGCTAGGGCGTTGCAAAGAAGCAAGGGCTACTCAGTGTTCCTAACCTAGCCACTTTTCAAACCCCTCTTCTGACTATTTTTCAAAAAAGTGACTGGTAACAAATCTACCGACATTTTGTGGTGTTATCGGAGACTTCTGGAGACTCTGAGACTCCCTTTCAGAGCAGCATGTTCACATCTCCCTGTCTAGTCCAGACTGAATTGTTCTTACGCAGAGCCACTCCGAGTGCCCATAAAGGTTTGTATTTTCACTCGAGGCAACACTTCATCAAAATACACTTTGCCAATTAGTGAAGCAGATCTGTGGATAGCAGGTATGCAGCAGACACACAGCCGGATATGTATACCCCCGTCTGCACGTTGACAACTAAGCTTGGCATTATTATGTTATAACAGACACATTTTTAGAAATAGGCTGCTAAAAATAATATGAAATTATGTTTTGTTTTTTCACACTTGATGGGTGGGCAGGCACTCCACCCATCCCACTATTTGTATACCAGCAATTACCAAGTAAATTTTCGCTAATATGTCCCTTCTAGAGATATATTTAGAAACATGCATGGGAGCTAGACTAACACTAAAAGGAATGTGTATGTGTTTTTGTTTTTTGTAAACTATACAAGGTAATACAAAATGTTTGCAATGTAGTACATTTCTTTAAAGAACCTCACAGAAGAGAAGGGGGATAAGACGTGTTTTACCATTGGTCTTATCTCCAAAAATAACTGGAATCCATTCCTTCAGGAGTGCAATTACTCATACCAGCTTGTGCACGTTATAGGCGCTACAGGAGTATGCTGTTGCATGTCACCGGAGGAGAAGCAGTCAGTAAAAAGATAAAGCAAAAGAATGACTAAACATTTGAATCCACCCAGTAGCAAATCATCACTCAATACATATATACCTTTTTTTTTTTTTTTTTTTTTACAATATTCTATTTTCCACAGTTAACAAGTGTGTGATTACAACATTCACCTGTTATGCAGAGTAATGAACAATATTTATTTGCTGCACTAGATTATGTGTCGCTACTTCACAGTGCACAAGTTTCAAGACCAATGGTGTAAAATTGGACACGGATATCCTATAAAAACAATATAAACACCCTTGGAAAGCAACCCCTGGATCACCATTCCTGCTCTTGCCTACCCTGGCAACTTACTACCACAATAGTTTTGTTGCCAAAGATTTACTAGTTTTCAGATTGGGAAAAAAGGAGCCCAGAACAAAGAAGCTGTTTCTCAGTAGAGAAGCAGACAAGCCCAGTGAGAGGGAGATACTTGGACTGGTGTCTAGGAGATGTCCTGCTGTCCAAGTTGTGAGCACCAGCTGATGGCACTGTTTTCAGGAAGCCTCAATTGATACCACGTTTGCACATTAATGCCAGGTACACCCATACCGATAAACGGAGCTAATTTTGAGCTAGATTCCGATAAAGATGATCCTGACCGATGAGTTTGTGCTCGAGGTCGAAAAATAATAAATGTTAAGCCTGTTCAATATTTAGGATCGTAAAACTTTGTTTGTGGTCAACGGGCAATCCACAGACCTTGTGATTGTGAGGTGAAATGGTAGCCAATTAGGAAGCGACCTGAAGTTTGCGCCATTGCTGGACACAACTAGATGAGCCACATTCACCACAAAAAAATAAAATAAAATGACAAGGAGACGATTTTGGAAAAATGATGTAGCTACCAGAAAATCTAAGAGTTATATTACCTTCTTCTATTTCTCCTTGTACTGCAGTAAACCCCCACCTATTATCAGTTTGCTACTCACAAATTCACTGTTTCTTTTTAACATAACCTCCGTTACTTGCTCTTTCTAAAATGTCTCAAGATGGCAAAAGATGGCCCCCAAGCCCTGTCTAAATAGGAAAGTAGTACAATTGGCCCAAAGACGTATGGTGAAGTGGTACATCTTGACTGAGAAACATGTTTTGTATATCTGGGAGAAGCTAAGATTAGCCTGGGTTTTTATGGAGAGTATATACATGTGCATGTACACGCGCACTTCGGGTTAAATTCTTTTTTTTTAAAACCAAATCATAATGGGATCATAGTTTGTGGTATATTTACAATTACAACTACAGTATTTTGATAGGCAATTGTAAAAATGTTTTGAGGGGGCGCGTTAATTACTCTCATTTTATCGCTCTTCGCAGCATGGCTAGGTCCCTATCGATGCATTTTTGATAATAACAACAAACCTGTTTACTTATGAGGGACATTTTAGGCACTACTGGGTGAGTGTAGGACAACAGAGTTTAGGACATCTGCTTTACAGCAACTGTTTCTGTAGCTGGTGTCACGGAGTGCTTCTCTTCATTTTTGTGGGCCTCTTGTTCTGCTTCATCTTCCTCCTCATCTTCTTTATCCTCGCCAACGTCGTCATCACGCTCGGGGACTGCAAGACCAGCAGAACGATCGCCGAATATTTCACACTGCATGCTCGATGGATCTCCGTTGATTGCCAACTCTGCCTTAACGCCGTCCGCGGTGGACTGACTCAGCATTTGTTGACTCTTCTGGGCAGGTTCCTCACACAATGCGACATCTCCAGGTAAGCATTCCAGTGGAGAGATCTCCACATGTGCATCTTCTCCCGAGGCCATTTCTTGCAAAGGAGCCTTACCATCTCTAACTTTTTTTACATTGAACGTCATGGGAGACACCTTGAATGTAGAGCTTTTAGCAGAAGGGCTCTTGGGGTGGGTCGGACTGAGGGTCTTTATGATCTTTTCGCGCTTTTCCGGTGGAACAATCTTGGTGGTAATCTGTGCCATCTTCTTCTCAATGCTGTGGCGGGAGAAGGCCTTTTTTAGGCTGTCGACTTTCTTCAAACTGGTCCGCTTGAACTTGTCAGACCTTCGCTCAAAGATATGGGAACTACCTCCGGCAGCGCCGCACTCCAGTATTTCTCCCTCCGCTCTGTCACCCGGGAGATCCTCGTCCGAGGAAAGGCTGATGGTCTGAAGACCGTCAACGGAGCTGGCAATGGACATGTTGGGCTGAGTGGACTCTGCGTCATACTGGCTTGGGTTTGGGGTCTTGAGTGAATCCTTGACCAACACACTGGAGGGTATCTCATTGTCCTCCTGTTAAGAAACAGACCAAAAAACAAAAATTATGACAAAATACTCAAAAAACTTTTACAAATATATAAAATAACTGACTGGATAAAGGGTGGTTAGGTGAACTGCACTGTCTGACACACTAGCATGTGAAAGAAAAGGTAAGCAGAGCTGCATGCAGTTAAGTTGGATGCACAGATTAGCATTGGCGAACAGCTTTAGCTTCTGACATGCACAGATCTGCACTACTAATTTAAAGTTTTTAAAGTATAGTGTATATAGTGCTACCTCTACAAGTCAAGATCCTTTTTACTCGCTTTTTCCACACACTGGTGCTCTGCCTCCGCAAGTAGAAGCTGTTGCAATGCCCTAGCTTCATCCGGTTATCACAGTAACAAAAGCAAGACTCGGCGCTGCCCCAGTTGTATGTGGGACGGGGTATACCGTCCCTCACTTACATGAGACAGGGCTGTAAGGGGTTGTAAAGTATACTACAGGTATAATCCTGAGGGTGTTTTGACGAAAGCATGTGAATTAAATTGTGAACAAAATTATCAGGCATAAAAATACTCCTGTGATTCTCCAAAGAATACCAGTTGTTGGGAAGCAGCCTTCAATAGCTGGGACGATCCCCAGGAGTATTTTTTTATCAAAATATTTCATCTACAACCACCCACAGCTATTAAAAAAAGAGTCAAGCACATAGTTTGCATGCAGGAAATCATAATCTTTCTCGATTCATTGAAAACTGGAGCAAAACTCAAAGTTTTGGGTTTGAGTTTTTTTCCCCAATCGTAGATTTTGCTGCCATGTTTGGTCTGTGTGCATGTTTCTTCAGGTGATCTGGAAGTTAATAAAGATCAAGTTCGCTGTGGATTCATGAACCTGAGAAGTGTCAAATGAAGGCCATTCAAAATACAGTATCGCCGCTTTCCATCAGTTTCTTCTATCGCCATGTCAGTCTGTCCATCAATGTAATCATGCATGCAAAACTCATAAACCACAAGGTGAGACAATTAACTTCACGACAACTTAACAAGGGTCTGTACAAATATTGAAATAGTTGCTGATGCATGTCAGAATGACTGCATTTCCAAGAATGCCGGGCAGCTCGCAAGACATTCTGAGAGGGCCTAAAGTGACAGGATACCAAAGGTTCTTCAAAGAACCGTGCAATGCGCCTTTCACGGGGTGTTATTAACACATACTCAAGGACCGGGCAGACAAGATGATCTGAGAGAATCTTGGTTCCTACACAATCTATATTTTATTGTTTTGTAGTGTTACATTTTACACAGAAGGACACTGAATATTCTACAAAAGAAAATTATATATATATATATATATATATATATATATATATATATATATTTAATAATATATATTTAGTTGCTGGCAACCAGTTCAGGGTGTACCCCGCCTCCTGCCCGATGATAGCTGTGATAGGGTCCAGCACGCCCGCGACCCTTGTGAGGAGAAGCGGCTCAAAAAATTAATGGATGGATGGATAGTTAATGGCAAAATTCTGTTACTTACAATATGTTTACATTTTAATGTTTCTGACCGCTTTAAATTGGCTAAAATTCATGGACAGTGGTGCTGTCAGATATGAGTGCCTCGCTTATCAGTTTTTTATTTTTTATTTTTTTTGTCTTGAGATACAAGCAAAAATCTGGGATTACAAATGCGCTTCAGACTCCCACCGCTGATGGCGGCAGAAAACTTCACAACATCCGGAGACAATATTCCTTTCAGTCGAAGCACAACATCAGTTGGTGGCGCTAATGCGCCATTAAGGTGGTTTGCCCACTGCCAATCAATCAACTCCACAAAAGAACAAGGATGGACAAAAATTTATTTTGGTGTTTGATGGGGCACTGGAACGGATTACTTATATTTCCATTAATTTCAATTGGGAATGATGAGTTAGAATACGTGTTCTGAGATACGAATGTGATCATGGAACAAATTAAACTCATATCTCAAGGCACCACTGTACTGTATTGTTATGCACAGGTTGGTAATCTGCAGTTAGTTACTATGGTAGTCTGGCACAGGAAGCCTAGAACTTTAATTGACCCTCTAAACAAATACTCATCAGCCACTCAGAATGAGATGTGATGTGACATGGCAACGCATGCGTCTTTTGTCTCTCGTTATTAATGACCAGACACGTAGAACACGGGGTGTTTTTAAAAACAAAAAGAGAAATGCACATCAATTTGGAATGAAACTAAACAGCTAAGATAATTAACTAACACTATGTGACAACAAGCTTGTTGTATCGCAGCCACGTTATGTAACATGCTGCAAGGTTTTTGATCAAGATTTGTGCTGTCGAAATGTCGTTTGCATGAATAGCAAGTGAAGCCAAATGAGCCAACGCTTATATAAGACTCTTGATCCCTTGCGCTATTCAAATCGAAGCGATCAGGGCGGGGCATGACAGGACAGGACACAGTTGATTCTGACTGAAAGAACTGAGACGAGCACCTCTTACTTTTTGACTGAATGTGTATTCAAATGTGGGATTATGGAGAATTTTCTATTTATTTGACCATAAAGTGCCTATGATAGAATTTAATAAAAAACATTGTCATATGGGCAGTAGGACACAAGTCATGGCATATTGCGCAATGTAACTATAAAAGGAAACAGTAAAAAGACACACCTGTAGATGTCATAGTTTACACTAGAGGGAAAAAAAATCACAAGAAGCCAGATTTTCAGGTTAAGAAGTAACTCAAGATTTGAAATAGAATCAGAGAGTGTGGTATGAAAAGCCACTCCCAAACAAAACACACTAAAAGGAGGAGCTTTGGAAAGTCTGTTTTACAAAATGTGTCTGTAAACCCAATTGTTTCATCACAATTTATCTAATTTACAGTACACAATATCATCCCCCAAACCTGGTTTCTCTGCACATGACTTGGAAGCTTGGCTGGCTGAATATTTTTACATTTTGAAGTAAAACCTGACTAATACATGGAAGAACTATCATGTCTAAGATGAAAGGTAAGCAGAGCTGCAGTCTACCTGTGTTACTAGCGTTCTTTAGCTGTTTGGGTAAATTGTCGTACTCTGCATTTGGATTTTTTTATCCTTTGTGTAATTACACTGAAGAATGGTAGAGACTGTTTCTTAAGACACCTAGGAACGGTTTTAAATCAACAACAATGTGCTTGTCCCATTCATATTGGTCTTTAACCAATCAGTGAAAAGCAGAACTGAACTCAAGTGATTGAGAACATTTGCCTTATCAGCATATTGTATGTAATTAATGTAGGTGTATCCTGTTCACAGCCCAGGAAGTTTTTTTCAAGGTCGTCCCAACATGCTTGCTGTGCATCAGTGGACAGTTGGAAGGAAAAGGGAAGAGACGGAAGGGGAATGGAATAATATGATACTGTATTTCCTGTAAAACATTCATAAACTCAACCATCAATGCAATGCAAATATTCTGCACAACGGATTAAATAAATTTAACAAAAAAGACATTCCTTGACATTTCCTGTTATTGTTTCTCTGTCAATCTCTTTTAGCTATTTTCTTTCAATCCGCCTCAAAAGATAGCGTTGGTACCATTCGTATCACTGTATATAATCAGTGCCATTGTTTGTAGAGAGCACATTTTTTGATAAGGTCGCCACAAATTGTCACCATGTTTACCGCATGTAGTGGCTATTACGTAAGAGCATTCACAGATAAACCCTGGAAGTCCAAGTTATCTGACATGTTTTATTTGAGTGGGATATATATATATATTTTTTAAGTGGAAATGAGAACCCAAAATGGTTATTGTTTTCTCTTTTCCTGTCTAGAATGTCATGACCGTGTTAGGAGCATTTGGATGAGAGATCGCATGCACATTTCTCACAAAGCCAAAAGTACAGAATGTTCATCAACGGCTGAATGTGTAAAAAGCTGCTTAAGGGGTAACTGTTTATTGATAGATTCACACAAGGGAAATCTGAAGGTACCTGCTTCCATTTGGTGTGAATTCCTGAGTTTAAAATCCAAGAAGGAGGCCTGGATTCAGCCAAAATGGATGCTTCAAACCAAAACGGACGACTTGTGTTCAGTTTCGGGTGTGGGTCATTGAAACCTTTGTGTGTCCTGCTCTGATTGACATGTCCACCCAATTTTGTGAAAATTCTATTCAAACTATTAAAAAATTCAAACTAGTGTCAGGTGCTGATTTTTTCCCAACTTTCCGGAGTGTATGTGTGTGCGTGTGTGTGTGTGTGTGTGTGTTGGGGGGAGCGGGGCTAAATTAACAGACACAAATTGCAAAAATGGGTGCGTTTTCAGCTATGTAACCAACATGAAAAAAAGCAATATTTTCAACTTTCCAGGGGACGCTACTGAGTGATTTTCGGAGGACTGTTGGGGACCCCAAAAACATTGTCAGCACAATACATGCGCTAGCAAAAAATTGTGATTTTTGGGCATACTGAGGCCCCAAAACATAATTCATTCATCAAAACAATAATAATTTTGTCTTTAGATCTTACGTACAGTACATTTTTGCCAAAATGGCTTCATAAACCTGAAAAACAGATGTTTACGTTTATTTCTGTATATGTTCCTGTAAACTTGGCATTTAAGAATATATATATTTTAATTGTACAAGTGGAACTAATGAATCTTTGTGGTCATACCTGCAACATAACTCAAATTTTATGAAAATGGCAAACTGCAAATGTGTCAAAAGTGTAATTGTGACATTCAGGCCTCATGTCATTGCAGTCTTAACTGGGTTAACATGCAAAATATGCACAGTATGTTGCCTTGGCAGTTCCAAAGACAAGAGGATGAATACTTAGTGGGTTGTTTTAAGAGCTACTGTTTTGTTGTCTTTCTAAATGTGTGACAGCTTCAGAACGGCTTTTCCATACTTTCACTTTCAACCTCTATTTTAATTTATATATTTTTTGGTTTCTAAATAGTATATCGTATTATTTACTGATCTCAGGAAATTTCAGCCTGTTCTAACATGTAGGAGTGGAACTGATTTGATGATTCATCCCCTCTGTTGTGTTACGGGTCAAATTAACCCAAGAAATAGAATTTAAAAAAAATCAAAATACTGTAGATGGTTTATTTCACAGATTGCAATGAAATTGTTCGGAATTGAGTTATTAATAAGATATAAACAATGTTTACGGTATTATTATTATTTTATTTTTTTGACACTTCTGGATAATTGAAGTTCCTCCCTTCCCCGTTTCCAACAGTTCCAACATATTTTCCGTTCCTTGCATGTGTGTTTATTTTTTGATAGTGTGTGTGAGAGCTCTGACTGTTGTCACCCCTCAGTCACGTTGCAATTAGGATTCGGGTCGCTCTCTTTCACTTTCTCTCACACCGCTCCCATCTCATTACAGGATGAAATTTAGAAATTGTTTTGTATGTACTGTATGTGTGTGGGGGGGCAGGGGTCATTAGTTGTTATGCAAGTCCTGTTTGGGGAGGTTCCCATGAGAGTTCCGCCAAGATCTGCAGCCACATGATAACAAAAGGCTAACCTGCCGTCTTCAAGCGCTATCATCGTGTCAAAGCCAAAAGGTTAGCACAGAGCAATGTTTCACAATGTAATCAGTGTTAACTTCTGATGAGTGACATCAATTGAAAAAGTGTAATTTGGTGACTTGGTGTTGAATCGCTAATTCCATGACTGAAAATGTCAGTGTTCTGCGTTGTCTTCTGGCTCTTTAGTGTAGCCCCTGGCCTTGTCGTAACACCGGGCTGCATTGTAGTAAAAGTTCATTGGCCCCTGTGGAACAGCGGGATATGTTCACCTATAGAAACCTTGTTACGGGCTGTATTTCGTCTAATTGGAGCCAGAACGGCCTCCCCAAAACTGACAATTTCAAGTGGAGCATTAGAAGTGTGCTTTTTTTCCATCATTCTTTCAGTATTATGACCGAAGAATGTCAGAGACATTTACTTAAGACACCAGTAAATTGTTTTAAATTGCATGTGGGCGCATCATGGGTCTCCTATAAGAATGAATCAGTGGTGAATACAAGAAAGTCCTCCCACAACAATGTAATCATTGCCTCAAATGCAGCTCATTCGCATTTCCAGTCTGGTCTTGTCAAAGGAGCTTAAAATGAAGCGTTTAAAAAGTGGGTGTGGTACCAACAATGGTGTTTGAATCAGTAGACAGAAAAGCCACACCGCTGGGTAGATGAGTTTTGACAGTTACCTGTTTTTAGTATGCCGATTATAACGCAGTAATAAAGAGCAATTGCTGAATTTGAGGAGATCTTTCCCAAAAACATGATGAAGCTATTGAGTTTCTTTGGAAAAAAGTGAAAAATTATTTACCCAGATGTTTACATTTTACACATTGTATCCTTGTAAGACTTAATTTGTCAGTCTGAACAAGACAGCAAATAATACTTTGTTCACAATAGAATGGCAAGGCAAGATCGATTTTCTAATGTGTTAGCATATTTTGCAAAGTTCTAGTTGTTAAGCAGTTATAGTATGCACCAAGCCCAATTGACACAAATCTTTTATATATTTTTTTTCCATCTTAATGACAAGAAGTGTTAATAAAAAAAAGTCAATACCAAATATATTTCGGTTATATACCTTTGGGTAAATGTGGGCTCCTCTTCTTCACACATTTCTGTGAAGTCTGAGTCTACTGTAAATGCACTGGGTTAAATGTAATATTTGACTAAACTATGTGGCAAGGCAAAAGCCGAAAGTTACTTCTTCAAAAGCGAGGTGTCGACACCCTCACTTGGGTCGCGGGCGTGCTGCCGCCTATTTCAGCTGACTCTGGGTGAAAAGCGTGGTACACCCTCGCCAGCCAATCACAGGGCACACATAGACAAACAAGCGTTCGCACTCACAATCACACCTATGGACAATTTAGAGTCTTCAATTAACCTACTATGCATGTTTTTGGGATGTGGGAGGAAACCGGAGTACCCGGCAAAAACCCACGCATGCATCCGGGTCCTCAGAACTGTGCGACAGATGTGCTAAACATTCGCCCACCGTGTCTCTGGTGTCGACACTGTTCCTTTTATTTTGTTTTGCTGAGGAGCTTTCAACAAAGAAGAGAGGTTGGATGCTGTCGGATGGTAACTGTGGTTGAGTGCAATACTTTGAAACTCTTCGCAAATCTCGTATATTTTATTTTTCAACCACAAAAGGCGAGAATGTGCGCAGAAATAACAGTTCTGATATTTGATTGATGGAAAAATATAAATGCCAGAGGATTTTGGTTTCCAATCGAATAACTTGGACTGATAATCTGACTTTTAAAACATCTTACTAATAAGTCCTTTACATACATTTATAAAAGTCCAGTTTAATCAGTTGAATGCACTGTTCCAAAAAGCAGTCCTTGCATGCACAAAACCTTCAGCCTTCTAGAATAGCTGAAATGTTTTTCAGTTGGTTAGTCAAAAGCACTTTAAATGGTGGCAGGTGTGTGCTGACTCCCACTTAACATGAGTTTGAATGTGAAATACAGTGTGTATCCGCATCATCTCAGTTGTTTATTTTTACTTCCTCTCTCAAAAGTGAGTTGTACAGATTATAGGTCACATAGGGAAAACGTTTTGTAATGATTTGTCTTGGTGTCATTTTTTTATATCTCAAAAACCTGGCATTTGAACAGGGGTGTGTACACTTTTTATATCCACTCAATGTGTGCGTAGCCTCCAGCATGAGTGCATAAAAGCAAACAAAAAAGGAAGAGCAGCAGTAATGAAGGCCCTCATTAGTCCTCGTTATGTAATGCAGTAAAGCAGCAGAGGGCATTGTCAATTTTTGAGTGACCGCAGTCAACAGTGCACCGGTAGCAGTTTCCACATACAGTAGGGCCCTCTGTGTTTCCACTTCAGCGGGCACGTACAGGGTGACGAGTGTTCTCGATCCATTTTGCAGAGCGGCAGAGGGAGGGCCCCCTCGGGCATAAATGCAGCGAGGGTATTTCGTCTTTTGGTTTGCAGCAAATGGACGTTATCAAAGTAGTGGTAGCGTGTCGCTCGTGTTTGCTTCAGGACACATGACTCAGCGGAGCGGCCCATAAAGTATCGCATCCACTTGTCACAGTGATTGAAATCGCTTGGTTTTGGATGGGGTCTGGGAGGTGTTTCTGTGTCATGCAAATGGCGGGTTGGCATTGACTTTTCTGGCACCTCTAGCAATTAGCATTAGTATGTGTTATAAAAGTAGTAAGGTGAGGTGAAATCGCTTGTGGTGGGGGGAGCTCTGTGTCATGCAAATTCCGAATATGGCTTTTATTACCGTGACAACCAGGGCGGAGCTAGGGCATTGCGATAAAGCCAGGGCTACTCAGTGTTGGCAAAGTAGCAACTTTTTCAAGACCTTTAGCAACTATTTCCTTTTTTTGTGCTGCTCCACTTGGTTCCACACTGGTTGAAATTATTTAGTTTTAAGGGGAGGGAGGAAAGCTCACCCTCATGTTTTCGTTACCATGATGACCCGGAGCAGAGCTAGGGTGTTGTACCAAAGTGAGGGAGGGCTATATTCAAGTGCTACCAACTTAGCCACTTCATTGCTATAGTTAGCAACTTTTAAAACCCTTCTTGTAACAATTTGTCAATAATGATACTAGCAACAAAGCTGAAAGTGACGTTTTTTGTGGCATAATGGCATTATGTCATTGTGGCGACTTCTGGAGACTCTGAGTTTCCCTCCAGAACAAGCGATGCAAATAAATCTTAAGCGAATGGGCGTTATCAAAGTGAGGTGCGCCTTCAGGACACGTGACTCATCAAAACGGCCCGAAAAGACCAGGAAACAATTTGCGAAGTAAAAATGGCAGTAATAAAAGCTCAGCAGCACACTCAAAGGAAAAAAAAAAGGGATGAACAAACTACACTCCCCACCCCTGTAGCTTAAATCTTCTCCCTAAGGCTTGCCAACTCTCATTTACAGCTCTGTAACTGCATACGCCTGACCCAAAACATCAGGATAATAGTGATTGGGTAACACGCACAATTGCACGCTCACACATGCCCCCAAACACACCACACAAACACATACACACACGCACGCACACACACTAGGCCTACTAAGCCCACCGAGACACCCTTTTTAGTAAATGTGCTGTATTAGACCATAATTGTCTATTAGCAGTATGACACTAATTGGTAAGACAAATTAGAGTTACGCGATGCTATACAGCAGGGGCGGGCGAAGTATAAAAGCATACGGCGCCGTTCTTTACTCTGGCCCACCGAGCATTTGCATTTATGTTTTTTCCTCAAATGGATTAATGAATATATATTGATTTGTATATATTTTTAAGTCATGTATCGCAGTAAATATTTGGTTGAACGGTTGACTATTAAATAATTAAAAATATATGCATACTGTACATTTAACAGTGTTTTGTTTATTTTGAATAAATGTTAATTAATTATAATTTGATTACTAATAATAACAAGAAATGAGAATGAATAGTTAGAATGTTAGTAATGAAATATTGAATACAATAACAATTTAAGTAATCACAATTATTTGACAAATTTGCCACGTCTATAAATAAAGATGTAAATCTTTATTCTTTTTTAAATTACATTTCTATTCATTTATCTCCTTAAATAATACATTAGTTAAACTATTTTTATATAGCCATTTGAACAATTTTATCTCCAAGTGACCTGTCCTAACTTCCCAATTTAAATAAAAAAATCACAATAATCATATACGCGATTTTGCATATTTTACATTTCTTTATTCATTTTACATTACATGTCAATTCATTTATCTCATTAAATAATAGGTTCATGGATTTATTTGATTAAGTAATTTATTTCTAAAAATTACATTTTACGACAATAACTTTACACATACAATTAACTTGTTTATTAAATAATTGGTTATGTAATTAGAACAAAATTAATTACACATAATATTATTTAAAAACTAAAAGGAATTATTATTTGATTGTTACAATTAACTCTTTTTTTTAAATTTTATTTTACCTCATCTACTGTACGAATGACCTGGCCTGTCATTCCATTTTAAAAATCAAATGCGGACTTTGAACAAAAGTTTGCCTACCTCTGCTATACAGTAACCAAATGGAATACAGCAATAAACGTGAAAGCCAGTAAGCATGATTCACTCAAAAGCAACATGCAGTCGCTCCCTTCCGAATTCAATAAAATTGATCCTTGGCCGCGAGCAAACACAACAACCTGGAAAGTTACTGTCTTGGCACCTGCCGCACCTGAACAACAGAGCCTTGGTACCTGGGAAACCAGATAACCAAGATGGTTAAGTGCTCTCGGTGGCTCCGGCTGTGTCAACAATATGACCCCAACCCCCTCCCCCTCGCCCTCCCGCCTGCCCTCCTTCCCCCACACATCCCGCTTCATTTCCTGGGCATGCACTTGCGTGCACATGCTGAAACCTCACGCACTTATGCATTGGGAGAAAATTGGAATTCATTCAGTTATTTATTAATAAGTGCAAGCTGCATGCACATCATCACGCTATTATGGTTGAGTACAAGTTCTTCCTTCAAGGAAACTTACTCGATGATGCCGTTTTTTATTTGAAACCATTTCCATCTCTCTCATTACATTATAATGCTCAAAGAATAAAGATCTACATCACACTTAACATAAACTAGTCACACAAGTGTGTTATCATGACAACGGGGGGGGGGGGGGGGGGGGGGGGAGCTAGGGCTTTGCATTTTTTGACTCCTCTAAGGACAATTTAAAAAACAAGTGACGAGCCACAAATCTTAGTAACTTTTTGTGGTGTAATTGTCAACTTCAGAACAACAGGAGATCTTCACCCTACCGCCTCCAGACTGCAAATGAATGATGCTTTCGCAAAGCCACCACCAATTTAACCATATCCTTCAGCACAAAATGCCTCTAAACATTTTGTTTCGTCACTCACAGAGGCAGCACCAAGCCATCGAATTGCACTTTGTCTACTAGTCTCGCGCAGTGATTCTCAAAGTGCGGTACAAGTACCAATATTGGTACGTGGGCTCTCTCTCTTGTGGTACATGAAAGAATCACTGAATTAAATACGATTAAGCTTACATTTTTACTACAGTACATTTTTTACTTCCCAAGTACAGTAAAACATTTTTTAAATACAGCTCAGTTGTATTTAACTTGAGTACTGTAAATGTGATATTTAGAACAAAACCTCTTTATTTTTTTGACTGTATCTTAATGTTGTCCATTATGGCGATACTTGGAGAGGTAACTATATTTTTGGGTGGTACTTGGTGCAAAAAGTTTGAGAACCTCTGGTCAAGCGGATTTGTGCATGTTGCGCATGCAGCTGACACATCAGAAATCACGTCCTTCACGTCAACAACTTCGACGAACATTCGACTCTGTACCGGTTTTCAGAAGCTGGTAACACCTTCCTAGGTTTAACATAATAGTGTTTTCATGTAGGAGCTTGAAAATGAGGGATCTTCAGTCGGCTTAGTTGCTCGCTAACAGACACATTTTGAGAAATAGGCAGCTCACAAAAGACCGTTGTGGTTGTTTAATTTCAGACTGGATGGGTGGACAGGCACTCCAGAGACAAAACTATTTGTATAGAGGTCGGTTTTCTATAAAACCTCCCCTTTAAGGAACACATCATCTTTATCATCCGTTCTCAAGATCTAAGGTGTATACTGCAAGGATATTATTTCCTGTTCGTCCGCCATTTTTTGGGAGCAGGCAAAGTAGAGAGCGTATCTCTCGTTCAGCACCTGTCTCGAGTTACCCCGAACGGCGGTTGAAATGGCAAAGCCGTCTGAAAGCCAACTGTATCTCTGAATAGCTGTGGGGGTGAAAGCAGATCCAGTCGGAGCCCGAGAGCCCTCCTCTATTATCCCGTGTCCCTCCATTCCCAGACACACCCTTTTTCTTACCCTCCGCTCACACTTGTGTACCTTTTGGGAGTGCTTATATTCATGCTAACTACCAAGTCGGAGTTCGCTCCGAACAAACTCACCCACTCATTTTTTTGTGCTCTTTCTATGATGCCCTGAGAAGCCTTATGATGGCGCAAAAGCCCCGGCAAATAGAAAAGTAGTCATCAAGAACGTATGTTGAAGTGATACATCTTGACTGAGAGATCTGATGTCTTTGTATGTAGGAGAGGACCTCTGCTTAGCCTGGATTGTTAGTGGGAGTTATGGTGAGTCTTTGTACACATGCACTTCCGATGCATTTTATTTATTTATTTATTTTCCACAATCAAGGCACATGTGCTTTAAGCCATTTATTTTTAGGGGAAAGTTGTAAGATAAATTTGAAATGGTATTAAAGTGTTGTGGGTTCATAGCAGGGCTGCAACTATTTTATTAATTAATTCATCTGTCAATAATTTTTTTAATTAATAGATGCATCGGATAGAAAACATTTTTTTTTTAATTTCCATCTCTTTATTCAAAAACAGAACATTATCTCAAATTGATGATAAGGCACTAACATAAACTGATTACGATTCAGTTCCTGGTTTGGTCCGTAACGTAAAAAAGTAGGAAAAAATGTTGATCATTGTTCAAAGTAAAAACAGATGTTTGCAAATATCTTATTTTGATCAAACACAAAGCTAATCCATCTGCTTTCATGGAGAAATACAGAAATCCTTACTGTTGAGAGGTTAAAATCAGAGGCTTTCCACAATTTTAAGCTAAACAAGGTTTCTAAACAATTTATCGACTATCAAAATAGTTATCGATTAATTTGATAATTGATGAGTACATTAATTGATTAAATCTCGTTCATAGTTGGTGGTATATTTACAGTTTCAACTATTGTGGGGGGTAGGTCAATTACTCGTGTTTTTCGCTGTTCGTGGCCGGGCTCGGTCCAAATCCCCCATGGATAGCAGGTCTTTACTGTATATAAAGGTATACACTGTACATATTGTTTTGGTCGTCGGTGTGTTTAATATGACTGTTGCGCTCATTCGTCAGTTCAGCTCTGCAGGTTCCTGCTCAACAAGTTTTTAACAGCTCTGAACCAAATTGAATGCTGCTCGCATGCAATGTCTTGCATATGTGCAACCACCTGCCACTGCAGTCATATATAAACGCAAAGAGGCACAACTGTGGGAAAATACAGGTGGCATTTGAGTGTAGTATTTACAGTATGAGAAGCCTTTCTCTCCAGTGATTCCTGCCCACTGTGCCGAAATGATCTCATTTCACTGACTTGGTCAGAAAAGTGTTAATTACTTAATAGAAATAATGTATCTGCTATCTACTGTATCTGTGCCAGGAAAATGCTGTGACAGGCATAACCATTAAATGCTCTTCCATTAGATTTTGATTAGCAGCGGGTCAGGCGAACCTGTGTATCCACCTGTTGCCATTCATACAAAAGAATAATAATGACGTGTTCAATTTAACAGACCCAGATGTCACTCTGAGTTAGTCAATTTGTGAGTAAATTGAGACAAGATCCTCATTATTTCTGTACAGAGTTGTAACTTGACTTACGAGTGCCCCGACGTACGAGCTTTTCGAGTTACAAGCCATCGCTTGGTCGAGTTACAACCGAGCTTCAGATACACTGTTGCAAGACTGAAATGAAAAACAAGTGGACCAATTAAAGTACTGTAATGCTGTCACATGTGGCAAGGAAAACTATAGTCGCAGATGCAATTTTTGCAGTTTATTGAACATGAAAATAATTCAAATACACAAATACAAAATGAGAGCACTCACAAGGAGCTGCTTGAGGCCACTATTCACGCCCAGTGTTCACACGTAGACTACCCCAAACAACTAAACCAACTGGACTGGACAGTTATTGACCTCATTCACTAGGCCACGCCCCTTAAAGGCACACATCCGACACAAATACTACAGTACGTATGTTAAAAAAATAGTGTTCTTTGGGGGGTAGCTGGAAGAGATTAATTCCATTTCAATGTGGGAAAATTGTTTTGATATACAAGAAGGAGCGAAAAATGACTACCACATTAATGTTGGAAGAAAATGTGAAATGATTTATATTTGTCTCATTTTCTGCACTAACAAAAACCTGGCATTTGGGTTGTGTAAATTTTTTATATTCATTGTACATGTAAAAACAGCAATCTGAGGGAAACCAGAACTACAATGTGGCCTGTGACATAAATGAGTTTGACATCCCTGCTAGATGCTAAAAGATTGCGCCAAAGCACAACTTTTGTATGAGACACAGGTTTGGCCCAAGTCCAAAAACAGCAAACAGCAAATTGCGAATATGCGGGGGATCACTGTATAACTAAATTGAGTTATGAGCTCTGTCACAGAACTAATTAAACTCATAAATCAAGGTACCACATACTGTGGTGCCCTGAGATGCGAGTTGACTGTAATTCATTCTGTGACCATGCTCGTAACTCAAAACACAAAACACAATCATCTTTCGCCACTGAAATAAATGGAAATGCCACCAATCCGTTATTAAATTATCAGTTTGTAATGTTGATTTATTAAGAAAAATAGCACTCTATATTGTTGTATTAAAAAAAAAAGACAGTTATGACAGTTTTTAAATAGAATATATTGAAACGAGTTTTGCTATATTTTTGGCTTAAATTCAATGACCATTGTGTTTCTCCTTCTGGTGTGCATGCTTTGGCCACCTGGGGACAGTATAATTCAGACACAGGAATATAAGTGGAGACGTCTCAGCTCCTGAGTAAGTCGCAGTAATATTGTTTGTGTTTGTGTTAAATATCTGCTGCTTAAAGCGTTATAAAGGCCCGCCACCGATGCCATTTGTTAGCCATTCTATGGTGTATTGCATTGTGAGTTAGCATTAAGCTAAATGGACTTTCTTAAGGCAAAGCTGTGTTTTAATACACAAAGTGTAATTATTTTTGTTTTATGATTAGTTTGATAGTCCTGTAAACTTCATCTGGGAGTGGCAATAAACAGCTTGGAGCCTCTTTTTTGAAGAACTGTTCACTATCTGTGGAACTCCTGCTTGTTGTGAAGTGAGCTGAGCTGAGTTTACTGCCACAATACAACACTCGTATCTCACATTTTTGCTCTCAAGTCAAAGCAAAAAAAAAAAAAATCATCTGAATGACAGCTCGTATCTCGATCAACTCGTAAGTCGGGTCTCAAGGAACCACTCTACTTTTTGTTCGTTTGATTTTCCCACTCTCAAATACTTCATAGACGCTCACCTGGAAGATGAGGACTTTGAAGTGGTTCCTCTTGAGCAGGTGGCTGTGGTTGGCCTCCAGCTTCTTCACCTGCACCGCCTGCTTGTCCAGGCGTTCTCTAACCTCCTTCAGGTGACCGCTCACTTTGCGCGAGCGCTCCAACAACTTGCACACGCTGTTGGAGGTGCCCACGTGTGTCTTGGACAGGCGGCTCACGTCGCCCTGCACTAGCCGCACGGCGCCCTCCAGGTCGGCCTGCTTCTGCTCCATGCGCTGCTGGTTTAACTGCACTGCCTCCATCATGTTGACCAGTTTGTCCAGCAGGGCCACCACAGTGATGGCGCTCACCTGGCCACGGTCCACTGGGCTCCCGGGGACAGCGGCGGTGGAGGAGGGGCTGGTGGGACTCTTTACACCCAGTCGGGCCAGGGTTCCGGTCGGGGTAGGGGAGCACGGGGCTGATGAAGGGCTGTAACTCGGGATGAGGAGCTCCGCATTCTCTGGCCCAGGCTCCGGGACGG
Organism: Phycodurus eques; assembly: GCF_024500275.1. Classification (NCBI taxonomy): domain Eukaryota; kingdom Metazoa; phylum Chordata; class Actinopteri; order Syngnathiformes; family Syngnathidae; genus Phycodurus; species Phycodurus eques. The sequence continues at coordinate 12,502,659 of NC_084536.1, forward strand.
TGTGTGTGCTGCTTGTCACGCTGCTGGTCTCGGGGTGGGGGGGCTTTTCCATGGTGCACAGGTGGATTTGGTCAGTAGACCGATGCAAGTAGCTCCTGTAGTGAGCAGTGAACTTTGTGAGTAACTTAGCTCAGCAACCACGCCCCACTCGGTCTCTCCCTCGCGCTCTCTCTCTCTTCACACACACAAGCACAAACATGCTGTGAACTTTCAAAACACCTCCCCCATGAGCCAAAGGGAGGGGCTCAGTCACCATGGTAACCTCCAGGCCTTGCCCTACTGACAGATCAGAGTCATGCGTGTGTCCTTCCTTGTGTGCTTGCTTGTCGTGTTGTTCATGTAAGACTAACCTCTCCAGTTTAGCGAGTGCTTGGCTACATTTGTATACTAAGTGCTAATTGGGGCCCAAGCAGGGGATGCCAAAATTCTTTGTTGCATCTTTGACATCCTTATTCTAAAGTCCAATACATTGCAAAGTCTTTGCTCATACTGGAAAATTCATTGTTCAACAGTGTTGTTCATTAGGGATGGGCGAGTACTGATCCAGGCCCTTTTTCAAGGTACCAGATACTGAAGGCTGCCGATACCACCCACCGATACTTAAGGCAAAAAAATCTGACATTGATTAAGTCCTCCTCACCATTAGTTGGCGCTACTCTGTGGGCGTTTGACACATCTGCAAATCATCATGTGCATAAAAAACAGAGGTCTTTGTTGTATCAAAAGTAGTAGTAGTATCGGTACACAATATTGGTGAGTACTCAAAAGTGAATACTTGTCCTGGTATCGGTCTGAAAAAAGTTCAATTGAACATCCCTAGTGTTCATCCTAGTGGAAATTGATGTCTGGTGTAGTATTTGTGGGCCTGACTATCAGACATTTGGTTTCCCGGAATTTAAGAAAATGTAGCTATTGAAGCAAGTTACACTAGACAACTTGAAAATTGGTAGGTATGTCTATCATGTTGAGACCCACATACAAGCATCAAGTGCTACCAAATTTGATTTGCCTGTACTAGACCGATGGACGACACAATCCTGTGAAACGTTTTGTCATGAACTTTTTTTGTTGACGTTTTGCACATTGTTTTGATTGGATTTCGTTTTGTTTGCTTTCATGACTTGTTTTCCTGTCTGTTCATGACTTCCCAGTCTTCTTGTTATGTCGTCATCTCGACTTTTTCTCTTCAGCCCTGCTCTTTGTGTGTGTATTTAGTGCCCGTTTTCTGTTCATTGTCCAATGTTGCTTGTGTTGTTGTCCGTAGTGATGAGTCTGTTCTTTGTGTTTTGTCACTTTGTATCTCAGTTGTTTAAGAACTTTATTAATTCTAGTATCTTGATCCTGCTTCCCTTTGTCTTTGTTTACAATTTTCTTGATAGATATTTTCGGAGAGTATATGCTGCACTTCCGCTTCTCCTTTCCTACTTTCTGCACTTGGGTCCACCTGCCTTGTTTATCTGCACACCACCACAACCCCCCAAAAACGTGAAAATTTTAAGTTTCATCATTGCGTTTTGATGGAGCATGGCAAAACAGTGGTGATTTGCCATGATGCTACTTGCGTTGGAATGACTGGTGTATCAAGCGTGTGTTTATTGCACTACATTGTTTTGGATTGCATTGCATTATCTATTTGTGGGAGAATAAATTGACAATAAGACTTTGGTTCACTAACATGCTTGATAAATGCTGGATTATTTTCTTGCTGCATTTCTCTGCCTTTGTGCTCCTGTTCATGTTCCACAACGTGTCCTGTGGCCCCCTTTCCGCTCTCTTCTCATTTGAGGGCTCTGTGTCACGGGGCACTCTGACATGGAAATGTGGAAATCCCTGTCCCAACAATGAGCTCATCTGTGCCCAGACAGGGTATCCTGGCCTTTTTACGCCATCACTGGAAAGGTTTCACACAGTTGCTTTTTCCCCCCAAACAAAAACTGTGCAATGATACACGGCTTTGGTGGCTGAGACAGGTAAAAAGAAAGGCTTAAGGTAGAACATCAAAAGAGAAGAAGGTTTAGGGGACATATTTAAAACATTTTATTAATGTCTTAAATATCTGTAGCATGTTTTTGTTAAAATACACCAAGATTCAAGAATTACAGAACCCATTTTTTAAGCCTCCTGGAATTTAACATGTTTTGAGGGGGTGGAGGAAGACCTGAAGAACAAATGTTGAGTACAGCTTTACGACCAAGGGCTGAGCTAGGTGGTTGAACAAGGAATGCATCTTCTACTTTCAGACGCGGAGCTTAGTGTGGTACAAAAGAAAAAAGTGAGTGCCTGGAACACAATCAAAGCATCTTCACTCATGGAGACAGCACTTCATACACTACATTCAGTTGTCACCTTCACTGAGCAATCTAGCATGTGTCACCTATCAGAGACAAACACAAATCTGTGGATCTAAGGAATCAATGCAGCTCATCTTAACCTTTGGCTCTGACATGATAGTGTTTCATACAGGTCAATGATAGTGTAGTGCAGTGGTCACTAACTGGCGGACCGCAGTCCGATAGTGAGACTTTGATCATTAAGAATTTGTCATTCGGTAATGCTGCGTATTCCACACGTAGCAGGCCAGGGATGATCACACTTCGTGGTTGTCTTAATCCACAATTCACAGAGAGCAGGATGGGGAAACTCACACGTCACCGTCTTTGTAGCAGAATCCCAAACAGCCACGGGGACAGGCAAACAAACGTGCTTAGGCAGAATTTGTGATCTGAGGCAGGAGGGGGTTCACGGGGTAGCATCTTCCATTGATGAGTGTCGAACAATCTGAGAATGAATGAGTCATCAACAATGCCTTAAATAGGTGGCTGTGGCTGAGTGGGAGAGGTGGCATGGCTGACCTTGTCTGACAGACTGTCACAAGTGCGGGGGTGGTAAAAACCAACCTTTGCTGACTTCAGTCAGAATGAACTTATCTTGCAAAATACTGTTGAAAAAAACAAATCAGATGATTTAGATTTTGTAAAAAGGCAATGGAACCGAACATGTACGTGCAAGTCTGGCAAAAACTCTGTATTTTCCACTACCAACCCAGGCTTAACTTCGCTCCTCCCGACATACCAAGATGTTTGTCTCTCAATCAACATGTATCCCTTTAACAGACTTCCCTGACACCAATTGCTACTGTCCTTTTAGGCAGGGCTTTGGCGCCATCATGTGGCATTTTAGAACATTATACCAAAAACGCAAACAGAGAATGGAGGCATTTTTCAGAGAATAGCTTGGGACAGGTTTCACCGAAAAAAATAAAAAAAGTGAATTGGTCAGTAGGTTAGTGATTCACTGTACTGGGATTTGACCAAAATATTTTATTCTCACTCTTAAAATAAGATTGGCGGCACGGTGGACGACTGGTTCGAGCGTCTGCCTCACAGTTCTGAGGACCGGGTTTCAATCCCCGGCCCTGCCTGTGTGGAGTTTGCATGTTCCCCACGTGCCTGCGTGGGTTTTCTCCGGGCACTCCGGTTTCCTCCCACATCCCAAAAACATGCGTGGTAGGTTTATTGACAACACTAAATTGCCCATAGGTGTGAATGTGAGTGCGAATGGTTGTTTGTTTGTATGTGCCCTGCGATTGGCTGGCAACCAGTTCAGGTACCACGCCTCCTGCCCGATGATAGCTGGGATAGGCAACAGCACGCCCGCGACCCTAATGTGGAGAAGCGGCTCAGAAAATGGATGGATGGATGGAAAATAAGATTGGACTTTGTTCTCTTGGCACATGTTTGTATGCAGGCTCAGAAAACGCACATCGTTGAAAGACAGCAATAGGTTTGATAGTAAGAAATGCTGTTCTTTTAAAAAAAAAAAAATTATCCTACCAAAGATGTGACTGAGATGGCTATGAAAACACGATGGCCGGTTATTATGCGTTTTTGTAACACGTCCGTCATAGATTCTCCAAGAGTTACGCCTCTTCTCCAGCTTGCTCTTTGCCTGCCTGACCTTCAGGGTTTATAATTCCTCTCTCGTTCACCTCGCCCCGATAGACTCCTTTTTGAAAACATGAAAGTGTGACCTCTTGTTGTTAGCATAATGAACTCTGGAATTTTTCCACCCTAGCTCCCTTGGGATAGAGTGGTGGCAATGATGCTCCCATCCTGTCATTCTTCCCACTGTCCTCCTCCTCGAGGAAAGGAGGGGGCCTTTCCTCGATATGTTCTTCCCACTCTCTCCTGCAGTATCAGGTTTCCTGGTTTTCCGAACGCTCGCATGTTTTCATAGTGGAGGGATGCCTTGCCCTTTTCATGAAAGGATATTTCTTGCTTATTTCCTCAACGGTTACTTCAATATTATTCTCCTTGAATGAAACTAAAGGGCCATGAATTGAAATGGCCAATGTTTTTTGCGCGCCCTCTAAAGGCAAATAGATGAAAGCGCAAGCCCTCTTTCTGAAATTGCAGAGAATGAGCGTAAAATGAGCATAATAAATTACATCCATCCACCCATTTTTTTCTGAAACACTTATCCTCACTACAATTACATTAAATTGAAATTAAATCAGGGCTGGACAAATTTGTGCTCAAGGGCTGCATTTAGTTGTTTAAAATGGACAGATGGGCAAGGTCATTTGTTCATGAGGTTAAAAAAAGAACACTTCTGACACAATGAATGGAAAGAGTAATTTCAAGTACAAATTGTAGAAGGAAACAAATATTTTAATTTCATAGGAAAATATAGAGGAATCATTTAAAGAAAGACATTAAATAGTATACTGTATCATGGTGAGAGTTGGAATGGAAAACTGAAATGCAATATTACAATTTTTCCAACACAGCCAAATTCAGAGGAATGTCTGAAAAATGCCGGCGGGGCTGAGGTCAGACAAGTTACTACACACATATATTTGGGGACTTTAATTAACCATAACTGTGTGTCACTTCTTGGTCGTGTTGCTTTCACTCTTTTGTCCAGTTTAAAGTTAAAGTCTGGAGACTGAACACTCGAATTTGTTCCTTTTTCTAAAAAATAAAAAGTTAAGTAGTCAATGAATAGTAGTCCAATGAATAGCTTGCAATGGTATAAATTAAGATACAGTAAGTGGTGAACTTCCAGAGGTTAAAGAAAAGTAGCCAAGGTTACCCAAAACTGAAAAATAATGTACATTTGTGAGTTGTACAAAAAGGCACAGTCTCCAGACTTTAAATGTAAACTGAACAAAAGAGTGAAAGCAACACAACTTACAAATGCCACATAGTTTTGGAAACCTCCACAACAGAGTTGGGAAGAACTTTCTGAAGAATATTTAATTTTCATTTTAGAGATAATGCCACGAGTGTGTTCAACTGTTATACCTGCCCAAGGTATGTACTTAAATGAGTCAAAGGTTTAGAATTTGAATTTTGAATTCAAATAGTTTATTTGTTCTTGGCTTTTATTCCAGGGTAAAAAGAGAAATTGAACTGCACACATTTCAATTTAAAAAAAGCTGGAAAAACCGGGGTGGCTGTGTTTGCATTCGAGCAATCACATCAGAACTCATTTAAAAAGGGGGTCAGCACATACCTGCCACCATTTAAAGTGCCTTTGATTGGCTCCAAATAAATTAAGGTGGGAGCATATGTACAATTATCCCAAGAACTCAAATAAATGCCCCTCAAATACTGTATCAAAACATTGGTGGAATTGGTGACAGAGAGGGCAATTTTCATTGTTTTAAATAGTGATGAATAATGAAGGAAAAGAGCTGCAGCTAAAAGTGTGATTTTTTTTTTGTTTTTTTGTCCAGGACACAAAAGTAACAGTAACCTGTTAACAATACTCATAGTGTGTTATTAGTGTGAAAGTAGGCACAGTAAGTAGTGAAAGATGCCGTGTAGCAATTGCTAAATTAGCGACATAATATCCATCCATCCATTTTCTTTACAGCTTATCCTCACTAAGGTCGCGGGCTGCTGGAGCCTATCCAAGCTATCTTCTGTCTTTTTCAGGAAATTGATTACTATTTTTTTTTATTCGGGTTAAATTAAGTTTGAGTCATTTTACTCATGTACAACTGTCAGGTCCCACCTATGTGACTGAACAAAATGCACTGGAGAGCAAATGGTGAAGTATCTTGATTTTCATGCAAGTGCAAGGCTCGCTGGCGCGTTTGTCAATTTGGCAGACCGGTCTGCGCCAAGATAGGTGCACCCACGCAATGAAGGTGTGTTCCTTGACATCCGCCCGGTGCATATGACAATTTGGTGACTAAAATTCGGTCTAAACTTTCACCTGCGCAGACCACGTCTAACTTTTGGTGCAAGGTAGACTGTTGGTCTATTGTGATTTTGGTGAATTTGATTGTGGTGCAGGCCGACCGCAGACATGTGTCAGACTTATTTAATTCATAATTTTGTGAACAGCGTGCATCAAACCCTCTGAATCGTTGTAGGAATCAATTCATTGAATGCATTATTATTGTTATTATTGTATATTTTTAAACCATTCCACTAACTGGCCCACATACAGCTATGGGGGTCAGGGGTTGGAAAAGACTGATCATTGAATGTGATATATAGAAGCTCAAAGAGATCTGCGGCCATATTTAAGTCGCCAGCAGTTTTTCACCAGCTCATTCTGCATTTAATACGGGTATCGCATAACAAGCAGATAAAGAACAGAGAACACATTCAAAAAACATTAAAAAAACGAGGCGTGGAACAAAGTGGGGGAAAAATGGTCAGGCGTGATCTTGAACCCTCACTGTTGTGCTCACAATGCTTGCACTTGTTTGATTTGTTTAACCAGCTCGAGCTGGATGTCGAGTCCCCACAGTGTCACTGGCAGCTTTTTTTCACTAAATCAGAAGCTCCTGCACGGGGGAAAATGGACCGCTGAAACCAAACCTGATGGCGACCGCTCTCCAAATCACCACTTTTCACAACACAGCGTGCGTCAGGACAAATGTTCACTTCAAGGTGGCCTTTTGCGAAGCTTGTCTGTGTGTTCAGTCGTATCAATCATAAAAGCTAATAGAGCACTTTGCAATTAGGGAAGCTCTCCCTTGTTACTCATAGCTGTGTTATTTGTTGCTTTGCGACGATACTCTGCAAGTTCCAAGAATCAATTCTCAAACGAAAAGGACCAATCTTTTCCCGTAACTGGATGGCTTACAATTGGTTGATTGCAAAATCAATAGGTGGCCTCTACTGGCCAATCATTCTTCACAATAGTTTTCAAAGTATGGAGTAAATAAAATATTTTTTTTTTTTTAAAAAGCATTGCTTCATGTGCTTGTTTACCAAATAAAATAGGAAATGTTCATAATTATTACACCATCAACATCAAAATATTCAGCTCATTCAGGACATTCGGGAAAATACAGAGAATTTGTCGACGATTACGTCTCACAGTAACCATGTTTCGTTACTTTCTCAATAAATGTGAGCTAAATAGACTAACGTCTGGGCATGTATCATTGGATGATGTTTTCATCCATTTGAACCCCGGTCCTCAGAACTGTGAGGCAGATGTGCTAACCAATTTGGTCACTCAGCCTTCGCAAAGGTGCAGAGTGGTGAATCTAGACTCTGACTGGTTGAAAAAAAGAAAAGGCCATTTGAACGATGTTTGTGTGTTTGACACCAGCACTCGGGATTATGAAGGACTTGGGCATCCTACATTTGGCCACATGTAGAAGCTGAAATCTGATTGGACGAAAAAATAAATAAATACATATAGTGTACATGATGGGAAGCTGGGCAGCCAAGACATTCATTCATTCATTTATTTTCCGTACCACTTATCCTCACTAGGGTCGCGGGCGTGCTGGAGCCTATCCCAGCTGACTCTGGGCAAGAGGTGGGGTACATCCTGAACTGGTCGCCAGCCAATCGCAAGGCACATATAAACAAACAACCATTGCACCTACGGGCACTTCAGAGTCTTCAATTAACCTACCATACATGTTTTTGGGATGTGGGATGAATGAATGTTTGTGTGTGTGTGTGTGTGTGTGTGTGTGTGTGTGTGTGTGTGTGTGTGTGTGTGTGTGTGTGTGTGTGTGTGTGTGTGTGTGTGTGTGTGTGTGTGTGTGTGTGTATGTAGGACGACTGGTTAGCACATCTGCCTCACAGTTCTGAGAAGCAGGGTTCAAATCCCGGCCCCGCCTGTGTTGTGTTTGCATGTTCTCCCCGTGCCTGGGTGCGTTTTCTCCGAGGAGAAAACATCCCAAAAACATGCGTGGTAGTTTGATTGACGACTCAATTGCCATAGGCGTAAATGTGTGTGGAAATGGTTGTTTGTTTATATGTGCACTGCGATTGGCTGGCGACCAGTTCAGAGTGTACCCCGCCTCTCGCCCAAAGATAGCTGGGATAGGCTCCAGCACGCCCGTGACCCTAGTGAAGATAAGCGGAATGGAAGATGGATGGATGGATATTATATGTATTATAGTAGATTAATGTATTATATATTTATTATATATATATATATATATATAGTATTAATAATTGAATTAAGTTGTAATTGTAGAAGTCTCCGAAGGCCCTCACTGGTTGAGGTTAATAAGAGTGTGGGAAAGATTAATAAGTGTGGGATTGTGGTGCTTCATGCAGCTTTACAATATGTAAAAAAAAACAAAAAACATTGCAGCCACATTGCAGATTTCACCTATTGTCGGGGTGGTCCGAAACCTAACCCCTGCAATGCTATAATTAAAACTTTTAACTGTTTCCAATTCTCACATTCTACAATTGTACATTTCATAAATTCTACAGCATTTCAGTTGAGCACCATATCTTGAGCATTCAGTTTCAGTTTCTACAGAAATTGCATTGTCTAGTTTAACTTAACTATTTTGTTGTATTTACATTCTGAACACTTTGGACAATGTGCCTGCCTGTCCAGACGTGCAGTAGGAAAAATCTAACCTTGATAAATAATTTCCAAGGTAAGTGTCAGATTCCATCGCTGAAAGGCTGCCTGTTTGTGTTGGTATTTGCTGACTTGGTGCGTGAGTATGATGGTGGTTTCTTGTGTTTATAAGGATTGCTTTTGTAAATGCGAATGAGATTTTTGTGCATTTCTTAACCCTCTTGTTTAGGTTTGATTTTCAGGATTAGCAATAATACTACTGGGTCAATCTGACCCGGGATGATGTGTGTAGTTTTTCACCAATGTCACCTTTGTTTATGTTTGCTTCTCAGGACCAGCAATCTCAGCAATCTCAGGACCAGAAATAATGTTGGGTCAACACCCAGGGTCCCAATGTTGGGAGCCTGGGTGTTTTCAGTTGTCCAAAAGTGTCACTTTTGTAAGTATGAATGACTGCATGTTTATTTTGCATTCCTTACGCCTTCTGTTTAGGTTTACTTCTCAGGCTCAGCAATAATGCAACTGGGTCAGTTTGACCCAGAATGTGTTTGCTTCCCAGGATGAGTAATAATGCTACCAGGTCAATTTGACCTGGATTACGTTTTGAGACAGTGGCACTGAAGAGAGAAAAGAAGCAGAGCTGCAGGTGGAGGAAATGAATATGTTGAGGTTCTCTCTAGGAATGACCAGGTTGGATAAAATTTGAAATGAGCTCGGTGTTAGAGAGGAGGATGCAAGGACATAGGCTTACATGGAAAAGGATGACACGTAACAGGACAAGCCGAAAGGAAAAGATGTTTACTTATCCAAGTGTCACCAAAGTGAATAAGATGTTTTTGTGTGATTTTAACTTTCCTGTTTCTCAGGAAGAGCAATAATGTTGCTGGGTCAATTTGACCGGGGAGCGTTTCGTTGTCCGAACTGCTTTGTAAATGTGATTGAAATTTTTGTGCACAGTATTTCTCAACCCTCCTGTTTAGGTTCTCTAAACTTGGGGTGTTGATTTATCCAAAAGTCTCACCTTTATAAATGTGATTAAAAGATTTTGTACGCTATTAACCCTTGTAACCCTTGCAATAATGTTGGTGGGTCAGTTTGACCTGTTTGCGTGTTTAGTTGTCCAAAACTGCCACCTTTAAAAATATGAATGACATGCTTTTGTATTATTAACTCTCGCGCTGCATTCGTTTCTTAGGAATGACAATAATGTTGTCAAGTAAATTTGACCCAGGGCATTCTTTGCAAAATTTTCAGGAATAAAAAAAACAACAAAAAAACATCTCAAAAAGTGACTCAATAATAATTAATAATCAGAAAGGAAGCACTTCAACCCACCATTTGATTGCAAATACGTGGATTAAATCCACTACAATTAATGACTTTTCATTATATTTGTTTAACATGGGTCAATTTCACAGGGGGGCTTCATTTATCCTCATACCACAGCATCAGTGGACGTGTTAGAACTGAGAGCTCGCCGGAGTGCCATCAGTAATGCACACAGCACATTCCTGGAGGTTAGATGACATTCCCAGATATTTCCTTCCTGTTCCTCCCTGGCCTCAGGCTCATGGTTTTTACACTAAAACTTGTGAAACCAATGGGATTAGCGTTTGATGGGTACGATACACACCACTTACACTACATACAGTATTTTATATGACGAGTAAGTGTGTTGGTCCGGAACACTACCCAACAAAACTTACTCAGTAGCGCCCCAGGAAGGTTGATAGAATTTTCCAGATCTTAAATAAATATAATATATCCAAAATAAAAACAAATAAATAAGTATATAAATAAATACATTTTCCTGCTTCAAAGTGAATCCAGGCCTGTCACTCTGACATCTGTGGTCATGTAGTCCTTTGAACGCCTCGTGTCGGACCGCCTGATGAGCGTCACATGACACAAGCCAGACCTCCCGCAGTTTGCCCACCAACCAAAGAGGTCAGGAGATGGTCCCTCCTCCCGCTTTCCCGACAGAGCAGGGATCCTGTTTGTGGAATCAAACAGGATCATTCCTGATCACTTGCTATCTGCTAGAGCATCAGTGTCCCAAGGCACAAGCAAATTATGGTTGCGGTGTTATAACCCTTTAAGCAATGGATATTTTAACACAAACTGTGTAGCAACATACACAGGCAGACAATAGAACAAAACACAGCCATGTATTTTTTATCCCCTATGAAAAATGAAAAATATTACTGCAATGTTCTGAGGACCATCTCCATGTATAGTCATATATCTGTATTATACTGCCCCCGGGTGGCAAAGGCACAACCACCAGAAGGAACAGCACAGTGTCCATTGAATTGAAGCAAAAAAAAAGATAAATAAATGGCAATATGTCCAATTGTTTACATTCTATTTAATTACGTCATAGTGTATTATAGTGCCGTTTTCCTTAATAAAAAAAAAACACATTACAAACATTGTTGAGCTTTTGATAGGCTTAAACGGCTTAATGGTATTTATTATTATTATTATTATTAATAATGGCGGCACGGTGGAAGACTGGTTAGAGCGTCAGCCTCACAGTTCTGAGGAGCGGGGTTCAATCCTCGGCCCCGCCTGTGTGGAGTTTGCATGTTCTCTCCAAGCCTGCGTGGGTTTTCTCCGGGCACTCCAGTTTCCTCCCACATCCCAAAAACATGCATGGTAGGTTGATTGAAGGCTCTAAATTGCCCGTAGGTGTGAATGTGAGTGCGGCTGGTTGTTTGTTTGTATGTGCCCGGCGATTGGCTGACAACCAGTTCAGGGTGTACCCCGTCTCCTGCCTGATGATAGGTGGGATAGGCTCCAGCACGCCCACTCCTAGTGAGGAGCAGCGGCTCAGAAAATGGATGGATGGATGGATTATTATTAATATATCATATAAAATATGATCTGAGACACAAGTATTTAATTTACGAGTGTGGTCATGAAACAAATTAAACTCATATCTCAAGGAACCACTGTACTTGGTTAGTGCACTGGTACCACTAGAGGGCTCCCAAGAGCAATTAGTCCCAGAGTTTTGAGGGAGAACATCAAACTACATTAATTGGATGAAGGTAGCTCATGTTTTTTTTTTAACTAAAGCTTTCAAGTTTTAAGATGCAGAAATAAAACTTCAATTAAACATAGAAAGTCGATAGATGCATACTTAACTTCTTTTTTTTAAACAATTTTTGTCACCTTGGTTCATGTACTCTTGTTCAGTTGCATCATTCTGTATTTGCTTGCCATTTTATTTTGTTTCTATTTTATGTTACTTGTATCAATATAAAGTGATTTTATTTGTTGTTGTCCTTGCAAAACAAATTGTTTTAGCACATTGGTTTTGCAATTTTTTTCCCCAACCAAAACTAACATACCAGATGAGACTTTTACAGTAAAGGCACAGTGTACTGGTTTATATTTTGTCACTTTTAGTCATCGTATTCGACAATCGACATCCTACTTCGTGCTTTAATCACTTGGAATGTGAAATCACTCCAATATGCTCTTGTGGTGGAATGTGCCACCTTTTGACATTAAAACCCACACATGGGTAAAGACAGACATGCCATGCTGACAAAAGCTCCAGAGGTGTGTAACATTGAGTTTACAGTAAGCGTGAAAGATCATTAATGTATATTATCGGCAGAAATAGAGGACCCCAAAATCAGTCATCTGGATGAAGGGTAAACACCGCATCCATACACACAATACTGGTTTGTACTGATGTGTTGTCTTTACAGGACGATTGGACATTATAGAACAATATTTAAGAAAAGGGCCGTTGTCGGCAGGATTCGAACCTGCGCGGGGAGACCCCAATGGATTTCTAGTCCATCGCCTTAACCACTCGGCCACGACAACTGCATGCGTAACTAGACGTAGCCCTGGATGATGAATGGTGAACATAATTTTCAACCGAGCCAGCCGGACAGCCGCTCCTCATTAGCATAGGGAACGCCCCGTTTTGCACTTTGACTTTTCTTAAAGGGACATGCGAACGAGTCAGCGGCGGAAAAAAAAAAAAACATAAATAACCCCCCACCCCCCAAGAACCTTGTTTATACATTGTATCTCATCATTTAGGCCACTGTATCATGAACCCCGCTGCTTTGTTTTGGATTCGTGGACAATCCGGGGACTGGATAGAGGATCAAATAGGGATAAATAATCAATAATGTGGTTTAATAAATTGGTCAATTCTCCTGCTATTTTAGTTTCACAGGAAGAGCAATAATATTTCTGTATCCATTTGAGCCGGGATATATTTAGCTATCCTAGAGTGTAAGAAATGGAAAATGAAATGCCCATTTGAATCAATATTAAGTGCATTCCCTCTCACAGATCATGGATAATTCATTCATTTTATAATTGATAAATATGATGGTCATGTGACCGAGTTTATGATTAATCATAAAAAAACATAATAACACAATCAAAACTCTGCAACATTTATCAAATATAACATCACATAATAAATGGCTGTGCCTTGCGACTGACTGGCGACCAGTTCAGGGTGTAGTCCGCCTTTCGCCCGAAGTCAGCTGGGATAGGCTCCAGCGCCCCGCGACCAGGATAAGCGGTGTTGACAATGGATGGATGGATAATAAATGGCATGGCATGGCAGTTCACTTACAGTACTACCAAATATTTCCTAGCTGGCTTTCAAATCAAGACAGAACCACCACAAAGTCGTCACTTGAGAGGAGACAAAATAGGTCAAGTCGAGAGAGAGGAGCGATAAGTCTCCTATAACGTTATTTTGTCTCGTCAATTGTATTCAGATATGTTATTCTCGTTCATTAAACGTGTACTATATCTTGTTTTAATATTATAACCTTAGGAGGTCGTTAAATTTTCAATGACAGTCAGGCAGGCAGATCAATTTGACTTTTTAAACTCTCTCAGGCTTTGTGGTAGTGGGGAAAATGGACTGTCTTGCTAAATAAATGTATTTGAAACGTGCCATATGAAATATTGTCTTCAGAATATTGTTCGGTCTAGCCGGGCAGCTATCTAGCAAACACAGCCCAGATGTAAACGAGATTAAGTTAACCCTGCCTCCTCAGCAAATACCAAATCGAAATACTGCTCGCTACATTTCAAATACGTTGACAGACCATCTGAATTTTAAACATAGAGCAGCCACAAATAAATTACAGCTTACTCGGCTGTCCGTGGTCAGACTGCGGTGGCACAGGTAAAATGCGCTTGACGTTTTTCCTTAGCGGTGGAGTAGAGCAGGTACAGTCTACTTAAAAAACCTTAACGTTGCATACTGTCCGAAAACTACTATCAGTTGTCACCCAGACGGGTTTGAATTCTAAACTGGAGATTCAAACTTTTATACGAACTATCGAGAAAAGATCACAAACATTTGTAATAAAATTTTAATTGAGTAATTTATTATTAACAAATGTATTGCCAACAGTAGGGGTGGCAACTCATCCAACCGCCAGTGGTTCTCGCCAATTTAACACATTAAAACATTTCAAAATCTTTTTTGGTCATGTTATTAGATGAGTGTTGATTCTAAATGCTCAAGGTGTATGTGGCACGTTTGTGTGCTGCTATATTGCACTTCTGTACGTTCTTGCGTTTCTATCATGTTGGATTAAGTGCTGAATTAAATCAGGGTAAATCCCCACTGAAGGCCCAGGCCACTGACTATATATATATCGTGGTATGTATGTACAGTAAACCCTCGTTTATTGTGAGTGTTGTATTGTGTAGTGTTAGGTTCCGAACCACCCCGCAATAGGGGAAATCAGCAAAGTATCTACCAAATTGTTTTTCCCCACTTATTACATATTCTTTAGCTGTATGAACCTCACTAACCTCTTAATAATGTTCCCCATAGCCCTATAAACCACAACCAAACTTTTATAAACACTTTATATAATCTTAAATACTTTTTAAACTTTTAAACACAGATTAATGCACAGTAGTACTGTACACTATGTGCCTTTTATTCCTTGTAATATGTTTTAATTATTTTATTTTTGTTTTGTTTTGTTTTTTTGTTTTAATGTTTTAGGCAAGGAAGACTATTTTACGGCACAACAAAATTAAAGCATACACTCAAAATCCTGTGATATGGCGAATTATGTGCAATGACTTATATGCAATGAAACAAATTTGCAATGCACTGAATCCGCAATAGGTAAACTGCAATATAACGAGGGAACGCTGTAATACGCAATGTCGTAGCTTTCATATTTGGGTACATGTTTTCAGGATTCTCCCCAGTTTCTTGTGCTGTCTGCTGTCTTGTGGAGTGCATGTTTAAAATGGCTGCTATTCCCTTCCAAACCAGACAAACCGACCCTACACCGCCCAGCTGTTCAATTCAATAACAAAATGAAATCTGTACTATAATAAAAAAAATTTCAACATACATGTAGACCTATTTTTAGATGAGCAGAATCAACAGTTTACACTCAATGATGAGTAAAATTGATTAGTTAATATCTGCTGTTTCAATTTAAGACACAATTTTGGTTTAGGGGGCCAGATTCTTTATCCACTGACTTTGTTTGGAGTCTTAACAGATGCCCCTATGTCTCCAACGGCCTGATGAAGTCACTTGTGTACAAGCAAAAATACATGTACAGTGTGTATTTCTGTACATTTTGTCTGGCATTAACAAAATTAAAGTACAGAGCCACAGAGTTACATTTTCGTGATATAAATTATTTATTTACATTTACAGAAAAAAAAAAAATGACTCCATCAAGACAACGTAGTAACAACTCATGGAAACAGAACCCAAGATACAGTAGCTGAAGTCATTGTCACAACCGAAGAAGAGAGCTCTATAATAACATCATGACCTCTGTCAAGGGTCTCCTATAACACAAGGTGCAAGGCATCACGTGTAGCCCCCCCCCCCCCCCCCGAAATCCCCCCCCCCCCTCCAACTGGAATAAAGAAAAGTCGAAATCTAAGCCCCCTTACCCAGCTTTGCACTACCCCCAATTTGCTTTGCCCCCTCGCCTACAAATGACAGACACTGGCTAACCCGCATCTACCAAAACTCACACATCTAATATACACTCACACATACATACTCACATTCAGTTTTCTCACAGAACCCCTTCTCACCAATTCACCCTGTGTTCTCATGGTGTTCTATGGAAAGACCTTTAAAGTGACGCTGTCCACATTCTCCGTGCGTAAATCTCACAGTCAGTGGTGTGCCAGCTCTGTCTTTGCTTGTACCCCCCATGCTCCATGGGGATTCTTGGACGTTCATACCGGCAGAGTGAGAAAGAGGCTCCAGCCACAAGGGGGAAGCAGATCCTAGATTTTTTTGGGGTTGCTCTACAAAGTGTGGGGGAGAGGGGGACATTTAAGAAGACAAGCCTTCCCTAAAGTGGACGGCTATTCTGTCCGACGGGCTCAGATAAGTCGAGTGGAGGCGCGCATGGTGTTCTCGGTACTGAAGTGGACATTGTTTTGCTTCTGCCGATTAATCCTGTTGGAGCGAGGGCACTTTCTGTGTGGGGCCGGACAGAGAAAACAATGTTAAAAGATGTTTCCCCCCCCCAAAAATAAAATCACTTATCAACAAGGAATCTCATGAAAAACAACAAGTTTGAAATCCACGTAGCATTCAGGATACAACAGAGTATTCATACTGTGTGGTTAAAGTGACACAGTATCCATTTTTTTTAATTGGTGCAATTTGAATATACGCCATTAACTCATTGACTGCCAGCCGTTTCAAAGCAGATTTCCCCATGTTGGCATTCGTTTTATAGCATTTTGAGGGACCTTTCAAGACCCACAGAATAATGTGTTCTGTGACGATATACTGTAAGTATCGACCATACCAAACGAAAGAGGAGACTTTCTCCTTTTACCAGAAAAGAGAAGTTTGTTTGTAGCGTTTTCCATTCTATAGTAATCAGCACTAGAAGATGGGTTCTTCTGGCAACTTTCTACTATCGCCACACATACCGTTTATACCATATATATACAGACTCTATTCAAGTGTCAGGTGCCCTAACTTGTCCGAATTCCAATGTTTCCAATTTTCCAATTCCAACTGTTTGCGTTTTTTTTGTGTGCTCTTTCTAAAATGCTCTAATTTAACACAAGCTCGAACAAAATCCTGTCTAATTAGGAAAGTAGTACAGTAATTGAAGAGTCAAACCACGCCAATGTAACACTATGTAACGTTTATTATTATTTTATATATTATTGTTTACTTCTGTGTTGTCACTGTTGATGCTTGTGTACTTATTTATGAGAAATTTGCATGTCTCTTCACACACAGGCATATTAGGTATGTCACTTGAGATAAAAATAAGAAAAAAAAATGGCCGCTTGGATTTGCAGTGTAAATCTGGCCTTCTAATCGAATCTAAGATTGTTTCGATAGACTCGCACCAATTGTATTCGAGCCGTCTGGTTTAATTCCTCTGTGTCAATGTGTTATGAGTCCTCCAGGTGGCACTGATTAAATAAGATGTGAATGAAGAAATGAGGTGATGAGCTAAATATTGGTGAAAATTAGCTGTCCGGATCAAATTATGTATCCAGATTTCATTTGGCATCCTTTTGGCTTCCTGAGCTCGTGTCAGTCAATATGAATATGAATCATCACTGTCTACGAAACAGGTGCTTGTGTGTGTTTGTGTGTGTTTGTGCATGTGGAGACATTTTCTTCTCAACTGCCGTAAGCATTCAGCCAAGACAACCTTTCATTAAATTAGATTTACAACCTATTTGTACCATTAACGGAAACACAGACAAAATAAGGTTTGAGAGGGCACAGGGCAGAGAGAAAAAGAACAGCAAAAAACAACAACAGCAAAACAACAATAAGACAGTATAGTATATAAAGCAAGTATATAAAATGAAGCTTCAAAATCTCTAGGCTCACGAATGCTGTGGCCGTGTCTGCTCAATGCATGGGAACTGCGCCCCACTCAACCGTCCATCAAATACATCTGCATCTGTGTTTCCATAACCAGAGAAAACGACACACACAAGGTGACCTTTTCGGTGTTTCCTATGGGTTTGTGAGCAGCAAAATCCCCTGTGCAACTCGAGTCCCCCACCTATGCTGATTAGTAAGGCTCAGAGCATCTTGTATGAGCACGACTCACCTCGTAATGCAGAGCACCACCACACAGATGATGACCACCTGCAGTGCTCCGATGATGGAGGCGATGAGAACGTAGTGCAGTTTTCCAGAGCCCGGGACCACGTAGAGCACGTTGTACTCTTTGGTGTCACACTGGGGTCCGCTGAAACCTGAGTGGCAACTACAACGCAAATAAGGGAACAGACACAGTTGTTGTTTAGCACTGAAAGAAGTCACATTTATTTTAATAGGTTTAAGGGGCAAGCCGAAAGGAAAAGAAGAAGAAGTTGGCCATGTTTGTGTTTGATTGGGGGTGGGGGCAGGCAATCAGTGGCAAATACACAGGGAAAGGATGACCTAGCACATTATACAAAGCAGCTCAAAAATTCATATCTTCTCTGCTCATCCAAAATTCTTATTATGAGGAATATAATCAATACAAGGCATGGGATGAGGGCATATAATCAAGATGATCAAATATTTGCGTCTGTGCTATCAGGGAGAGCGACAACTGTCATTGAACTACAGTATAGATCAAAATATACACTGAAGGTCGATTTGGCCAGGAATACAATCAACGATCATGGTGCATACGTACATCTGGGTTTATAATTACATATTATGTCAGAGGAAATAATTGACTGATTGATGCATTGCGATACAGACCTACACAAGTAAACAATTCTAACATTAGCATTAATGTCAGACATTAATATGTTACAATAATCAATCATTACATAGCGCAATTACGCCGATGACAATGATTTTGTAGTGACAAAAAGGGAGTGACTTAATAGTTACTCTTGGATATTCAGACTCCGGGGGGTCTGTGAAATACAATAATTTGCTATTTTTAGTTTTATTGTGTTAATATTTATGGCCTGGAAGTGTTTCTCATTCAAATACGATTGGGCAACGTGTGTTCTGACTTGCATACAAATTTCGATAATCTCGGCGTCGCAGGAATGGAACTCTGTCGTAAATTGAAGACCCGCTGTATTAACACTTAAAAACTGATTTGATTGAGGAATGTCAGGTAAATCATTTCCTTGGGTCTTGGAAAATCCTAGTAGCTCCTCTCGATAGCACAATGAATTCAAGAAATAATTCACTCCCTATTTGTTGCTGTTTATATTTTATTATTTTAATGTAAATAACTCGTCTCTTGACATGATAGCTCCACTTACAGTAGCTCCTCTAGTTAGCACAGGGATGGCCACACTTTTTTGCCTTGAGACCTACTTTTCAAATGACTGACTCAAAATGATCTACCTACACCAAAAATGCCTATACAGTATGTACATAGTCTGTGTCTATATGGTCCTGCGACTGACTGGCGACCAGTTCAGGGTGTCATTCGCCTTTTGCCCAAAGTCAGCTGAGATAAGCTCCAGCATCCCGCAACCCTGAACAGGATAAGCGGTACTGAGAATGGATCGATGGTGTTGCAGGAATGGAACTCCGCCGTAAACTGAAGACCCCTTGTAATAATGAATAATAACTGAATGAGAAAAGTCATTTAAATCACTAACTTGTGTCTTGGCAGCTCCTCTTTGTAGCTCATCTCACTTGCACAATGAATACATGATACAATGTATTGTCTTTTTTTCTTACTGTTTTCATTTAATCATCTTGAATATTTTTTAATATAATAGAGGTATTAATAGAGAAATATTATATAATAGAGGTATTAATAGAGAAATATATTTTTTTTTTTCATAAAAATATTTCCTGTATTTGTGACTTTAATTAGTTATCGAGACTAGACTAGACCCCATTGTAAACTGAAGACCTCCTTTATTAACAATTAACAACCGATGTGAGGGATGTCCACATCCAACTTTTTCACTTCCGATCCGATACTGATATTGCAGCCTTCAGTTTTGGCCAATACCGATATCGGTCTGATCCGATTTCAGCAATAATCATCCATCCATCCATTCTCTACAATGCTTATCCTATTCAGGGTCGCGGGGCGCTGGCGCATATCCCAGCTTACTTCAGGTGAAAGGCAGACTACACTCTCAACTGGTCGCCAGTCATTCGCAGGGCACATACAGAGAGAGACAACCATTCAGACTCACTTTCACACCGTCACTGAGTGGGAACTGAACCCAAGTTGCCTGCACCGGTCAGGCGAATGTACCACTACACCATCAGTGACTGCAATAATCATATAGAATTTATTTATTTTTTTAGTCTGAAATATTAGAAAAGGCTTCATCAAGTGATATGACTCAAACAGAGAACAATAATCAGCAACAGTAGGCATGAGCAAAACAGAACCATTTATTATTAACCAATGGGTTACATAAAGTAACTGCTGTGCACGTCTAGACCTCTGAGGGGCAGTGTAGTGTACGCAATGAGATACACTTGCAGTAACAAAGAAAGTAGAAGTCACAATCGAAGATTGTTATTATAACTCTTTATGGGGTTTGAAGAATATATGCCAGAGAGTATTGTTATATTGCCTGTTTGTATGTTTATATAGCATTTATGTACCAATATTCACTATTTTGAGAGATATAGGTGCTGTGAGTTCAATGCTAATTTTCGGTAGCTCATCAATCGTGTTCTTCAGTCCTTGTTTGTCAGCTTTGAGCTAGCAATTTTTGTGACCAAAAATGAAGTAAGCTACAAAATCTTTAATTTGTTTGAACATTCAGTAAGTGTAATTCCTTTGTTATGTGTGTTTAGTTTTACAGTGAACTTCAAGGAGAGTGTCAATGAACGACTTTAAGCAAGTAACATTCACTCCTTGCTACTATGTTAGCACCTTAGCAACCAGTTGCTCTGATCATGTGGACTCTAAATACCATCCGGGTGCTAATGGATAAAGTGCTGGAGCAGTGCATGAAATGGACTGCTTTTATAAGAGTGGTAAAATCCGACATTTTAGATTCGGTCCGATCCAATCGCATCCTTGTTTTTTTGCTGATGTCGGACCTATTTCTGATTGCAAAGATCGGATCGAGACACCCTTAACTGATATATATATATATCCATCCATCCATTTTCTGAGCCGCTTCTCCTCACTAGGGTCGCGGGCGTGCTGGAGCCTATCCCAGCTATCATCGGGCAGGAGGCGGGGTACACCCTGAACTGGTTGCCAACAAATTCGCACGCACAGTCACACCTACGGGAAATTTAGAGTCTTCAATTAATGCATGTTTTTTGGGATGTGGGAGTAAACCGGAGTGCCCGGAGAAAACCCACGCAGGCACGGGAGAACATGCAAACTCCACACAGGCGGGGCCGGGGATTGAACCCGGGACCTCAGAACTGTGAGGCTGACGCTCTAAACAGTCGTCCACCGTGCCGCCTCTCTCCCTCTCTCCCTCTCTCCCTCTCTCTCTCTCTCTCTCTCTCTCTCTCTCTCTCTCTCTCTCTCTCTTTCTCTCTCTCTCTCTCTCTCTCTCTCTCTCTCTCTCTCTCTCTCTATATATATATATATATATATATATATAAATGATGATGAGTATATAATGATGTTTAGAATGATGTTTATCGAGTCCTCAGATATTGTCTTTTCTCAGTGGGTACGCTAAAGCCAGCTAGCAAGACAGACAGACAGACAGAAAGAGGGAGACAGGGACAAATCTGGATGATCTCTATCATCAGAGAGGAGCTAAATGGTCCACCTTTTATCGTTCTGCCTGTCTGACTCTGTCTCGCAATCTCTTCTTCCATTGAGCTGCCTTCTCTCTGTCTCAGGGGAGATTGTTACCCGCAAACAGCAGCGTATCCTTGTTTGGTACAAATACGCACACAGTCACAGTTCAGCCTCCATCTCACGAAGTGTGGCGAACATTTCAACCCTGCTGTATTTTGAGGGTCTTCACCTTAGGATACAAGCTGTGATTCACGAGTCCAGTAGGGGGCAGAAAAGGTCTTTAACCACAGCATCTTCACAGCAGCAAAAAAATGTCCATCTCGACAAACAGGGAAGAAAGGGAGCGAGAGAGATAGTAGTTGGAGAGCGATACCCACACCCCCTGGCTGCTACACTATCAGGCTCTAAATGATGGGAGTCTTAGCAGTACAATTACACATTCCCTCTGTGTGCTTGTTGTTACACTTCAGTATTCGTTTCTCATTGTGCTTTTATGCAAACGTAAAATCTCTTGCTGTCTGCATTTAAGTGTATTTTGTGTAGCCGAGAGAATCATGTGCAGTGCACGCATAGTCTCATTAGTGCCTGTGTCACTGTTGTTGCCAAAATGTGTGTGTTGGTGCTGATTTTGTGTTTAATCACTAATGAGGACCAAAAAAAATAAAAATGAAATCAAATTCCCTAATAAGTGGACCTTTCAACACAGATCATTTTCATTAAAACGCAAATGTATTTAAAGGGGACATAGTAAGGGAATTAATCGTTGCATCTCGTGAGTGCCTGCCCACCCATCAAGTGGGAAATGAGTGAAATGTGATCTTTAACAAGGAAAATCCACTCTATATAATTGTACTTTTATCAAAAAAATTCATAACGCAAACAAATAGAATGTAAAGACTTAAACAGTTTGTGCATCATGATTAATTCATTGCAGCAACTTCTGCTGTGTGCGACTTGGACATTTGGCTGCAGTATAAAACAGTCATGCAGACAAACGAAGAGCAATTCCACTCAACTATTATGACTCAGTAATCTGCACTAATATTAGTCAATTTTTTTTGCAGAGGATTAAGAATACACGCCTGTCAGTATCGTTATATTGTCTGTGTACATATGTTGCTGCACTGTTTGTGTTGAAATATCAGTCCCTTAAGGTGTTGTAACACCGCCCCATAGATGCTAAGTGTTAGTCCATGTATGGTATTAACAGTTATGTGTTAGCATTAAGCGAAACCTTTTAAGTAGCTACTTATTTTATATTTAGTTTTAGCGTAAACTTCAACTGGTTGTAGCATTAAACAGCTTGAAGCCTCTTTTTTGAAGATTTGTTCACTATCTTCTAAAATGCTGCTTTTTGTGAAGTGGGCTGAGTTGAGTTCAGGACTTGTATTTAAATATTTTGCTCACCAGAGAGAGAAAAAAAAAAGAAACGACAGAAAACTGCTTTTTTCAACATTCTTCCACAAGTAGAAGCTAGTGGCCTCATTCAACACCCTGGCTCCGCCCTCAAGCATCATGCTAACAAAAGCTGTACTCTGTAGGTTTATTGGCCGAGCAGTGTACGGGGCGAGGTATACAATCACTTATTTGCATGTAGCAGGACCGCCCCCTCAAAATAGGCTTTTCTCAACAAAACACGAAACGGGGAGTTTAAACTTTTAAGACACCTGGGGAGTGATTTAAATTGTGAAAAAAAAATTTGAATAATATCTCTCTTTTCGTGTATTTCCCCCTTTGTAGTTGTTTAGAGCAAAAGCAAAAGCTGGATCTAGGAATGCAGTGGCATTAAAATAGTGTCTCCTCGGAAAAGAAACAAAGCCTCCCAGGTAAGTCAAACTTGCTTGCAATCAAAAACAAGAGCAAATCGAAAAAATAGCCGTAGAAGCTGAATCATCCAAGTTAAACTGTGTCCCCCGGCACTTACATTATGCGAGTGTGCATTCTGTATGTACATGTAAGGCTCCTTTGCTTCATAAATGGATGTCCCAAAGAAAGAAAACCAGGCATCCAAGGATTCTGAGTGCTGCATTTGAATAGATACAGAGAGTTGGAGCTAAGTCGTCTTACAACATATATATATATATATATATATATATATATATATATATATATATATATATACACGTATACACGCACACACGCACAAACGATGCTGAAAATGACTGCTGAGGTCAAGTACTACCTGACTTGATAGCGTGTGTCACTGTGGTTATGGTAAATAAACAGTTAACGTTCCCAAATGTGCGTGCGTGTGCGTCTGTGTGTGTGTACGTTGTGTGTGTTATGTGGGGAACACATACACAACTCCGAGTCGAATGAGCTGTTTAGCTCCTTACCCTGCTAGCCTGCAAGCTAACAAATGTAATAACTTTCCCTAAGTTTCCTACTTGAGTGTATCTATGGAGCTCTGCCAGTGGCTTGATGCGTCGTGGGTGGTGGTGCAGCGGGTTCTACCAAAATGAAAATGTATCGAACCCAGAAAAAACTCTTGTGTCCATTGTATTTATCAAACAATAACCCGCAGGACGAAAATCAAATGAAATCCTTGAATATTGCTTGAATGCACTTCTAGTGTAATTGCAGAGACACTTGTATTCATTGTATTGTATAGTTGCATGAACACAGCAGATTGTTTTTTCTTTCCTCTTTGGGATTAATCAAATCCCTTATCTTGCAATTCCTGTATGCTTCCTAAAATTGAGTACTGAATAAATGGTGCCTATGTTATTTACACAAGGAGTAGGCAATACTGCTGTGAAGGAAACATAGGCTGCTCTTCTTTTCTGTACAGACCTTCGACACAGCCACGAAGAGTGAATGTAATGCACGGCGGTTGTATGTGTGTGTGTGTGCATGCGTGTGTACCTGCATGACGGCTGGGCAGGTATACTGGGGAACTGACACTCTCCATGTACACAATAATTCTTGTAGAGATCTGGACAGGGGGTGTACAGGCCATCTGCCTGTCCATTTCCTGACAATAGAAAATGGATAAGAGGGTATGTAGCACAGAAATTAATCCTATATAATCCAAGCAGTTATCCACCCATAATGAATGTGTAAACCATTAACCCACTATGCATGGGTAACATGTTTAACCCATTTGTAACACAAATGTAACAAATGTGTAGTGTATGTATAATATATGTAATGTGTAAAACATGTAACATTTGCAATGTAACACATGTAACACACGTGTAACACCATATAGCATGTGCAAAATGTGTTTTGAATGTCACACATATACATAAACGTGAACGATATATAAATGTTACATAAGTTTCTGAAACGATGCATGCATGTATAACCCACGCCACGTAAAAAAATTGTAACGCTGTTGACATGTTTTTACCATTTTGTAGCTTTTGTGTAATGCTGATATTATGTGTGTAATACAAGCGTAACACACGTGTAACACATGTTCTACATGTTAACATGTGTAATGCATATCTCACGTGTAATACATGTAGTATAATACCTGTAATGCAAGTGTATGGCATATGTAACATGCAATACATTTGCAGCATATTTTTTTAATTCACGTAATGTACACAAAATATATAACGTGTAACATGTGTATATGTGCATTGGTAACACATGTGTAACGTGTGATGACAGGGTAACGCACGTGTTATTGTATGTGTTACACATGCAATGCACATGCATGCATAGCATACTTGTAATGCATGTAATGTGTGTAGCATGTGAGTACACGTGTAATGCATATGTATTACATTACATGTGTAATGTATATGTAATACATGTGTATGTATATGTATATATGTAAAATGTAAAACACGTAATGGATGTGGTTCACTTGTAATGCATGGAAAAAAACTATATATATATAAAATCAGAATAAGCGGTGTGGCAACACGTTTTCTTACCGGTGATGTCTGTGGGTGCGAAATGTCCACCTCCGCCTTTGTTTCCATCTGAAAAAAAGGCCAGAAAGTAACGTTGATTTCAGGCTGAAACCTTTCACCTAGCCATTAGGAGATACACGTTAAAACAAATGCCACAATGGAAAGTGAGAGAATTCAATGTGATTTCACCGCAATAAAAGGGCACAGGAGACATCCGCAACTGTCACTTAATACATAAAAATGTGGACACTGAATTCTCAAAACGCACACCATGTCTTTTTCTATTATACTGTACAAAGGGTAGAAAGGATAGGAGTCTGAGGGTACAAAAGATAAGAGAACATTATTTTTGCTCCCCTTATTGGTGCTGCTTGGAAAATTGCACTTCGCAAGAGTAAAACAGTGCATTTTCGTTGATTATCAGCTTATTGCCATGATTTTTATTTTTTTTTCAAAGGCCAGGAGATTGTATTTCCACTGTCACTCTGCCAAAGTATTTTTTGCACTGTTTCACAGACATGTTGGGAGAAAAGAATGCAAGAAATGTGGTGGGCTCTGCAAGCTTGGGTTTATTTATTTGCTCTCATAATATCAGAAGCAACTCAAGTTTTCTGTTTGTGTTTAAGATGCCTTGGTGAAGTTGAACCCCCAATTAGTGTTTGTCTGTGTCCGCTGAATGCGCCACTTGTACATATCTGCGCACTAATTGACAAGTGTATGAAGTGGAGGGAATGACATGCAGCTTTCACGAGTAAAAATGCTTTTATTGTCTTTACGGGCACTTGTTTTTTTTCTTGTTTTTTTTCCTTCAGACTCTTGGCTCTGCTTCTGTCGTGGAGACTCAAATCTTTACTGGCTACCCTCGTTGCCAGGAACCCTTTCTAAGAAAAGAAAATCTCCCATCTTGACTGAAAGCTATGCCAGATGGTGTGAAGTCCAGCATCTTGGAATCGCTGTTTGTTATTGTTATTCTTTTTGAGAAATTGTTGAACTTTTGAAGGGCCTGAAAACTCACAAATTTTTTATATCATACGTCATCAATTTGTGGCGACGCATTGTGGTGACAGATGATGCTTTAAAAAGGATTCTTAAACTTTTTGGGTCCTGAGACCCCTTACGGGGTAGAATTTTTTCTGAGGACCCCCTCAAAATCCTAACCGTAATTTAACATAACTACTATCAGTACCCCAAAATATTGTAAGAATTAAAACGACTTAATGTTATCACACCAAATCCATGTTTTTCAAGAAAAAAAAAAAAAAACTTTTGCCAGACAAAGTATGTATTTTGTCGGCATGAAAGTCATAATCTTGCAAGAATAAAGTCTTAATTAAGTATTCTCAAATAAATACATCATTTGTGCAAAAAAAAATATATACACCTTTTGTTGTAAAAAATCTGCATCTGATTTATGTGATTATAAGTCAAAATAATATCAGAGTTTTTAATTGGCCGGAAAGCTAAGGTAGGGAGAAGTCACTGGTTCATTATGTTTGGTTTATTGGCACACCGGTCCCCATATGTAGGTATGCACTAATTTAAATGATACACCATGATAATTTATTCAAATTATTATGGACCCCTGAGGGACCAGAGACACAAGATTGACAACCACTAAATCATCAGGTAATTTGCCCAAATGAGCACCAATAAGAAGCGGGTAACCTAGCGAAGACACTTTGAGCGATGCAAAAGGTGTTTTTTTTTTTTTTCTTTTTTGTGCTAATGTGGCCGGAGCATAAAGTCAAAGTTTTGATGATGGTTTTAAAGAGCTGTCTTGAAAAAGGGTGTGCGAGGGCTCGGTCATTACAAATTGAACCTGATTCCCACGGCATCCCCTGACTCTCGAGCTGCACTGAGTGAGGCAATGTCATTTGTTTCTCTTGCTGCTTCCCCTGATTGAAACAAATTGCATGAAGTACACAGCGATCAATCTACTTTATTCTGACCAAAAGTGTATTTTATATATATATATATATATATTATAATATATATATTCTTTATATATATATATATATATATATATATATATATATATATATATATATATATATATATATATATGTATAATGAGGCAATCGAGCCGTCTATTCTGGTCCCAAAGCAAGTTAGGACTGATTGTGTTGTCCCCAGTTAATTCTTTAAAACTTTCGTCTCAAATTTCCAATCAATTGTCCCTAAATGCCCCGCCGAGGCAACACGCACTCATGCACATTAAAGAGCAACGTCGAGATTTGAGCACCTTTGCTGAATTGTTACAGTAGCTGATGCGCTTTCTGTCCACATGATGGCAACTTCCGCCAATTTGAACAGTTGCGTAATGCCAGTCAAAGTGACCCGAAATACAGACAAATTAAAATGCTTCAGGATCGTTCCCAGAAAAACAAACAAACAACAACAACAACAACAACAAAACATCTTTATCTCCAGCCGGCTGGATTAGCAAAAAAATGTGTCACTTTATGGGTTTTAACCACGCTGATTAATAAAATATATCTGTGCCTTGAACAGTAACAAACAAACACTGAATCCAAATGGAAGGTAATTAAGGTAATGGAAGGTAATTAACATTCAGTAATGCTGTCACTATACTCCAGATATTGTATGGAGGGGATGGCACATTATCTTTGCAGATGTTTCCGTAATGTGATTAAAGCAATTGTGTTGTCTATGCGTTTGGGGTGTAGCAGGGAAGGGAAGCCGAGAGGACAATGCACTTGGTTTGCTTGCCCAACTGTCCAGTACGGACCCACAGCTATGTTAAAAGTTTCCTGAAGAAATATCGCCTGTAGCGTAAATAATGGTTGTATAATGACCTGGGTTTGAGTCTGGAACAAACAAATTCATACAGTGGGTACGGAAAGTTTTCAGACCCCCTTAAATTTTTCACTCTTTGTTATATTGCAGCCATTTGTTAAAATCATTTAAGTTCATTTTTTTCTCCTCATTAATGTACATACAGCACCCCATATTGACAGAAAAAAAACAGAATTGTTGAAATTTTTGCTGATTTATTAAAAAAGAAAAACTGAAATATCACACAGCCATAACTATTCAGACCCTTTGCTGTGACACTCATATATTTAACTCGGGTGCTGTCCATTTCTTCTGATCATCCTCAAAATGGTTCTCCACATTCATTGGAGTCGAGCTGTGTTTGATTATACTGATTGGACTTGATTAGGAAAGCCACACACCTGTCTATATAAGACCTTACTGCTCACAGTGCATGTCAGAGCAAATGAGAATCATGAAATCAAAGGAACTGCCTGAAGAGTTCAGAGACAGAATTGTGGGAAGGCACAGATCTGGCCAAGGTTACAAAAAGAATTCTGCTTAAGGTTCCTAAAAGCACAGTGACCTCCATAATCCTGAAATGGAAGACATTTGGGACGATGAGAACCCTTCCTAGAGCTGGCCGTCCAGCCAAACTGAGCAATTGGGGGAGAAGAGCCTTGGTGAGAGTGGTAAAGAAGAACCCAAAGATCACTGTGGCTGAGCTCCAGAGATGCAATCGGGAGATGGGAGAAAGTTCTAGAAAGTCAACCATCACTGCAGCCCTCCACCAGTTGGGGCTTTATGGCAGAGTGGCCCGACGGAAGCCTCTCCTCAGTGCAACACACATGAAAGCCCGCATGGAGTTTGCTAAAAAGAGAAATAAGATTCTCTGGTCTGAGGAGACCAAGATAGAAATTGTTGGCCTTAATTCTACGTGGCATGTGTGGAAAAAAGCAGGCACTGCTCATCACCTGTCCAATACAGTCCCAACAGTGAAGCATGGTGGTGGCAGCATCATGATGAGGTCCAGAGTGCTCAGGACCTCAGACTGGGCCAAAGGTTCACCTTCAAACAAGACAATGACCCTAAGCACACAGCAAAAATATAGATGGAATGGCTTTAGAACAACTCCGTTACTGTTCTTGAATGGCCCAGCCAGAGCCCTGACTTAAACCCAATTGAGCAACTCTGGAAAGACTTGAAAATGGCTGTCCACCAACGTTCACCATCCAACCTGACAGAACTGAAGAGGATCTACAAGGAGGAATGGCAGATGATCCTTAAATCCA
Source organism: Phycodurus eques (assembly GCF_024500275.1). Classification (NCBI taxonomy): domain Eukaryota; kingdom Metazoa; phylum Chordata; class Actinopteri; order Syngnathiformes; family Syngnathidae; genus Phycodurus; species Phycodurus eques. Next base: position 12,532,089 of record NC_084536.1, read on the forward strand.
GGTGTGAAAAACTTGTTGCATCATTCCCAAAAAAGACTCACGGCTGTGTTAGCTCAAAAGGGTGCTTTACTAAATACTGAGCAAAGGATCTGAATACTTATCGCTGTGTTATATTTCAGTTTTTCTTTTTTAATAAATCTTCAAAAATTTCAACAATTCCGTTTTTTTCCTGTCAATATGGAGTGCTGTGTGGAAAAAAATGAACTTAAATTATTTTAGCAAATGGCTCCAATATAAAATGAGTGAAAATTTTAAGGGGGTCTGAATACTTTCCGTACTCACTGTATTACATTAAAAATGAGGGGGATAAAGAGTTTTTATACCACATCAACTTAGAGGTCAACTGTCGCCATGGAAGAGATGCTGTTTGACTTTGGAGTTTCCATTGGATTCCAAAATAAATATTTGCACAAAAATTTACATCTGATTTTGGTTTTACAGTGGTAGTGGTTAGCACGTCTGCCTCTCATTCGAGTGATCCTCCAGCTCACATGCAACCCTAATGAGGAGAGGCGGTCTAGAAAATTATTTGTGTACATTTTATTTGTTTTTACAATCTCCTATAGTACATTCGTACATTGGGGTTCGTTCATCATGTTGGTTTTGGTTCATTATTTGATTAAATCTTACCGCACAGCAGTTGTCAAGCAGCACTGGCTCATTTCAGTGATGCCGAAATTTTTCCAAACTGGTAGCTGTCAGCAGAACCCAGAGGAAGCTCTGGGGTATTCTATTCTTCTTTTCCCTATGTCTTTTGTAATAGGCTTGTGAGGAAAAAGACGTATTTTGAAGTGCAACTTTCAATGAGAATAAACATGTTATAGCGCTCTCACAAATGCTTCTCACCAACAGATGGTACTTGTTAATGATTCGCATAGTCACATGACAAGCAGTGTTCCGCTTGAGAGGTTCAATGAATCTTAGCTTCCTGGTTATCATCAAAATTGACTCTGTGCCAACATATAAAAGGCAGACGGAATTTAAGACTGTCTCATAAAAGGGTTTGCTGAAAAAAACCACCATGTCAAGATGGGTCGCTTTTCTTTTTTAAATATTCGCTAAAGCGGTCAGAAAAAACATTTAAGAAAGCATCCACCTTGTTAAGTTGGCAAGACTGACTGTTATTTTGTAAACTAGCTCCTCTTTGTTCACAGCCATGTTGTCAGTGGAAGCATTGAACATCAGTTAATGATGATGGTTAAATAATACATTTAATTCAATTGAGTTCAATTAATAACTAAATGTGATCTAACAAATGTAACGGAAACATTTTAACCATGTTTTGTGTATATTGCTGCTGTCTGGTGAAAACCTTGAATGTCAAAATATGGTCAATTTCTTTTTCATTCACAAATTGATACAAATGGTCTGTCCCCACATAGTCTGTAATTTTTTACAACGTATTATCTCATCTAAAGTGTTGAAAATAGCTTGAGATCAAATCTAGTGACGTATAACTCCACCGCTTCTTGACTCTGTTGGAGCCATGTGGCATTATATTGCTTCAAGATTGAAAGGCTGCATGACAAAAACAGTGAAAAGAGTTACATTAGCTACATTTAGGTAGGCCTGTTTTGTGAAATTTTGATAGCTGTAATATTTTGTTGCAGAAGGAAGCTGGTCAGCCACAAAGGTAAGTTTGCATACAGATTCATTTTTTATGTATTCCACTCTCGTCTGGTCAGTTCGTTGTTTTTATTGACTTATTTATTCTTAATTGGCTCACGCAAGACTCTCAGACCTTTGAAATAGACTTGTTAGGGGCTCGGTGAAGTCTGTTTCCAGCAAGATGGCGTTTAATTTAGATTTTGGAGATGCGAGGGGTCCGCCTGACATTGATGATATACTGCTTGTAACTGGGATGAATTAAACATGTGTTGTGTATGTTAACATAAAATTGTCTGCTTGTGTTTAGCTAAAACCCCCAAAATGCAGGCCCACACACTTGCTGAATCACAAAAATATTAACACCACACACGGGTTAAACAGGTCACCAATATTTAGGTGCTCCCACGCAGCTCGCAATTTTACTTTGAACGACCTGTTGACACCAATATCTAGCGGTTGGAGTTCTTTGGTTAATCCACCTGGAATTATGGCAAGATCCAAATTAGTTTGCTTCATTTGGGTTTTGACATTATCGGTGAGATGGGCGCGCAGGGAGTCACAGATCAATAGGGACGGATATTTGTGGAAAAAGCCATCCTGTCTCTTGACGTAAACTTCTTTCAGCCACTCACTCATCTTCTCCCTGTCCATCCAGCACTTTGAGTTAGCCTTGATGATGAAGCCGGTCGGAAACCTTTCTTTTGGCAAGGTCTTCCTCTTGAAAATGACCATGGGTGATAGTTTCTGGCCATTAGCCTGTCAACCCAGAACTACAGTGAAGGATGAGTTCTCGTGTCCTGTGCTGCGTATAGATACGTACTGGTCCCTGTTTTCTCGACAGTACGGTTCGGTTTGGTCTTCTTTACTTGGCGCAGGTCATCTTCTTGCTTCCTCCCCTTCCGTACCATTGATTCATTAATGTTGAATTCTCTCGCAACTGCTCTATTCCCATGCTCTACTGAGTGACTGATAGCCTTGAGTTTGAAAGCCCCTTCGTAAGCATGTCTCTTAACAGGTGCCATTTTGGGGTCCTTATACACACACCATAATATTATGTTGAAGCACAGTACGTATTACTCCGCGAGGCTCCTGACTATGGTAGCTGTAATCAAGCCATCAAGCAGTGTGGCTTCGCAGGTTACCAAAGTCGTACTAAAACATTTTGACAGATTTTTAAGGATCGGTTCGAGGTCAGTAAGCAAAACCAGGATTAATACATCAGGCGCACCGGATTGTCAGGCACACTGTTGATTTTTGAGAAAATGTAAGGATTTTAAGTGTGCCTTATAGTCCGAAAAATACGGTACATATTGGTTCACATGGTAGTTATGTTAAATTGGTGTCAGGATTATGAGGGACTTCCTTGAAAAAAAGTTCTTCCTGGACCCAAAAAATTGGCGAACCCCAACCTCTGACCAGAACTGGCTTTGAAAGAAAATTGCACAGGTACATTTGTGACGTTTTACAATGTGTTTACAATATTGACTCTGACCTTGGCAGTGGCCCAGGTGTTTGACCTCAATGCGCTCCTGCTTCTGACAGGAGGCCTCCTTCACCTGGCAGGGGTTGTCATAGGAACGGCCATCGGAGGCACAGACTGGATTGAAGCTGATGTGGGAACAGTCGATGTTGCAAACGCACCTGCAACACAAGAGGCCACTTAAACAATTGTTTGTGTCACACGATAGTATGTAAAACATCCGCGGCTGTGGTACGACAAGATTTTGACCAAATATGACTAAAGGGTTAATGAAACTGTTAGAAAAAAAATCTTACCCCCTTACACCTGTCAGAAAACACACAGCCAAGCTTTTACTAGGTTGGGATGTTGTGGCCGAGCATTGTAATCCCGTTCAAATTGTCTTTTGACACATTCAATTTGACACAATAGCGAAATAGATGAAACTTTGCACAAAACAAAATTTAAAAATAAGAAAAAAAGAAAGAAAGAAGACAAAAAGAGACAGGCTGCACAGAAGGCTGGTCTGATAAAAAACCTCACAATGGAAACAAAGAGATAAGAAAACCGCACATTTCAATGCTTCTTGAAAACAGCCCTGAATGGAAAGTACTAACTTGGGCGCAGATAATATAGTCGCATTAGCATGCCATTATCCGAAATAGTTTGTTTACCATCTCTTTACGTCCTTCCACACCTGACACTATCTTGATGAAGCTGAAAATGTATAATGTACACGCCACAGTGGTTGGATGTGTTTCAAGTGGAACGTCAATTGTCCAACTGTGGTGACAACGCAACTGCTTGTTTCAATGAGAAAATGAAAATGTAGTAGTAAACTGCACAGGTGGCAAAAGTACTCACACTCCGTACTTAAATAAAGTAGACGTACAGATAATTGTATAAGCGCTGAAGTTACTCCCATTACTGAAATAAAAGTAAAAAAAGAAAACCACCATACAATATAAAACTACATTTAACGAATCCTTTGAAATTATTTATTACATTCATTCATTTCCCCCACAACATAAGAGGCGGGTTGAGTAAAAAAATAAATGTCAGTTTTCTTATAATTAATATACTTTAGTTTTGTTTAGGCGGCACGGTGGCCGACTGGTTAGAGCGTCAGCCTCACGGTTCTGTGGACCCGGGTTCAATCCCCGGCCTCACCTGTGTGGAGTTTGCATGTTCTCCCCGTGCCTGCGTGGCTTTTCTCCGGGCACTCCGGTTTCCTCCCACATCCCCAAAACATGCATTAATTGGAGATTCTAAAATTGTCCGTAGGTGTAACTGTGCGTGCGAATGGTTGTTTGTTTGTATGTGCCCTGCGATTGGCTGGCAACCAGTCCTGGGTGTACCCTGCCTCCTGTCCGATGACAGCTAGGGTAGGCTCCAACATGCCCGTGACACTAGTGAGGAGAAGCGGCTCAGAAAACGGATGGATGGATGGATAGTTTTGTTTAATAAAAAAAAAAACTTCCAGTGCTTTAATTATCAGGCTTAAATATTCCATGTTGTACTAAATTCCCATGAGACAGACTGATTAGTTTTGTCATTTATTCATTTTGACCTTATAAGCAATGGCATACTTAAGTGCAGTTTATGTAGCTAAATGTTTGCTTTTCTACATATTTGAATAAAAAATTCAAATGGCCTGTTTTCAGCCTCTGGGAATTCCCGGATTTGTGTTCCTCTTCTCTGCATTTTGTCTTTTTTCGTAAAACTTCGAGCCAACACGTTAAGCTTTCCTTTGTCACTAAATCGGGACAATTGCTTCAAGGTCTTCACTGAGTGACAAAATACGATATGTAAAATGTGAGCCTTATTTACAAAAATTTTTTGTAAATAATGTTCCTTAGCCAATTTGACGTGAGGCAATTTTAGTTATTTAAAATGTGTCAGAAGCTGGCGGCACGGTGGACGGCTGGTTAGACCGTCTGCCTCACAGTTCTGAGGACAGGGGTTCAATTCCCGGCCCTGCCTGTGTGGAGTTTGCATGTTCTCCCCGTGCCTGCGTGGGTTTTCTCCGGGCACTCCAGTTTCCTCCCACATCCCAAAAACATGCATGGTAGGTTAATTGACAACTCTAAATTGCCCGTAGGTGTGAATGTGAGTGCGAATGGTTGTTCGTTTGTATGTGCCCTGTGATTGGCTGGCAACCAGTTCAGGGTGTACCCCGCCTCCTGCCCGATGATAGCTGGGATAGGCTCCAGCACACCCGCGACCCTTGTGAGGAGAAGTGGCTCAGAAAATGGATGGATGGATGGATGGGTGTCAGAAGCTATCTCATTATTAGGTCCATTTACTAAACTTTTCTCATATTTTTTTTTCTGTCTTGGACAGAGACGGTTTGAGTAGCCACAAATTGTACTTGAGTAATAGTACTGTAACTTTAGAATAATATGACTTAAGCAAAAGTAAAAATAGGTTCTCAGAATAATTAGGGTAGAGGCGTCTCTGTGGGTCCAATTCTTCGACTGGCGGGGAGTTAATTAATTTAGCATCCGGGGGCGAACCCAGCATTCTTGGGTCTTAACTTTGAAGTCCCAGGCAGATGTGATTAACTTAGTGTCGGCATGGCAAAGCAAATGTCTGTGTCTTGTTGAAGATAGTTTATTGTGTTAATCCGTTTAGAGTCTGCGCGCGACTCTGGAGTTAACGTCTACCTCGGTGGGGAGCGGCGGTAGTGCGAGGCTGGGGTGCCGGGTGGCATCTTTTGCGTGGCATGTCCGCTACACTGTTGAGAGGATGAATTCAGAGGATTTGGAGAATTTGCAGTAAAACAATTGCTCTAAACGATTCGATTTGTCAAAATAGTTGATGCATTTGATGATCTATTATATATCAATTGATTAATTCTGACACCACTATTTACTACTTGGAATATCAAACAAACAAAAAAAAAGATACAGTCATTGAATAGATTGATTACACTTATTGAGTTTCATTTTTTTATTTGGGTCATTGTGGGGTGGCACAGTGAGTTAGAGTTAGTCAGTTCTGATGTACTGGCGACCAAAGTCAGCTGGGATTGACTCAAGCTCACCTGCGACCTCAATGAGGACAAACACTATAGAAAATGGATGGATGGGTCACTTTGACAACCTAACAGGAGTGTTATAATCAAGGCCTGGATAATAAAGTACAATAGATACACGTTTATACATTTACGTATACATGGATGCATGCAGTGTGGCCCTCCGCTGTGTGTCAGGTTTTATGAGGACTAACTTCGTAGATAACTTCCCCCAGGCAGATGCTAGACACTGTAATTACGTATCTGTCATTATTCTCACAGCCTTTTCATTTTCTCCCGGCTCACGCTAAAGCACCAGCATTCGGCTGCCTTGCCCACACACACACGCGCACACATACACACGCAAACATCCTCAGGCAGGCACCTTCACAAATGGCCTTGATGATACAACTCATGTTGATGTTGATTGAAATGCCATGCAGCAAAGTGTGGCAGCATCGCCTTATGATGATGGATCAGTTGAAGTAGAGAAAAAGAGATTGTCGTGCCTTTGTTACGCATCACACACATAATAAGCAGTCCCACATGCCACAGAAGGAACAAGTGACCCACCTAAATAAGACAGACACCCTAATGTTTAGGGCCTTATTGTATTTTTGAAAAGTAGACTAAAAACCAATATGACACTTTAGAAAAACTACAAACAATGGTACTGTTTTTGAGCGAGAAATATGTGGAATTGATGAAAAGACACAAAGAAGATGCTCGCAAAGTTAAAAATAATAATAATAATTTTTCCGCAAAGTAAAAAGAATATACACCTTGGATAATTGTCATATCTTCTTTCAATATATGTTACTGTACCATTTGTGTCTGAATATTCATTATTTAAAAGTTTATACCATGATGACAATGCAAAATTTATTAAAAAAAAAAACTCTGTCACATAAAACACCTATGGCATTTCACATTTTAGCTTTAAGATAGCTGATTTTTGTAAGACAAAGCTATGTTTTTTTTGTTAAATAAGCAACATGTAATACTCTTTATTTTGTGTTCATTTTACAGTAAACGTGTGAGTGTTAACACTATCAAACAACCATACGTGTTCTCTTATTAAAGCGCCGTTCACAGTCTGCCAAAGTGCACACCACGCGCTCAGGGAGAGCAGAATTCTTATTCTTAGAAAATTACCGGTACTTTTTTCTCATAATTGTGCACCTTTATTCCTGTATTCCATTGTCACTGTCGGACAGAAAACACCCATGTCCAAATATGGTCAATTTAATATTTTCTCACAAATCGAAACAATTAGTCAAGTCCCCATGTGGCTCTGTTATTTTTTTAAAAACGATTTACCAATTTAAAGTGTTGAAAATTGCTTGCAGCCTTTGGTTATGCAATGCTAATGGATCAAGAAACATTTCTTTTTTTGGTTTCCCGAAAAGTGAGAGATTTGAAAATGCGAGGATTCCACCATACTATACCCATATACGTATCAGGCTGGTAACGTGGTATCGGCATCATAGTATCGCAAGCATTTTTACGTGTACAGTTACAGTATCGACACCAACCTACTAACCTGGTGGGAACTTTTTTAAACTGTGAATTTGCTTTAACATCCTTCACCAAGAGATGATTCTGATTCTGGTCAAGGCATCATCATAGGTGAAGTATATATTGTTGTATTGGACCTAAGGGTATGTTTACATGACATCGAAAAAACAAGTAGAAATCCTTAAGACGAGTTGCGAAACCTAATTATGTTGTACTGGTGTGAAGGCAGAAGTAGTCATATCTGAATCACAGGAGATAAGGAGGTTGCCACGGTGTCAAGAATATGTAATGAACAAAGGCGATCAACTTAAATTCCTTCCCAATTTACCCCCAAGACAGGATTTGGGATTTCAGTGCATTTGTCATCAAAATCTCAATGAGAAGAGTTTAAGCCTGAAAAGGAGGAGCGGGTGTGAAACACGACACCATCAAACTCTCTTTGTAGGAGAACATTCCAAATGCCCGTCTTCTTCCCTAGAGGCCGTGGTTGGTCAGTGGCTGATGTCTGGCCTACATACATTTTTAATGCCGACTCACTTTCCCTACAATAGGCACTATTCCGCTAGACTGCATTGCGTCAACACATACTAATGCTTCACCTCGGCCTTGCGAGGTGAAGCTCGTTTTTTGTCTCTCTCGCGCACACACAAGGGAGAAACAAAGCGCTACATGAAAGTTAATGGTGTGTGTGAATGTGTGTGCGTGTGAGACATGTCTCTGAGGAGATGGTCTGAGCAGGATGTGTTGTATTGATTAGTTGCCTACAATTATTTCACTCCCATCAAAGCAACCCCCAACCTCCTCCTAACCCCTTGACTGTCTGCTGGCTTCAGACCGTAAAAAGCCACTTTATACTCGGGCTGTGCGGCCCAAAAGTCATAATTTTTAGGTGGTTGGGGGGTGGTGGCTGAATGGAGCTACATGACATGCAGGTAGTTTCTCAAAAGTGGAACATTTTCAAATTGAAAGCGTACTTATTGAGTTTTTAATTGCTTTTATACAAATAGACATGTCTGGAGTGTTGGCCACCTATCAAGTGTGAAATTAAACAAGCAAGTGAATCTCTTGTTGGGCACTTAAAATTGTGTCCGCGAGCCAGCCATTCAGATTTTTAAAAAAATCTTAATTTACATAATAACCACCCACAAACAGAGTTTCTCCACCCATGACTCGGCAGCAAGGCTCGGTGAAGATGTTACACTGTCGGAAACCCGGTCACTCCTATTTCCGGGTCACAGATATATTGTTTTTTTTGTGTGTGTCAAGCCGTTAGTCTGTAGCAACTGATTTGGAACTAGGAAGCACACTAATTCCTCACGGCTCATGAAAGCGACCTCGATTCACCTATGATGACTTTGTCAACAATGTCAGTATCAAGCACGCCAGAATGGTAAGTTTGGATAAAATTTAAAACTTTTCAAACATTTGCAAGCTTTTTTATACTTATTTACAATAACTTTGTACTTTTCTTGGTGATTTAGGCCACAAAAAAAGTACAAAACAATAATTTTGTACTGTAGAGTAATATGGGTGCATATGGCCAAAAAGAAAAAATGCTTCAATGGAACTGACAATTGGCTCTTCCAGACGAGCATAATGTCCTTTAAGTCACCAAGTAAGCTGTAACAATCTTTTATAGAAAAAGACAAGGGTGAAGAATTAAAAAATATGCAATGACACAGCAACTATAAATTGAAAGCTAAATAAAATGAGAGTAGTCATCATCCCTGGGTCAGCTTTTTAGTCTTTTAAACAATAATAGAGTGATGGAGTTCAATTACACATCTTCTTTTGCAAGATTGCTGACTGGTGAAGAATGAGTTGATCCTTAACAAATAATCTTCTTCTTCTTTTCCTTTCGGGTTGTCCCTTTAGGGGTCGCTACAGCGCGTTTCATAAATTTTGCCCTTCATCCTAGCAGAGACTCTTCTGTCACATAAAACACCTGACACCCTCCTCCACCGGTTGCAACCTGCTTGGACCCGTTTCTTCACTTCCTGACCACACTCACCATTGCTCTGGACGGTTGACCCCAAGTATTTAAAGTCTTCCACCCTTGCTATCTCTTCTCCCTGTAGCCTCACTCTTCCCCCACCACCTCTCTCATTCATGCACATATATTCTGTCTTCTGTCTAATCTTCATTCCTCTGCTTTCCAGTGCATGCCTCCATCTTTCTAACTGTTCCTCCACCTGCTCCCTGCTTTCACTGCAGATCACAATGTCATCTGCAAACATCATGGTCCTATCATCGGGCAGGAGACGGGGTACACCCTGAACCGGTTGTCAGCCAATTGCAGGGCACATACAAACAAACAACCAGCCGCACTCACATTCACACCTTCGGGCAATTTAGAGTCTTCAATTAACCTACCATGCATGTTTTTGGGATGTGGGAGGAAACCGGAGTGTCCGGAGAAAACCCACACAGGGACGGGGAAAACATGCAAACTCCACACAGGCAGGGCCGGGGATTGAACCCCGGTCCTCAGAACTGTGAGGCTGATGCTCTAACCAGTTGTCCACCGTGCCACCTCAACATCCTCAAGGCAAATAATGCATCCGTGGTACTCTTTCAATGGATGAAACCATACTGTTGCTCGCAAATACTCACTTCTGTCCTGAGTGTAGCCTCCACTACTCTTTCCCATAACTTTATTGTGTGGCTCATCACCTTTATTCCTCTATAGTTCCCACAGCTCTGCACATCACCCTTGTTCTTAAAAATGGGCAACAGCACACTTTTCCTCCATTCCTCAGGCATCTTCTCACGCGCTAGAATTCTATTGAACAAGCTGGTCAAAAACTCCACAGCCACCTCTCCTAGATGCTTCCATACCTCCACAGGAATGGTCACATCCTACCTGTGGGGCATAGCCACTAATCACATTATACATAACACCCTCAATTTCAAGTTTCAGCCTCATCACTCGATCTGATACACATTTTACCTCCAAGACATTCTTAGCCAACTCTACTTTTAAAATAACCACGACTCAGTTTCTCTTCCCACCTACACCATGGTAAAATCATTTAAACCCTGCCCCTAAACTTCTAGCCTTACTGCCTTTCCACCTGTTCTCCTGGGCACACAATATATCAACCTTTCTCCTAATCATCATGTCAACCAACTCCCGAGATTTTTGTGTCATAGTCCCAACATTCAAAGTCCCCACATTCAGTTCTAGGCTCTGTGCTTTCCTCTTCTCTTTCTGCCGAAGAACCCGCTTTACAGCTCTTTTTCTTCTTTGACTTCGAGCCACAGTTGCTGAATTTCCTACGGAGCCCTGCATCTTGACAACGCCGGTGGTGGACGTTGTGAACCCGGGCCACGACCGATCCGGTATGGAATTCTTTGGATGAACGCTCATATTTGTTTGGCAAAGTTTTAAGCTGGATGCCCTTCCTGACGCAATACGGCTACAGTTTACACTGGCTTGTACCACCCATAGGGCTGCATTATCCTTAACAAATAATCATTCATTGATTTTTTTAATAGTGTTTGTCCTCATTAGGGTTGTGTGCTGCCTATCCCTGCTGACTTTTGGCGAGAGAAGTGGCCTGCCTCCTGGACTGGTCGGTCGCCAGTCAATCACAGTCATTAATGTTCTTAAATTCAAAAGACAGAAAAAGTGGTGCTAAACTATTTAGGTCATTCATGTGCTGAAGGCTCCCTGCTGCTAGTGTAACATTGAATTGCCTTTGTGGTTTTCTGTATAAATTCTTTTGGCAATGACGGCACAAAAGGGCGGCTTTGAAAATCCCTTGTGCTATTTTCAGAATGTCGAAACTAGCCCACGCTCCCAAAGCAAGCATCCTGAAGCTTCACTGTACATCCACTAACTGCTCCTCCTCTAAAAGCAAGCCTTTTGTTGTGGGTAATTATAGTTTAACACCCGCAAATGGACCTAAATGGGTTTTCGAGGATATACTATTGATCCTTGAGGTAAATTGGTCATTTTGCTTACGGCCTGTCCCCAGAATGGAATGGTATACTCACAGGTGCTTAAGGATAATACGGTTATCTGGTAGTAGCAAGACCACATCGCAACATTTGAACTACCAGCAACATCCAGAATGATATGATAACAAACTCAAAGTAGTAGTATCTGGCTGTTCTCAACACAGATGAAAATAACCCTTCATGAAGCTTATTTTACTTACCTATTTGTTTCTTCAATATCATCGCATTACAGTGTGTCACAAAAGATTATGTGTACAGCATTTAAGTTAGATAAATATTTGAGTTGGATTTTTTGGGGGGAGGGTTTTGCATAATTGTTTTTCCTGTCTGTTTAGATCACTAATGGATATCTCAGACAGGTTTGATGATAGCTTTTTTGGACATTTACTTTTTGATGAGGTTGTTCCACATTATTAACTCATTCACTGCCAGCTTTTCAAAGCAGAGTTCCCCATATTGCCAGCCATTTAAGAGCGTTTTGAACAATCTTTCAAGACCTACTAAATATAGTGTTCTGTGAAAATATAATAGTAGACTCAAGGGTAGACTCTCTTCTTTCACCAGAAAAAAAACAAACAAACAGCAAAAGATGGGTTGGTTTCATCAAAAACACTGGTTTCTGAGCACAGAAGAGGTGCTTTTTGTGAAAAGAAACGTCTAGCTGGCCATTTACTCTGACGCTAATATTTTTTGCTTTTGTGACACCTCAAACTACACTGAAAAAAAACAAAACAAAAAAAACAAAATAAAAAAAACATTATTTCGGTTGCACATTATTAAAATGTGGTAAACTTGTAATTATCCCGTTTTCCTTAAAATAAGCACATGATATGTTAGTTTGACACAACCGATGTACATGTTCGAATTAAGTAAATTCAAAGTTACTTATTCTCAGTGTATAAAACAACAAAAACAACACTGAAAATTGACTTTTGATGGCAAAATAATAATTTATTACAGATATACAACAATGAAATAAGTCATGAGTGACGCTGACTCACCACATGGCTCGAGATGAAAATCAGTGACTTTGTTACATACAGTAGCACTCCTCATTCAGTCACGACTGTGACACACACTTTTTACTACCTACCGTAAACACATACTCTCGTTCCACCATACGTATACATACTCTGTTTGAGTGTCAAGTGCCTAAACTTGTCTGACTTCCTATGTGTTGGCAATCATCTCCTTCCTAATCGACATGACAAGCCGAGATTCATGGCCTAATCTTAACACAGAGACAAAACCCGATGCCTCGAAAAAGGAATGAAAACAATGAAATGCAGGTGAACTGAAGAAACTCATCATACTGCTAAATTATTTGTTGGTGACTCAGGCCACAAAGAGGTTTGTTCAGATCAAGGCATATTAAAAACTAAGTTTCTGTCAGGCAAACGCATCACATTAAGAGAGCAGCTGTTAAAAAGCCACTAATGGGCAGCAAGCAGGCATTTGTCGCTGTTGTTGTCTCTGGAGCCCGAAGAACCTCTCTAATGCTTGAATAATGAGCCGGTAGGCCCCTTTAGAATGCCTGAAGGTGTCAAAATGACCTCTGCAAAGAAAGTAGAGTTCCTAACTCGCCATGGTATAAAAAAAGAAGAAGCATACCTTTCACAGTAACAAAATAATCATGCAGGACAACACACCAGCCTACGTTGCAAACAAAAAGTTTTAGCTTCTACGAGCAACAAACTCACAGTGTGGCTACCACCATCCTCAACACAACTGAAAATCTGAGAAGCATATTTAAAAGGATGATCTATAACAGTGGGAGGCAATTCCTGCATCTCCAAATGAGATGCAGGCAGAAACCATACAGTATATGGACTTTAGAAAAGTTCAATACTTGATGTTGTGAAAAATAAATACACATGACACAGTGGTTGGGAGAGAGGAGAATCAATTCGTTAACTCAAGACACAGTTTATATATCTTGACATCTCATGAACAAGGCCCACCATTACCCTAGAGACAGGCGGCAGTCACCCTTGAGGCAGACGGCAATCACCCTTGAGCTAAATGATTCGTGGCAGGCATACCACAGTGGTTTATCATGACCTCGTCTAACTGAGCCAAAGTTAAGCATTAGTTCTTTCTTTAGTAATGACCAAGTTGTTCAGGCGATATCAAAGATGCAACTTGTTCGGTAAAGATGTTATTTGGTTGAATATGAATTTAATAAATATTAATATTAATTATTAATAGTTTATTAGTATGCAATGACAGATACACTAGAATATATATTTTAAGTTCTTTACAGACTATTAGTTTGTTTAAACAATAGTGCATAATCATTTGAAATACTGTATTTTGTAATAATTTTGCCAAATAAAAATTGTAATTATGGTGGTTCCGTTCAATAATATGGGTTGGGTGAGTAGCGATACAAGGTATTGGTATCTGGCCGATACTGGCCTTATTTCAAGGTATTGTGAAGGCTGCTGATACCAGCCCCTGATAACTAAGGCAAAAAAACCCAAAAAAAACCCTCTAACATCAAGTAAGTCTTTCTCACCAGTAGTTGGCCCTACACTGCGGCGGTTCAACACATTTCCGAATCATCATCTACATCAGACAGAAAAACGGTATTTGTTCACAATTATATGTCATTGTGTGAATTGAACTTTATGTATCAAAAGTACTAGTGGTATTGGTACACAAGAGTGACTACTCGTACTGGTATCGGTCTGAAAAAAATTGTATCAAAACTCCCTTATAATATCCCAATTACTAATTACATTTTTGATGATCACTGTAAATCATATATAGTATTTCAGGAAACTGAACAAAAAAATATCCCTAAAAATTTGGAACACATTGTAGTTATTAATCCATCCATTTTCTTTGCAGTGTCTAATCCATCTAATCCAAGAGGCGGGGTACTCCCTGGACTGGTCGTCAGCCAATCACAAGCCACATATAGACAATCAACCATTCACACACATTCACACCTATGGGCAAAACAGAGGTTTCAATTTTGACATTCTAATAATTTATTTAATCATATTCATTTCTTCAATTTCTTTAATTCGGCTCATTAGGTTGTCTCAGGTTTCGCTGTGGCATCTGTCAGTTTCTTTGTCTTGTCAAAATGGGCCTGATTTTGTGTTAATTTCACAACTGTCTCACAGGAATGAAAAACAGCAGCACTAAATATAGCACTGATAGAACTAGGGCAAAGAAGTTGTCAAAAAAGTGGCCCCAGGCTATCCATCCATCCATTTACGGCAGTTTATCTGGCATCGGGTCGCAGTGCCAGTCGTCTTTTGCTGAGGGAAGGCAATCCAATCATCCCGAATGTCTACAGGTGCAGGGGGGAAAAATGGGTCACCTGCAGGCGGTTTTTGTCCTATACTGTTCACTGCAGTCATTACAAACCATCAGGCGTACAATAGATTGATCCCTGGTGGCTTTTGAAGATTATTTGACACAAGTCTGGCTACTTTTTTTTTGTCAGAGAATGAGCACCACTGCCAAGCTGAGATGTTGCAGATAGATGAGATCAAGGGTCTGCCACCATACGATTTGAAGCCTTGATTGGGCTTGCGTTTCCATCGCAGGGTGAGCAGGGGCGTATATAAAGGGTGTCATTCTACCACCACAGTACAGTCTAAAGCCCAGTACACACATACTGATAGGTGGACTTTGAGCCCCCTTCCGATTAAAGTCAGCAAATTTTCCTGAATTAGGTCTCCAAAAGGCAAGTTGGTTTTAAGAGACAGCAGACTCAGACAGACTCCAACCAGGTAGAAAGTCAGGACAAATTTGAGCATTTGTTTCCCCTTTTAATCAAAGTCACCAACAGTCGGTAACTGAAATGAGGATGAAGGAAACCCAGTTCTTCTTTTTTTCGTGGCAGATTACTACTAGAAGCCGACAAGCTTTGTGAGAAATATGTCGATCGACCAATCAACAGGTTGTGCTCCTTCCACCCTTTTAGATACAGTGAACCTTCGCATATTGTCCGTTCGCTATTCAGAAATTTAACTATTTGCATTTTTTCTGTTGAGCCTATCTTCGGCTAGTGACTGAAAAAGTCTTATTCACATATTTTTGTGCTCTTATCTTAACGCTCTAAAATGCCACAAATGGCATCTTTGTATGTTGGAAAGGAATTAAGTTTAGACTGGGCACAAACGCCGGAGAGTCTTTGCTGCATGTGCATGTAATTGTTTTTTTGAAAGCAAACAATCTGTAAGCCATTTATTGTTAAATGGTAATATAAGATGACTTTAAAATAATATTAGGATCATAGTGTTTGGCATATTTATGTTTTTAAACTAGTAATATAGTCAATTATTAACTCTTCAAGTTCTGTCCACAAACATCACACACAAAATGATTTCCGTAATACGAACTCACACACACTGCACTTTATGTCCTAACTCACATTCACAATGACCTTATACTGATGTCACATTTAAGTCACTTTTACATATTTTTTGTTATTATTCTACCTTATTTTATTTTTCTTTATTTTACCTTATTTTATTTATCTTTTCTCCTCTTCCATACCGTACTGAACCGTAGTGCATTGGTGGAAATTGGGGCTAAGAAATACTGTAACTGATGGCTATCTGATGGGTCCCGGCCAAGAAAAAAGAAAAGTTATTTTGTGTGAATTACTGTAGAAATATTGCACGTTAAAATTACCCACCATTACTATCATCAGCTTGTCCAAAAGTTAATTGTGCTTCTAATATCTATGAGCACCCCACTAATTACAAATAACGTGCACAAATCTCAGTTGATTTCTTAAGACAGCTTGATTTCGCAGTTACTTTGTCACATCTGCGTGTGGCTCAAAGCATTTACAGCTGTTAATTGCTTTTAATTGAATGTCAGTAAAAACAGGAATAACGCATAAATCCGCTGGTGCGGGCTCACCCGCTTTGTAATTACAATGATTGCTCTCTACTTGATCGATTAACTGGCAGCTGGTTTGATTGGAATCAGCTGCTGTCTGATTGGAAGAACCTGTCATTTTAATCAAGATGCCGGATGGCTGCCTCCTGATGAAAATGACGGGTTTTCGGCCTGAATTTCTGAATATTAACCACAAATATTCTCAGCACAATTCCTGGGTGTGGGGGGTAGCACTTTGGACAAATTAAAGGGTCCTTGTAGTTTCCGCATTACATCAAGATTTACTGAGATACAGTACATATTTGGGTTTGTGTCAATTTTGTATTTTAATAAGATGCATGGATGATTGGTTTAGGTTTTCTTTGCTCTTGTGTTAAGCACCAAACTGAGTGCTGCATAAGTTTTTTGTTTTGACAATGGACCCTTGTGAGTTCTCAATAAACAGTGCATTTGGAATAGAGGGTTGCATTAGCAATTGCATATGCAAGAAGGGTCACGATGCGTTATTGTTGAGATATTTTTCTTACCTTTCGTGATTCCCATTTTAGACCAAAATGCAGGTACACACATCCCGGTGTAGAGACTCCGACCCAGTTGCCAGAACCCGTCCCACCTTGATAAACTGCATTCTTCCAAGCGGCCCTGCTGTGAGACTGCCCCAAGGACACGCCTTGTGGACCCTAAACTAATTAATATCTACCCTCGAAGTCTGAAATCCCAAGCATCAAAGGCCCCCAGATGTTGCCACCGGACCACCTGTCTGTGAATAGGAACAATTGCTGGGACAAGGCGACACCCGCTGGCGTCGAGAGGAACTGCAAAGTCGAGCCGGGGGGACTCTCATTTGATGTTTAACCAAGGATAAATGTTTGTTTTGATATTTCACGTACTCTGCAGACATTTTCCAAATGTATGCCTTGATGTCTGTGTCAGTGTGTGAACTTTACAAGTGCAATTGGGCGATTTTGAGAATTGTTTGTCTTGATTTGACTCCAAGCAGCATGAAATGTGATTTTAACCATAAGCAGTTGATTTGCCAAAACTATAACTATTATAAACAGTCAGAGGTTATTTTATATTAATAAATGAATTTAAGCCCATTTTATCAAATTTGTAGACAAGATTCAAGCTGATGGGTGTGGTCTTCTCCGGCCCTCTTCGCCACACCCCTGGGGTACTTAACCCTGACTCCCGCCCTCTCTCTTCTCTTGTGTTTTTTCTCTGCTCTGACTTCTTAGCTCGTCTTGGAGGCAGCTCGCCAGCCACAGGCTGGCCTCGGCCACCCCTCCCCCCCTTTGCCCTTTCTTTGTTCGGGCACACGGCTCGGTAACTGCGGGCCTTGGGGATGGAGACCCAGCTCCCTAGCTTTTGTGGATCGCTGCTGCAAAGCCTCCGGAACAGTGGCTGCTGAGCTAGCCAGATAAACTCCTAGCCAATGTATGTTTTCCGAACGTGCTAGTGGACCCAAGTCCCAAGGCGGGGAAAGATACAGTCACACTCTCCCAACAATGCGTGACTAACAACAATTTTTCTTCTTCTTCTGCAACCAACCCTTTCTCCGTGCTTCTGAGACGCGCCCTGGGAGAGACCACTCCCAGAGGCCAGTTCATATACGTTTGTGAGTAGACACGGCAAGTGATTGCCAGACTGTACAATATTAGTGCCTAATAATCTAGGGGGTAATTACTAGCTTCAGACAAAATCTCAAATGAGTCCTCTTTTCTCTCTCTTGTCCAGAATGGACACGTTAAACGCTCGCCTTTTCCACTTTAGTCCAACACACGATGTTCTATTTCCCTTTTCGTACTCCTGTTTTCCTTCTTTTTACCATTATTAGTGTTATTTTCTTTTTTAGTTAGACCCCTTTGTGTGTTTCCCGATAGATCCCTTGTAGATATCATTAAATATTCTATAAAATTCCACTCTTGGTTGTATTTTGTGTGTGTTCTGAGTTTAAGTAAATAAACCTCTGTCATCTAGAACTCATAATTTCATAAGGTGTAGCAACCTTCAGATTACCAGACTGATAAAAAGGTTTCTTGTCACTTTCCCTAAAATCTATCCACATAAAAAGTGACATGGTACCCCTTTACGATACAGATTAGTTTGATATTAACGATTAAACTTAAAATTCCGCTAAACCGGAAGTAATGCAAGGGTCGCTTCTGGCTTATCCTTTTCTCCCAAATGAATTACATTTTTAGTTAACCCTCACATACGCTACACCGGGTACGCACATACCGATAATAAGGTTGAATTTGAGCATTTTGGATGAAAAAAAAGGAAAAAAAATAGGAAATTTGTACCACCTTTTTAAGCTACAACAAAGTCATGCCAAGATGAAGTTTCATGAAGAAAAATTCAGGAGAACTAAAGCAGAGTAGACGTACTGATAAATCAGCCAAGTCTGAGCATTTTTTTAACTCCTTCCAATCAAAGTTAGCAAAGTCCTTATTATCAGATGTCTCTGATTTTGGGTGTATTCAGGGGGATGTTTTTCCTCCAATCATAAATATTAATCTGGTTTGGGGGAGAACACTCATGATTGCGGGTGCTGAAATCATTATGTACATATGGCTGAAGCTATTGAATATTTAGGGAATTCCTTCTATTACTCAAGAACATATTTGAATAAAAAACATAATTTTGCTTTAAACACACTAACACGTGAGATACAAATATTACTTTTTTCCACCTGGGGTCGCCATTCTCAAGTTGTACTGAAATATCTATTATTTTTGCACGTGTATGGCTTTAAAAGGAGGGGAATAATCTGGTAAGTGACGTGGGCGTCAGCGCGTGTAGAGTTGGCTGGCTGTCAACTGACTAACTCGTCTGCATGTTGAGTGACTCAGCGTGAATTGTGGGCTGTTCCACACAAATACTGATTTCTTCCTCATCATGTGTGGAATCCCTCACATAAATCTGTTAAGATGTTAAAAATCGCTGTGTGTGTACCACACTTTAAAATGCATTTATGGAGTTGTTATACTGTCTGTTGTTGGCGAGTGGTGAATGTTGCAGGTGCATGCAGAGCCACCAGGCTGTTTGTAGTATAATTTCTGTGGTAATGCATGTGGATTAGTTGATAAATTGCAGCCATCTCATACGCAAAGAAAAACAAAGAAGTAAAAATGTATGGAAGCGTCCTCGTTGAACTACTTTTCTTTGTGTGAGCCAAATTCATTTTGGCCTGACATTGGCAAGTCCTGTAAGGATGGTAATTGGATTTCCAGAATGAGCGAAACTCTGCTTTTTCTCTGTGCCCCACAATAGTAATTGAGGTTAAATGAAATGGTCAGCCATGCACCAAACCTCAGCGGATGTTCAGTCGCGAGAGTGTGCTGAAAAATGAAAATTTCTCATCTAAGCTGTTACTCTTCAAAGACATTCAAATTACAATAACAAGGGGGAATATTAGCGGTTGGGGAGATGGGGCGTAGAGCTATATAAAATGTAAGTCTTTTTGACGTTATAAATCAATTGTTTCAAATAAACTGTGTGTGTGGAGATGACGCAGTATGAAAATATAATATCGTGGTTATAGTGAGCAAAAGGATCACAGTCATCAGTTTTATCATGAGTACCAAAAGAAAGGTAAAAAAAAAATAATTAAAATAACAAACAACCTTAATCTGGCGGCACGGTGGGCGACTGGTTAGAGTATATGCCTCACAGTTCTGAGGACTGGGGTTCAACTGTGGTTTGCGGGACTTTGGAAAATGCTTTGTAACCCTTTCCAAATGAAAATACTTTGTTTCCCATTTGTTTTTGAATTTCTTTGCATTGTGGCATGATGGATTTCTTTTTCAGAACTTGTAGGCTACTACACTTAGTTTGTCTTTGAACTCCGCTTTCCAAAAATGATGGCTAATCACAGTTAACTCATAGTTTAATAAAAAAAAAAAATTTTATCCTTAAGACACTTACACTCACACAATGTATAGAGGAGCCATTTGCTGTCCCATACGCTAAAAACCATGTTAACGATAATTACAGTATCCGTCCATTTCTGTCATCTCTTTTGCAGGGCAACTTACCACACATCCTCTGCGTCCACATCACACTCAGCCCCAAACTGGCAAATGTCGCAGGTGGATGTTTCCTTCTGACCCGCTTCCGCCGAGCCCTCTCCTCCTGCAAGTAAGAAATGTAAAAAAAAAACAACATGAATCTCCCTCGCCTCAGCATGCATAATGTTTCTGTGTATACCACTTTCTAACAATGGTATCAGTGTTTGAAGACAAAAGACAATTATTTTGAAAACAGGTAAAAACGGAATTTATCTCCGTAACCAATTAAGATTTAGCTTAGCTTTATGTTGTATTTTGTAGTTTTATTATCAACACTTACATGTATGATTTTTTTTTTTATTGCAATCACATGAGAAGTTAGACCTTTGCATGGATTATTGGAATTACTAGGTTTATTATTATTCTTTGTACAAATTATTTGCTTTTTTCTGGTGATGTATGTATTTTAAGAGTGCAGAACACATTCCTCCAAAACTCTGTGGTCCCCCATTAGAAAAGAATCAGTCCCTGACACCAATTCCACCGATTAACACAAAAATAGTTGGACATGTCTATCATAACAAGACTCACAAAAATGTCTCAAGGACCCATGGATGAACTCAAACAAGAATTTCATCATTTTGACTAAGTTCCAGGGCCTGTTCTTTGACTCTGCTCGGGAATTGTTCCAAATGAGCCCCAATCGAAAACAGATATTCTCGACAGATGGGTGACACTAAATTGCAAAGCCTTCTTTTTCCATAAAACATCTAATATAGGTGGATTATGGTGTCAAAGTTTGTTCATCGTTATGAGGATTTGACATGAAAAAGAGGATGCGAGAGCACATTCAGGAAAAAAGATATTTTACTAAACTAACAAAGTATAAAATGTTGGAGAGCCTCCCGGAATGCATTGTGTTTGACGTTAAGGTTTCACTGTACATTTGTCAAAGTTGACTCCTACCCAAACAAAGAGTCAGAACCGTAAACAAACATTGCCCTTATTTTCTCCTTATTTTATAGCAGATTTTCAATCCCAGATATGATTTATAATTCTCTAGTTCACTTGGAGCAATACAAAAAAGAGCGATTGAGAAAAACGCTTCATGCAATGCAATGCAGCAAAATCTCTCGGTCTGGTATGAGCTGGAAAAATCAGCGCTAGACAACTAGATCATGTTTGTTCTCACACTCCCCATCAAAGATATACTGTACGGTAGGTTTACATATGAAAAGATATCTCCTTCATCCATTCTCTCCAAGCCCATTTTGCACTTCACTCTCCTTGCCGACGCTCATCTATCACTCTCTAAATCCCGCTGATCTTTCTGGACTGCCTCTTTTATTCCATCCTGCTGATTTTCTCACAGTGTGGGTACTGCCGTCAGGCTTACACTGTCTTAGGGACTCTGCCAGTGCATATGAGGATTCGCAAGTGACTGAGGTGGAGGTGTAGTGGGGCTGCAGGGGGATAGCTGAAAGAAAAGGCAATTTGGATGATCACAAATTGCATTCTCCCAGCGCATGCGGCTTTTGCCTGTCTCTGTACACCTTCCTTGCGGGCCCACTCCTCCTCAGACGTGTTCTATTTTTAAACTCACAGGGGGGACTACAGAAGACAGTGAAGGGGTGGAACTTGGCATCATTTTCTCATGTCATGTATTTAATCTCCCTGACATCCGAGCACCCAAGCCGCCGCCGCCGTCCATCGCTCCCTCGTGTCGGCCTCTTTCATTTTCCCCCTCTGAAACTACTGTTATTTCTTGTGATCCCCTGTGACACACATGGGATGAATAAGAACAAAGTCTTGGTGGGAATGGGTGGTATGTACGCGCGACCCGATTTTCCTCCATCGGCTTAAGTTAGCTTTGACTTGGAATTCGAAAGGTCAAAGTCAGTTAACTTTCATTTATTCGATTTTTTTTCCATGTCAGCAACCCAGTGAAATGCTAACATGCATGCCTCACAGTTGACGGGTTCTTGGTTCAAATCTCCATTTCGATCCATTCCATTTCGATGGCTGTGTGATGCTCCTGGAATATTGGCAGTAACTGAAACAAGCTGTCGTATACGCCGATCCAGAGAATCCCAAAAGACATGTCAATTGAATATGCCGGCCATGCAAGAACTGGGATGTTTTCAGCTTCCAGGGATTGTGTATAGATCCTTGCAACATGGGTCTGTGCATTAAAAATGCTGCAACATGAGTTGATGGCCGTGGATGAATGGCTTAACAATGGGCCTCAGGATCTCATCACGGTAGCTTTTGTCCACAACATACTACCCATACCATAATCCCACCACCACCATGGGCCTCTTGATCGACAATATGGAGATCAGCAAAACACTCACCCACAAGAGGCCATTCACATCACCCATCAGCCCTGTACAGTAAAACTGGGATTCATTCATGAAGAGAACACCTCTCCAAAGTGCCAAAAGCCATCAGATTAGAGTATTTACCCACTTAAATTACAAATAGCAGTCAGGTCGACACCCCGATGAGGATGACGAACATGCGGGTGAGTTTCCCTGAGCTGATTTTGGCAGCTGTCCAGCTGGCTGGTCTCAGACAATCTTGGAGGTGAAGATGCTGGATGTGGAGATTCTGAGCTAGTGTGGTTACATGTGAGGATGATTGGATGTACTACCAAATTCTCTGAAATGCCTTTGAAGACGGCTTATGGTAGAGAAATTAACAATATAATGGGAAGCCACTCTGGTGGACATCCCTGCAGTTTGCACCCCAATTGCATGCTCCCACAAAACGTGACACTCCTGGCATTGTGTTGCATGATAAAAGTGTGCATTTTAGAGTGTCTTTTATTGTGGGAAGACTCAGGAACACCTATGCATTACTCATGCTGTCAAAATCAGCATTTTGATACAGCCACACATGTAGCGGTGCAACAATTAATTGATTAATAGACAACTAATAACATATCAAATTAATCGACAACTAAATTATAATAATTGATTAATCGTTTATGTAACAGTCTGTCATTTCCGCCTTGACAGCCAAAGTCAGTCAAAGGCAGCCAATCACAATTTATCAGCCACAGCCAGCGACACCCTACCTATATAGGGATATGTTGACGATGCAATCACTGTTACAGTGTCCGATAGTCACCTATGCAAGACGCTACAACGCTACCCCGTGAATCCACTCTTCTTTCCAACCACGACCGGCGGCTGTGCCAGATCATTTTTGTGTGAGTTTTCCCCGAATCATAATAAATTCATAGAAAAATAATCAGTCAGTTTCAATTATGAAAAAATGTAATTGAACCTGAAGCAGTCTCATAATTGTGTATAAAACTAGTAGTCCTTCACATTAATTAGTACCCAAAAAGTAGTTTTCAGTTTCAAAAAGGTTGGTGAGTACAACATCAATCCCTCTCGTGAGATATTGCTTCATCATTGTTTATTTGGTTTTTTTTACTTATTAAACAACAGCGAGTTAATAAACATTAAAAAAAGATTATGCAATAACGTTCCATACAAAATAAATTTGCATCCAATTTTTTTATTCATTGATGGAATAATTGACATAATTGATTATAAAAATATACATAGCTCAGCCTTACACATTAATCTAGCGAAGGAGAAGTGCTCACTAACACAGATTCAGAATATTCCGAAAAATACGCCTTTTGCGTACATAGAAACGTCTTAAATCTTTGAGTTCAGCTCATGAAAAATGAGAGCCTTGGGATGGGCTCATGGGTGGCACAAACACAACTCCTTTCTCTGAACTGCAAAAACATCCTCCCCTCTCTGTACTATCCAAACAATTACCAGTGGTGACAGGGGCGGGCATTGTTTCCCACTCCTCAAATCCCTGATAGAGTCTCATCTCCCTTGTTCTTATGTCTTCTAAATCCCTGGAATCAGGAAACACACTGGATAATGACCAAAATGATTAGGTCTGATAGCGCTCTCGCGATAACATTTGCTCACACAGGCGCGACATCATGTTGTATCGATCCACACCTGGACAAGCCCCACCTCCATCTCTATCACATTGTTTTCCTTTAAAACAATAAACAAAGGCAGGGGGGGGGGGGGATAACTTGTGATCAAGTCTCTTGAGAAGACAGAACATCAGATTAGGGTGACATGACACCAGATTAGAGGAGATGAGGAGGATAAACATTCAAAGGACAGATGAGCAGCACATGGTAATCAGACACAGAGGTGGTGTGGGGGGAACCTGTGGTGCTTAAAAAGCGTCTCTAATCCCCTCACTGCCGTCTGGGGTTTGGTCATGCTGGGAGCATGAAGCGTGCATGTAAAGACACTCATGGTGTTGGAACATTCGACGTGTGACGCCGTAGCCTCTGTGCTTTGTTTGACTTGTTTGCACAAGGGACGATGACCTTGGGAAAACCTAGAACAAAGTGCAGTGGCTAAAGCAAATTACCTTATCACTTTGAGCACACCGGATTGGTCAAATACAAATTTGTTGTTGCTGTACGACATCCAGACTTTTGAAACAAACTTCACATGGCTTTAAAAAAATATTGCAAATAGTCATATGCATATGGTTCTTGCAAAAGTGTAGTAAAATGAATGTCTTTTTGAGAATTATTTTTTTTTGTGCTTTGTATGCCATATGCCCAATAATTTCATATTTACATTTTCACTACGTTTCAAGTGACTCAATTACAATTATTTGCGCTTTCCTTCCTCACAATGTCATCCCATACTACATTACCTCCTAACAGTCACTTTACACTGGCGTTACCTTTTTCAAAGCCGTTCTCGATATTGCCAGCCAGTTTTACAACATTATGACTGATATTTTAAGACCCAGAGAATATTGTGTTCTATGATTATATAGACACCAAATCTATCCATCCATCCATTTTCTGAGCGGCTTCTCCTCACTAGGGTCGCGGGTGTGCTGGAGCCTATCCCTGCTATCTTCGGGCAGCAGTCGGGGTACACCCTGAACTGGTTGCCAGCCAATCGCAGGGCACACATAAACAAAAAAACATTCACAACTAGGGGCAATTCAGAGACTTCAATTAACCTACCATGCATGTTTTTGGGATGTGGGAGGAAACCGGAGTGCCCGGAGAAAACCCACGCAGGCACGGGGAGAACATGCAAACTCCACACAGGCGGGGCCGGGGATTGAACCCCGGTCCTCAGAACTGTGAGACAGACACTCTAACCAGTCGTACACCGTACCGCCAGACACCAAATCGACCAAAAGAAAAAGTACTCTCTTTACCTGAAAAAAATGTGTTTCGAGCTTTTTCAGTTCTTTAGGAATCAGCAGTAGAACATGGGTTTTTGGCAAAAGAAAAAAAGCACAGATATGAATATCTGCATCTGCTCAAACGACACATATACAGTAAACACATAAAAAAACAAAAAACTCAAATCTAAACTACAGTAAAAGCATAGCCCATCAAATAAGATCTCAATATACTACATTCGAAGTGCCGAGGGTTGGATTTACAATGCAGGTCAAAGTGCCAAATTCTGATTAAATGCCTGTATGCAAAACATTCGGAAGAGGCCTTACCATGAGAATATCAGATTCTGCATTTTCTTTTCCGTTTATGCGAGCTATATCAAAATTACTTGACCCATTCATTGTAAATCCAGCCTAACAAACATGATAGGAGTGAAAAAATAAATAAATAAATAAATTTAAAAAAATAATTAAAAAAAGCTCTTCATAATTTTATGCATCAGAAACTCTTGTGTGTGACCTCGCAAATGCCCTTCTGGGTGAACAGGCTTAAAATCCTGTACACAGCCTTAAAATCATGCACGCTCGCTCACCTCATACCTCAGTTAGCGAGTGTTTGGGCAACTGTGCTCATCCAAATTCATGTCATTCGTTCGAGTGAATATCAAAGGCAATTTCCTACAGGAACCATAAAAACAAGCACATCTGAAGGCCTAAACATAGGGCGAAAAATTGGAGCACTACGGTGCAGCGCTCTCATACAAATGATGAATGAAGGCCCAAAGAGCCCTGGGAAACAGACAAAAAAAAGATTACTATGACCTTCGTTGGGAACTCACTGGGGAGAGCCACCGAAAGGAGAGGGATGAGTGATGAATCGTGCACGGTAGCTGTGTGGGGTCTCTAAAGACACGGTCGCACTACATTCAGGTAGATTGGGGAATCAGTGGTGTAACAATAGTAGTAGTAGTAGTAGTAGCCGTAGTCATATATTTATTAGTTGTGCCATTCAGACAGAATTCGACAAATTGTGTGTTCACACAGCAGTTGCAGTTTTCCCCAATTAAGGTAATAGGCACAACAGCTGCAATTGTTTTCGCCGCGGAGGCGTGGACCGTGAGTCCTGGGTGTTAAACCTGAAACACACGCATCTGACACTGTGTCACAAGCCGGCAAATTACCGGTTCGACTTCGACCTTCGACCTCGGTGGCAGATGTAAAACAGCCGTGAAAATGCCAGCTTAGATGGGCAGTGTGAAAGAGGCTTTTAACCTGCTCATCAAACACCTGTTTGGAACATCCCACAGGTGAACAGACTATTTGGGAACAGGTGGGTGCCATGATTAGGTATAAAAGAGCTTCCCTGAATTGCTCAGTCATTCACAAGCAAAGGTGGGACGAGTTTCACCTCTTTGTGAACAAGTGCGTGAGAAAATAGTCGAACAGTTTAAGGACAATGTTCCTCAACGTACAATTGCAAGAAATGTAGGGATTTCATCATCTACGGTCCATATCATCATCAAAAGCTTCAGAATCTGGAGAAATCACTGCATGTAAGTGGCAAGGTCGAAAACCAACATTGAATGCCCGTGACCATCGATCCCTCAGGCGGCACTGCATCAAAAACCGACATCAATGTGTAAAGGATATCACCACATGGCCTCAGGAACACTTCAGAAAACCAATGTCAGTAAATACAGTTCGTCGCTACATCCGTAAGTGCAACTTGAAACTCTACTATGCAAAGCAAAAGGCATTTATCAACAACACCCAGAAACGCCGCTGGCTTCTCTGGGCCCGAGCTCATCTAAGACGTCGTGTCCTCCGGGCCAAAGAGGAAAAGAACCATCCGGACTGTTATGGACGCAAAGTTCAAAAGCCAGCATCTGTGATGGTATAGAGCTGTGTTAGTGCCAATGGCATGGGTAACTTACACATCTGTGAAGGCACCATTAATGCTATAAGGTACATACAGGTTTTGGTGAAACATATGCTGCCATCCAAGCAACGGCTTTTTCATGGACGCCCCTGCTTATTTCAGCAAGACAATGCCAAACCACATTCTGCACGTGTTACAACAGCGTGGCTTTGTAGTAAAAGAGTGCGGGTACTCGACTGGCTTGCCTGGAGTCCAGACCCGTCTCCCATTGAAAATGTGTGGCGCATTATGAAGCGTAAAATACTACAACGGAGACCCCGGACTGTTGAACAGCTGAAGCTGTACATCAAGCAAGAGTGGGAAAGAACCTACCTACCTCCACCTACCCCCACCTACATAGCTTCAACAATTAGTGCCCTAAGTTCCCAAACGTTTATTGAATGTAGTTAAAAGAAAAGGTGATGTAACACAGTGGTAAACATGACCCTGTCCCAGCTTCTTTGGACGTGTTGCAGCCATAAAATTCAAAGTTAATGATTATTTGCTGAAAACAATAGTTTATCAGTTTGAACATTAAATATCTTGTCTTTGTAGTGTATTCACTTAAATATAGGTTGAACATGATTTGCAAATCATTGTATTCTGTTTTTATTTATGTTTAACACAATGTCCCAACTTCATTTGAATTGGGGTTGTCCAATACTGTAGTTCTGCTTTCCTTTTGGCACATTGCATATTGTTATCTTCTTTTTCAAGTGTAAAATGATCCCAAACTTTGAGCATTGGGGATGGGTTGCATTAGGTGCATTTGTGAATAGCAAAGTGAGAATAGACTGACTCACTATATTTTTTTCAATGTGATATGGTTTTGAGTCAAATTTCATGTGGCTATTTTTCCACTGTGCCTACAAATTGCAGTGAATCACTCTTATTTGGGAGAGTTCTGCTTGGTAAGGTTTGATTCAAGGCATACTTTATTGTTGAATTTTTTTGGATTGTATCTATTCAACCAGAAACTGCATTAGTAACTCCCTAAACAATGAGCGTCGCTTTAGAACCACCCACGAGGTATTAAGACAAACTTGTGTCTGTAAGGCAGGTAGGATAAACGTTACCCGGGGATGTTATCTTCTCGTAAACTGACACGCGATCCGTGAAAGATGATCTGGGAAGAAAAAAACATGACCCCGCGTGCTGATAATGGCCTCAAATGACGATGCATAATCAATGGCTGCAGTCGCATTCCTTTTGCATCATACCGCAACCCATACGTGGCTTGCGAAACTCAGCCAACATGTAATCCTTCAGTTGTGTAGGCGCTCCATTAAAAGAAGACCACGCTGACAATTAAACAATGAAGCCCATCAATCAAAGTGACATGATCAACAGGTCACTGCCCCCAAGCGGCTGATCCAACAAGGCAAGAAAAGAACAGAACACGGCTGAAGGGGGGAAGAGGAAAAGAAATCTATAACTATAATAGATATCAATATTGAAAAAGATGACGGATGATACTGCTGCTCGAGGCCTGGATTCAATTTCTATTCTTTTTTGTTCCTGCAGGAGACCATATCACTACTCGCAAAGTCATTTGTCAGTCGCTGGGCTAAATGAGGGTAAGGCAGCATCATCCAAAAAGTGAGCCAAAGGCAGTTGTTCCAGTGTATTGCAAAATGAAGTCGGCACTAAAGAATAATGACTGACATAAATAATGATATCATTGGTGATTTGGTGTGCGCTGAATATAGCATATATACTATGATTAAAAAAAAATTGTTGATCAGGGTCAAGAAAAAAACTAAAAGAGGAAGCGGACAGACCTCTATTGATAATACAGTGGGTACGGAAAGTTGTCAGACCCCCTTAAATATTTCACTCTTTGTTATAGTGCATCCATTTGTTAAAATCATTTAAGTTAATTTTTTTTCTCTCATTAATGTACACACACCACCAAATATTGACAGAAAAAAAACGGAATTGTTGCTGTGCAACAGGGGAGTTTGAAATACTCCCTCTGCTTATTTTAAAATGTTTTAATTTTTTTGATGTTTATTGAAAATGCAGCCGGACAGAAAAGGCTTTTAGGGGCCAGACAGAGGAACAGAGTGGACAAGGGGAATAGGGGTGCAAACCACAGCAGAAGAATAGTTAGTCTAGATATTTGAACACAAGTAACGTTACAAGTCAAATTGTGGATTGGGTAGATGGGGGGGACACCCGGTGAGGACATGTCTAAAGAGAACAAGATAAGAGATGATAGAAAAGGGCAGGACAGGATCGGATGTGGGAAATGAGCAAGGCAGTGCTACTGACGAGTGGTGCGGTTGGATTCTTTTTAGTGTCTAAACACCTGTAAGAACCTGTGAGTTGATATGTTAGTGTAATCTGTGTTGTTATTAGTGGTCCCAGCACAAGCAATTAAAGCCTATGGCGTGTCTATTGAATGTATTACATGCATGCCAGTCAACTGGTGTACGCCGTTGCTGAGCCGGCACTTCCTCCCACAAGGGAAGCCCGTCCAGCGGGGGACCCAACCAGGGGTCCCACTACCCAGGACGCAGGGGGTTACCCCTCACCCACGGCGCCCCATTGCCCCCGCCGCCTCCAGAGAGCATGGGGGCACCAGCCACAAACAGGGCCCAACGCAGGAGCCAGCCGCCACTTGAAAACGGTCATAGTCCGGCAAAAGCGAGCCCATGTTAAGTGCCCGTCGTGAGCAAGGAATGGTCTATGCTTTTGCTGTAGTTTAGATCCATCCATCCATCAATTTCCTTTACTGCTTATCCTCACTAGGGTCACGGGCTGCTAGTCCCTATCCCAGCTATCTTCGGGCAGGAGGCGGGGTACACCCTGAACCGGTCGCCAGCCAATCGCAGGGCACATAGAAACAAACAACCATTCGCACTCACATTCACATCAAAGGGCAATTTAGAGTCCTCAATCAACCTACCACGCATGTTTTTGGGATGTGGGAGGAAATCGGAGTGCCCGGAGAAAACCCAGCCAGGCACGGGGAGTCAACACACACCTGCCACCATTTAAATTTTTAACTGCCCAAAAACCAACAACACATGCATTGGGCCCTGCAGAAATCTTATTTGCTTTTTTCACTTAAATGACTTCATGAAGCTGTTTGCTGACCAGACTTAGTGATTGTGTTTGCGTGTGTGACACCATAGGGATGGTGCTAATTTCGCCATATCCATTGCCAAAACAACAACAAAAACATCTGCAACTGACCCCAAGGTGTTTTCTCAAGTTAGAGGTGGGCTGAAATATCCAAGTTTGTCCCAATTGAAGACCTGCATGACAAAGCTGTTGTTTTTGTGAGTCTGTAAAGTAAACACATTCACACGGCTGTTTTCCCCCCGAAAAGTGAGTCATTTTGATTGGCTCGCGAAGGCTACGTGCACGGTCATGTAATGGCCTTGTGTCGTCTGATTGGTGGATTGCAGTCAAATGACGCTAGTGATCACGTTGGACTGGCGTAACAGGCGCCCTATGCGGACGTCGAAGATGGAGTCTACAAATAGACGCGCACACGCAAGAATTTATAAATAAAAGTAGCGAGCAGCATGTCGATCATTGTAACGGACGAAAAGTATCAATCCTTCTTCACATAAATACTCAAGTAAAAGTAAAAAGTATGGTGGATTTAAAGTACTCTGGCAAGTACAGTTTATCAAAATGTTACTTGAGTAAATGTAACGGAGTAAACGTAGCGCGTTACTACCCACCTCTGCTTCTGCATTAGTGTAGGCTAGAGATAGACTACGCTGCATAATGGCTAACGTATAAATTTTGATTACGTCGTGACACTAGAAACAACACCGCTGTAAACGGAGGACTCCCTGTCCAAGTTTGTATACAACTTTGAGCTTGTCCCATCATGACAGCGCCACAGCGAGTCACTCACATGATTCGTTTGGCACAGCTTTTATGCCGGATGCCCTCCCTGACACAACCCACTCGTTTTTATCAGGGCTCAGGACCGGCAGTGGCTGGGTACTGGACCCTGTACAAGTTTAGTCAAAAACAAGTCCCATGCTTATGAAAATGTGGGCACTTCATCTTTCAGTTGTCAGCTATTGATCAAGATGCGCAATGCGTAATGAATGTATGCATCAATTATTTGTGATTGTGATAACATTGCAGTAATACATGCAGTCAGCAAGAGAACCAAACAAAAGCCACTCTCCTTGTATCTTCAACTGACTCTGCATTTTAGCCAGAACCATGTAAACGATGACCCAATGTCCCTCACTCATCTCTCGTGACAAATCCGACCATAGCTTTACCCTAGCCGCTGCCAGGTACAGAAAAACATGATACTGCCCGAGGAGCTGCTAACCAGCCCATGAGGAGGGTCTTCAAGCTGGGTCAAACCATTGCTGAATGGATTAAAAAGAAGGAATTATGGCTTTAAAAACCTTTTTCCCAGCTTTGCAAGGATTAGTCACTGCATTATGTTTCTCTTTTCGCCTGAATGGCTCAGCGGCTGCCCTTCAATTCAGGCACCTCCTATATCTACAGTCGGCCAGACTGCTGGAAAAGAGCATGCATGTTGTGTTTATGAAAAAAGAAGAAAAGTTTCATGACTCCACCTTCAAAGTGAGACAAAGTAATGGCAGTTTTGAGTTTTTTAGAACATGGTAATGTTGCTGTGGCTGGGCTATTTATTGCTTTCAAACCAATGCCATACTTGCGCGATTCTAGCGTTGGTAAATACAAAATTACATTGTTGTTGCAATTAAACTGTGTGTTTACATGAATCAGAAAAATTACTAGTACACGGAGTCGTAGGGGTGACAGGCAAATATTCTGAAGAGTGGAAAAAGATGGGCTTCTTAAAAAGACATTATTCAATAGGAACCTTTCTTTAGTGTTTGAATTTGTTATCTTCCATCAACGTATTTGAAATTCAATCAATTTTCCCTCAGAGCTGGCACTCGCTAGTCTTGGTCTATTTCCTGAGAAATCCCCATCGCAATGCAAAACCTCTCGGGTTCTCTGTCCTCCGTTGACTGTGTACCTGAGGAAAAATACCCCTAATCTCGAACATACTGTAAACTTTGTGCTTATAAAGCTAATGTGCATGTCAAAAATGCATGTAGCGAACCGAGTGACTATTAAACAGTTTATGTGTGTCTTTTCAGTTAGCTAATGAGGGTGTCTTCTTTTGACAGTACATGATTGGCTTTTGCATTGTTTTGAATTCTGAACCTTGTCAGGTTCATTCCGAAAAACCCGCCTAGTCCCTTTAGTTTAAGCCAATTTAATGTGTCAGTACCAATCCTTGTGTTAAGGACAATAATGTTGTGATTTCTGTTAGTTTAATACAGTATATATACTGCATGTATACACTACTATACTGTATTGTCACAGGCAAGTGCAGTTCCCTAGGTCACCTTTTGCAGCTGATTGAAGGGTGTGGAATAATAACAAAATGAATAAGTAATCCACTGGTGAAGGATATCAATTGGGGAGGGCTAAATGGCAAGTATGGCTCCGAGCCACTTTACTGTCCTCGGCACATACCTCAAGTTGACAGCCGTAGAATGCATGTGCCGGCAGCAAATATGAAAATTATCACACTCTAGTACCGCTTATTGTAGCATTAGTTCGGTAAAGCAGCAACTGATTCATGGCAAAAAAAGGGGTCTGAAATTGCTTTTTAAATGTCTTTGTGGAAGAGCTGATTGAGATTTGTGTCTTTGTGATGGAATGAATCTTCCCAGAAATTACTAGAACCGCACAGATTACCCAGCCAGCCATTTTTAGAATAGTAGGGATTATTATTCTGTTCTGTAGATTTAAAAGAACATCTGACCTTGTTGTCCTTGTGGACATCCTAGGTCTGCATTTGTTCAGATGGCAAATTAGATGAGCACAAACTCTATTATTACCACACAACGAGGTTATATGAATTGGTGGTGGTGTAACAGTCTGACACAAAGCAGAAAGGGAACCCTAAAAGGTCAAATTAAAGCCATCTTTACAGTTACAGTGCTTTTCTATGAGGACTTCAAGGATATTTTTCATAAAGAACGTGATTGGAACAGATTTTATTTTCAAACTGTCATCAACATTCCAGTTTTTTTATGCTTTTACACTCTGGATATTAACTAATGAGAGAAAGCAGACAATTAATGGCCACTCACAAGCAATGAGGACAATTCCACAATTTCCATAGCAACTCCAACAGAATTCTTATCAGTGTATGTTCTATATTGAATAGAGTTGGAAAAAATACCCACCGAGATCCACAAAACCTCATCGTAACTAAAGCAGGTTCCATACATTATGGGTTTTATTATCTTGAGACATTTTTAAATATGTAAGAAACCCCACACGACAAGGAATTTTTTTTTATTTTGTTCTTACTACTCATATACACATAGCCCTATCGCCATTGACAATCATAAGTCAAGTCGCCCAAACGAGAAGTGTGCCGTCGTCTGTAGCTTGGCCAAATAAAACAAGGTTAAAATTTTATTATAGTTGGCCCTGAATGTTTTCTGAGCAAACCAAAAGGAAGACTCACTATAACCTAGACAAACACCACAGAAACAATCAGTCACGATAATCTTTTAGTGACTAACAATAATCGGGGTGTGCTGACTATGATCGGAAGGAGTGGAATTGGGCTCAAAGTTGCCCGATCAGTACGTGTGTGTACTGGGCTTTTGGTAGAACACTGCAAAGATGACACTTTCAAGTCACGCATATACAATACAGTGAAACCCCGGCTAATCCCGGTTCACTATTCACAAATTTACCTACTTGCTTTTTTCCTGTGGAACCTACTCACCTGTTTGCATTTTTGTGTTACTTCAAGAACACCCTAAAATGCCACAAGATGGCGCAAAGCCCTCGCTGATAAGGGCTGAGAATTTAAGGGTAATGTTGTAAGATGAGTTTGAAACGATTTAAGTCTTATGGGGTCATACTTTGTGGTCTATTCAGTTTCATTCATTAATATAGATAATTCCGAAGAAAAAAAAAAATTGCAGGATTCAGTTCCCATCTACCGCCAATAGCGACGGTTCACTGTATATGTATTATGTTTGGAAAAACAGGAATTTTGCCTGAGTTAAACAGTCTTAGAGCAGATTCTCCAAGATGATCTAGCTCTCTCTCATCAAACACAAAATTTGGCAAACCCTCGCACCTTCTGTCCCCGTCACCTGCTTGCTCCACTTTGCATAAATTCTTAGAAAATGTCAGCCTCAGACCCACATCCATGCGGCACCGACTTTACTGGTGTCAGCTGGTTGCTCGCTTAAGCCTCTCCATGCCACATTTTATCTTGCCACCAGCCCGAGGGGCCAATCTCACGCCACTGAGAGCTGGAGAGACGCCTCGGACCACCCGATGCTGGATGAATGGTGGCGGGATTTCAGCTAAAGCAAGGAGGAGGAAGTGAGCTGGGAGCTGGTGGCAAATCCTGGGTGCACACAACCACCAGAGTGCAAGGACAAGAGCTGGAGGGGGGAAGATAAGCATGTTTTTTTCCCCCTTCTACTCTATACACTTCTTACACGCTAAAGTAATCAATATTTACTTGTTGTGATCAGGAGTCACATTCATATTATCCACCACCTCCACAATTTGCTGTGTTGTTTTGTTATACAGTGGTACCTTGAGATATGACAAATCATCTTTCTTCATTGAAATGCATAGAGATGCAATTTATCTGTTCAAGAGAAAACAACATAGAAATGTTTTAATAAAGAAAATAGCAGCCTACTCTATGATATTGTACTTTATAAAAACATACAGTAATGACATAATTAAATAAAATTGAAAGAAATAAAAAAAAATTGCCACATTTTTTACATCAATTCAATGGACATTGTGTAGCCCTTTGTGGTGTGTGCGCCTTGGCCACCTGGATGCAGTACGAAGCAGACAAAGACACACACGAAGAAGAGTTTCACAACTGACTCAGCTGCAGTAAAATTTGCAAAAGATAAAGGATATTGATGGTATTCGTTAACCCGTCTATAGCTTTTTGCACTGTTTGCTAGCATTAAGCTGAACTGACTTGTTTCAGGCAAAGCTATGTGGTTGTTTTAAATATGTAACTTCATTCGCTTTGGTTTGTTTAGTTTGACAAGAAATTTCAACTCGGAGTGGCATTAAACAGCTTGAAGCCTCTTTTTTGAAATGCTCACTTTCTGCCATAATACTGATTCTTGTAAAGGGAATTCAGTTCACTGCCCCCATATATCATTCGTATCTCAAATGTTTGCTCGCAAGTCAAACCAAAAGTCCCGTGTCTCGAAAAACTCCTAAGTCGGGTCACTCATATCTCAAGGCACCACTGTGTTGTTTTATCGTTGATACCTTATGTAGCATCTCCGTGAGTAAACGGCTCTGTCACTGGCTCTTACTCGTTCAGCGTTGCACGAAGTTGGGTGTCAATTTTTACTGCAATCATGGAATTACACCACAGTATAAGAGCCGCCATGACAGATGATGACAGATTTTCTTGACCATTGCAAATGGTTCAGACATTTTTGTGGATGATCAAATCGGTAATTATTGTTTCAGCGCATCGACAGTGACTCACTAAATCAAAAAGAAAACTAAATTGTATACGACAAGGTTTCTTACTGAGTGGATTTGTCCTTTTCATTTTGGTATAAAATCTGTCTCGAAATTGGAATTTTTCATCACTTTTTTTGATATTACAAGCTCTTGTTTTCACCAAATCTATTCTTAAAAATTGAACAATAATGTATAATTAAATATTTGTATGCAACAATTTTCCATGTCTTCTGATTTCAAACCCACTTTGCTGTTACCAATATATGAAGAGTTCAAATGCAAAAGCAGACATCTCCACTTTTTTGTGACTTGGGTCAGATTTATATATATATTTTTTAATATTCTTATTTCCACCTGAAAGTAAATAATTTGTATTTAAGGTATTGTAAGTTAATATATATTAATCAAATAAGAGGTGAATGTGGTCTCATTTGGAAAAGTTTTTCAAAGAGGTCTTTGATGTCATTTTATTGCAAAATAAGACAACTCACCCCAAAAATCATCCATCTATCCATTCATTTTCTGAATCGCTTATGTGGGTGTGCTTTTCTTCAAAAATAATCGAGTCCAAAATGTTTCGCATAACCATAAAATTACACTGAAATGGTATATATTCAGGCAATTAGGCAGTCACGGATTCTGAAATGTAATATTATGATGAGGTGACCATACATTTTTACGGTTTTCACAGCGGTAACAACCCTCTGAGGAAAACCATAACTACAAAGTGTGCCACAACCAAAATGAGTTAACGGATATGTCTTCTGTTTAGCATGCTGGCATTTTCTTGAGGATTCTGTGTTGCGGTCAAGCTTTTAAAGTGCACTAGGCTATGCAGATGCCTTGCAGCCTGTTAGATTGTCCAGATAATTAGTTATCAAAGAAATACAGTCTTGCTCCACTTTGTGTTTATGTCTCTTTATTTGCATTCACTGCTCTGCAGAGCAAACCTTCCTGTTTACAGTCTTGTGAGCAAAGAATGATTTTTGTTTGCTACTGTTTACATTTTTTTGTCATATTGCCATAATACGAATAACTGTGATAATATTGGTCATTATAGTCAATGATACAATTTTTGTTGGATAGTCTGATCTCCAGCTGTATGCAGTTGGTATAGTAGTTTAAGCAAACTGGGCATACAACTCAATTCCTTCAGGGTAATAGCTGTTGCACTTTTTAAAATAACACATTTTTATATTTTGAAAAGAGCAACCCCGTAGGTCAACTTTGTTGCAGATAGAAGATGAATCCCTTTGCTAATTTGAAGTGGAGTGCGGAAGTTCCATATTAAGCCCTGAATAAAAAACCCTGACTGCATTCTGCCACTTCATTAGACAAGGCTGTTCTTGGTAAAAATCCTTCTCTTCTTCAAGGCTATGGATGAGAAAAATGAGCAATTGCAATTTTCCAAAAGAGAAATGAAGCACTGAGCCAAAAGGGAAGGCCAATGATGATTTTCCATTTCCTGCAGCTCTTGTGATAGTTGAAGCAGCTGATGGAGTCTGTTAGTCAAAAGTAACACACACTGAACTTGTGCTTTTTTAAAGTCCCTGCACAGAAACGGGAAAAAAAGCCAGTCAGTCAGCTGTCTTTGTTTGTTTGAGCTTTTTTCTCCTGGTATATAAAGCTTGCAAGAAGATTACCAATTCCTTTGCACGGACTTTATTCTTCTGAGGCCAACAATCCAACTCATAATATCTATTACACTTGCACACGAAAGACAACAGGGAGAAACAATGACTGAGGTGAACAGCTAGCAAAAAGACAGGTCACCAGTGTGGACAATTTAACACGGAGGAAATTCACTTGACTCAGACCTACTAAGGAATGCATAACACTGTATTTGCCAATTTTGGCCACACAGAGCTGCTGCTCGAGTCTTGCAAGACAGCTGTCGACAAACTACAGAGTGGATACTTTACAGTGTTGGCTATCCAGAAGTCAACAATAGAAAAAGCAAAATACATTAAATGATCTGAATGTTAACACTTCGGTCTCAATTCGAGTCAGGAAAACCCCTGATAATGCATGTGCGCATTTGGGTTTTAATAGTTTCATATTAATTTCTGTTGCATTCCTGATTGTTGTTTTATTTATTAGCACATCTGTAAGGTGGCTTTGGTGTAAAAGTAAAAAGATCTGTGCCAGCACTACTGTCAACTCCCTTACTTCACATTTCATTCAACTGCCTTTCTACTACAAATCCCATTGAGAACTGAGAGCTCTACTTTCTCATTTCTCAACC
The DNA here is from genome assembly GCF_024500275.1 of Phycodurus eques. Classification (NCBI taxonomy): domain Eukaryota; kingdom Metazoa; phylum Chordata; class Actinopteri; order Syngnathiformes; family Syngnathidae; genus Phycodurus; species Phycodurus eques. The sequence continues at coordinate 12,570,420 of NC_084536.1, forward strand.
ACACATATTCCATTAACATTAAAAAATTCAACCCACTCCGATGAGTATTGAAACCCATAAGTATACAGCCTTCAAATGTTTGAGTACACATTGAGCGCAACACTGTTGAACGTCCCTTAAGAGAAAAGTCTCCAAAGAGAAAAGCTCATATACTCTTGAAGTAAGAAAAACATGTGCCTGTTTCAAGCTGATTCTGAGTTTGTCAAGAGCATTTAGGTCATGTAAAGAAAACATCATAGGAACTACTGGTTACTTCGGGATTTTTGTGGTATTCTAGAAATGTTTAAATAAACCTTCATGTATACTGTAGATGTGGCATATTGGGTGGAAATGGTTAGCATTATTATATTATCATTATCGTCAATACCGTATTTTGCGCCTTTTTCTAGAGCACATTAACAACAACCGCAGCTCAAACAAAGTGCTGTACAAAAACAAAAATGACTATAATTAAAATAATAATAATGCCATAGTAAATAATTTAAAAAACATTTTCTAATTAAAATATATTAGATCTCACTTAGCATTGGCATAAAAGAGAATGTATTTATTTGTTTATTTATTTAGCTGTTTATTTATCTGTTTATTTATTTATGCACGCATTTATCCTGGTAAGGCAATTGAGAACAGATATGCAATGCCGACCTGGCTGAAGACAGCAGAGTAAAACAAAGCAAAATAAAAATGTCGTGTGAAGCTGTTAGTAGATGAAAGAACGGAGCGGGTTTGAAGTCTCCAGCGACCAGGATGAGGGCGCAGAGATCACAGATGGTCAGAATGCTGAAATTGTAATGTCGCTATGATCATGTGATCACAGCGTGCATGACACACAATTTTAATGTAAACAAACAACTATTTTAACAGACGATAGTTCATCCGTTAGTGAGTAAGACAAAGAAGGAGAGGTTCAATTCTCTCATGCCTCTCCATATCTCCTCCGGGATGCATTCTTTGCTGAATGAACATTGGCCGGCTCCCTATTTGGGTGAAGCTTCTCGTGGTTGTAGCATCGTAGATGAACGATTACAGTCCAACAGTGGCAATATTTTCCACTCAATAAAATACCACTGCGAAAAACATCCTAACATACGGTAGCAACTTTATGCTCTCTAAAACTGATTGTTTTTAATCATTATTAACAACCTTATTTTCTTGAAGTTGGGCAACCTTTTAATTCCTATGGAATTTAGAGGTACGAGGTAGGATTATAGAGGTAGGATTTATGAAGGGGTCCTTAGAAAGAAGCCTTCCCTTGTAAAGGGCTTTCTGAACCCCAAAAAGTTTTAGAACCCCTACATTACAGAACCTCCCCACTCCCAAACACACACACAAAGCATGTCTAAAAGTCTTAAGTGCCCAACCATTTCCTCTGGTCTACCTCTAAATCCCAGTCAAATCCTGCGATTACAGCAAAAGCTCATATCGTCCCGTCTCTTGCAGCCAATATTTATCCACCGTTCTTTCTGTAGGGCAAAGCAATCTTTCCCACCTCCTCGTTCCATCTCACCTCTGACGTATTATTTTCAAGATGACAAAAAAAAAAAAAAACGATAAAATCCCTAATGCTGGCGAGATGGAGGTTTGGCCCAAAGGTGACCCTGCCGTTCTCATCAGCCTCACTGTCCCGCTCTTCATCCACCTCTGCTGATAGCTCTGATGCTCTTAGATTCCCTCCTCACACCAGCTACTGTCTGAACCACCTGAATTCATTTCATTCGAAGACACGCTGAGAGCCCGCTCCAACACGGGCAATGGAAATGTTAATAATAATTTCAGAGCGGCATGATTGGATACGTTCCCGCCGAGAGTCCGAAGGGAGAAGCGCAAACCAGAAGGGTGAGAGGGAGCGAGCATGTATAGATGAAGGGATCTAACGACTTTGCTTCTATCTCATTCTCAGATTCCATCCCTCTCGGTCTAGATTACAAGATTATCCCCAAGACAAAATAAAGGATTATCTGCCAAACCTTTCTCATGCCTGCCTGAATGTATGCACTATGAGAGGGATCGAGTTTAAGAGTAATGCTCACTCTATAGAACCTATAGAGTGAGTATTAAACCTGATCCATCGAGGGGTGGGCCAACTTTCAGTGCTCAAGGACCATATAACTAAATTATTGCATGGCATTCAAAAGGCATTTCTACCCTTTTAATTTACTCTTACTGACACATTTCCAAGGGTCTTATAGTATTTAAAATAAGCACACCAACTGTACAGCACACCAACCGTACAGCAAAATAAATAAATAAATACGGGTAGTCAACGTCATTAGTCATATTTACAATCTTTTACAATGCTACCATAAACAAGAAGAACAATGATGTCTTCACACGTATGTATGAGTAATGAGCATGAGTAAGCTAGCAGCCAGTGTTGGCAAACTTCAACTTTCAAAATTGCAGCGCTACTATGAGACGTAAAACTTGAAATAAAAGAATAGTAACTCCAGCAGACACTGAGTGAAATGCGACAAGCTTCACTCAACAGGAATTTTTTATTTTTTTTTTTTAACTTTATTGAATCACCAAAGTGCTGCATCCATAGAGCCTGAGCCGGGATGTGACGTCGACCAGCCAGTTGCGTTGGAATGTTTCGCTCAATCTTGGTCCTATGTATTGCATTAAAGAAGAGTTACTGCGCTTGTCAAACATTTTAACGGGAGTCAATGGGTAAAGATTTGTGCGCCTCCAAACTGGAAAGATGCCAATAAATCAGACAAAAAAGTTGAACGAAACAACTTTACTCATCATCAACTATTAACTATTTATCCCGTACATGTAAAAATAGATATACATATGTTCTAAAATATCTTTATTTTATTGTAAATAGTTTATAATTTTTTTGTCTTCAAGTAAAGTACTAATGTGCTGACCACCGTCAGTGGTGGAGCGGCGCCTTTGCACCCTCTATTGAGCAGCTGCCACTGGATCCGTATACATTTTCGGATTCAGGGCGAACTAATGAGTGTATAGCCCGGATCCTGGTGAATTGACTGATGAAGAGGTGTGACCAAATACTTCTTTTCAGTCTATATGGTGTGAAAACATTGCTTTTCTTTCCAAGTCAAGTCCCCACACCCTCGCATGTGGTTAATAGCTGTAGCTGAAATATCAGCAATACATAAAGCAGTAAGTGAATATTCTCTTATATTCTCATATAATTGACCAACAATTTTAGCAGGAACATCTTTCCACATTTTCCTCAGGCTTGACAAGAAAAAGAGATATTCCAATGTGGTCATTTTCTTCACTGTAAACCAACACAGAGTAGAAATACTTTAAAGAAGTCTAACTTTTCTCTTGACGTCACTAACTGCTCCCATCAGTACAGTGGAGGTCCTCTTTAAACTTGCGGATATCGGCACAGAATATCAACTTCCGTGAGGCTCAGGCTTCTAAATGAGGCTGGGAGCCTATCTGCCCTCCAGCTTTCACCTGCCTATTAGGGTGGAACATATTGGCAAGATAGGTTCTGTGCTTGTGTGTGTGTGTGTGTGTGTGTGTGTGCGTGTGTGTGTGTGCGCGTGCGTATGAAGGAAGACGTGGCATTGAATGACCAAATAGGACACACACATATATACACACAGACACGTGGGTGGGCTGGCAGTGGTGAACCTTATCGCGAGGCCACAAAGTGGGAAGATTAGATTACTCACTTCCATAAACCTCTAACTTGGTTACCATGGCAATAGCAGGGTGACTGGGCCAGCAACTCATCTTTGTAGAAGTCAGTGTATCAGGAATGGTGAAGCCTGGGGTCTGTGTGTGTGGAGGGGGGGTGGGGGATTGCATCATGGGATGAAACAATCATCAGAACTGCAAGGTTATCCAGATATTTTTTTCCTAATCCATTCTTGGCCCAATAGTTTCAATGTCAGACAAGATGAATAGCATTACTGTCTAGTCCTGAGCTCTTAAACTCAATCAGTACAGCATCAATAATTGGGAGAGGGGAAATATTATGATTTTTTTTTTTTTTGTAGCTTGTATACAAATAGTTTGGCCTCTGGAGTGCCTGGCCACTCATCAAGTGAAAAATGTACACAACTGGCTAAATCTTTAGTTTTCTGCCCATCTCTGTAAATGCATGTACCATTCTGCACTTCCACCCACTGTAATGCAACAGTGGGGCTAATTTACATAATAACTGCCCCACACTGTGTTTCTCCACCCATGACACGATCAGCTATGCTGGGTGAAGATCCAGAGCCACTTTCAAGACTTTCGAGTCTGACATTGTGATGCAGATGCATGCTGTCATCATGTCAAAGGCCAAAGGTAAGCAGAGCTGCATAGAGTTTTGTTGGACGCACAGATTAGCATTCGATTCTGAAGTGACACATACTTGATAGCTTGACTAATCGGTGACAGGGGGGTATTTGTGTTTGGTGATGTGTTCATGTATGACATACACATAGTGTAGCATATGAACTGCTACATCTACCAGTGAAAATGCTTTTGGCCTGTTTATGGGTGCTCGCTTTTTGTTCCCACAAACTGAGCTCCAGGCTCCAGTAAGTAAAAGCCACTCCAATTGCCAGATTTATGCTCCACCCCCAGTCGTCATGGTAATGAAAGTCGGACTCGCCATTGGCTGAGTTGTATATGGGGCGGGATGTAGTGTACAGTCACTTATGTACTTGCATACATCCTAAAGCCCAGAGAGACAATAAATAAAGTGTACTATATAAATCTTAATCCTTGGGATATTTTGACCAACGCACAAACATGTTATTAAGAAACCTGGGAATTATTTTAAATTGTGAAAATATATAACTTGGCTTCTGTAAATTATGTAAAAAAATTGTGTAGGGCCTTTCTTGAGCTACAATAATTGACAAAACTATTAAGTACGCCAACTTACAGTGGGATCATTTCCCTGCATTGCCATGCACCCCAACAAAGCTAGATCAATTTCAATTGGATTGACAAGTGCACCACAGTTAATTAATTCAAATACATGAAGTGCTTGCAGATCCAGAGTGTTGGAGTGACTGATCATTAGATTAATTACCCCAATCACGAAAGTGTATTTCAATTAAGTGTACTGTTTATCTTTTTTTAGTCAACCTTTAAAGAAGAGAAAAGGTGAACACAAGAGTCAGTCTGCTGACTTTGCATACTTCACATGGTTTATGTTGTTCACACTATAGACATTACAATAATGTGTGTTGTCTATGTAGAGATTAGTATAGAATGAGAAACAATTAAAATACACAAAAGACTGACAGGCATTCAGGAGAAGGCCTAATAAATAAGGGTAATTACACTGCCCTGTTCCAAAGAACAGAATAATATAATCCCCTTTTCCCGCCCTTTCAGACAGAAAATGGCTATGATAAGTTATGGGACACTGTTTCGACCTTGACAAATTGCTTCATTTAGATAAGAGTTAGCCTTAGAAGCTGCAGTGAAATAGGTCACTTTAATGCCAGCAGCCCGAGACAGCACGGCGTGATTCAAAGTCAATTTTAACCTGCTGGCACTCATGTTGTTTCTATTGGGGGACTCATTTAAGCCCACTGAAGGATTCTCATGACATCAATATTTAACTGAAAAGCCACAAACAACCAGAATTGGCTTTGAGTGTTAGTTTAACCGACGCAAATAACTTCTTAAGGCTGTAGTTCCTTTTTGAAAGATAATTTCTACATTCTGTGATTCTGTTTTTACGCCCCATGCTCGCATTGATATTGCAAACCAGAATCTTGGTTGACCCATTTTCCCCACATTCTACAACAAATCACATAAATCACGCTATTCCTGATAAATATTCATTTATATATATGGATCTTTAGACTCAGGGATATTTCCTCAAACTCCCCCAACAGGGATGCGCATGTGTTTTGACATGAAGAATTGATTAGCATACGCTCGACACCTCTTCATGTTGGTTCAATTGCTGAACATCTACAACGGATGCATCAAACTCTACAAAATGCATGATTGCGTGAAAGCAAGCACACAGACTGAAACCAAGCGTTACAGAACATTCAGTTGCCCAAGCTACAAGATGAACAAGTAGGTGGAACTTGCCAAGAAGTAGCTGCTATGAATCAGTGGTGGGTGTTGAGAAGGATGGATGGATGGTTTTGTGGGTGGAAAGAACTGTTGGCGCATTGGTGTTGTTTGATTTATGATGACGAATAGAGGCATTATTGGGTGGTTGTGGAAGGGTGAAGGGGTGGTGTATAGGCAGTTGGTGGGTGGCAGGGCTTAAACGAATCAGTTTTAATAGTTGTAGCGGCTAGTCGATGACAGTCAATAATTGTTAGTCGCAGCATCTCTAACACCAATGTATCCACAACACCGATTGAGAATTTGACTTCATTTTGTACAGAAAAAAAAGAAGTTAAGTAAGTGTTTTACGTTTGAAGCCAAATTACTCCACCACTGTCATATCCAAAATTAACACCAGTCATATCCAAAATTAACACCAGGGAGCCTGATCCATTTGAAGTTACATACAGTACATGTCCGTGCCGTAACACTTTGAGCTTTCTACTCTCTTCATCATTGTGAAGTTCAGTGAATCGGTTTCCAGAACCGTAGAGGTTTTGTTCTGGGTAATCTACCTCGAATTTGGCTTTACAATGCATAGATGTCATCACTTGTTTGAAACCTCTGTAATCACATTCATGAAGGCATCTCTTGATTGTACATTTTGACCAAGGTAAGTCTACTTTCTCAATAATATTTCAGAATTCTCTTGATGAGAAGTTTTCTCTTTCATTCCCAAAGTAAGCACTCTGCCATCATCTACTTCTACTTTTTATTATGAATGATTGCAAAAGGAACTCAAGACTGTTTAAATAAATAAAATTTTACATTTTTCAATGCCAGCAGCAATATGAAATAGTGATTAGATGTATGCCTTATAGTCTAGAGGTTCTGGATTAAAAACATGGCTCAGACCTGCTGTGTGGATTTTGTATGTTCTCCTGATGCTTTTGTGGACTTTCTCCCAGTCCCAAAAACATGGATGTTATCATTGAAGATTCCAAATTTCTTGTCTATATGTGCCCTGCGATTGGCAACCAGTGCTATAGAAAATAAATAGGTTTTTCAATGGTCAAGTCAGTGGTCTGATCGAAACCCAATAGAGCATGCTTTTGACTGAAAGTGGTGACAGTGAAGCCCTGTCTAATAAACCTCAATTTGGTGATGGGTTTGAGGGTCCCAGACTTCAGACAATCATTGATTAAAAAGGATTACATATTCAAAATCATGGTTATATTTATGATGCCCAAGGCCCAAATACTTCTATCACTTAAAATGGATGCAGTCGTTGAGATAGGCACCTGTGGTATAGGAAATCGACATTTTTCTATGTGCCATGTACTATATATAGATGGATGCTAGTCCACGGCTGTTGGTGGTTTAGTCCTGAGCTCAAGGGCACCTCGACCTCATTCAGGAAACAAACCAACAGAGTCCTCAGAGACTAAGCTATTACCAAACCATGCAGGCAAAGTGGCACAACCTTTCAACAAAATTCCTTAAAATAGACTCAGTCAAAAGGGCTCTGGTGTTCCTTTGTCCTTTCATGCCCATGTGAGTTCCGTTCTACCGGCCCTCCAAGTGTACAATTTAATTTGGACAAATGTCTGATGCTGACTGTAGGGGCCATGTGACCAGACACATGGCTTAAGGGCAAAAAAAACACAAAAAACAAAGCGGCACACATGCTCGCAAGCATGAATGCACACACGTGTCTGTGTAGTTACAGCGGTTTGAACACACATGCATAAAGTATACAGCCAATAAAAATGGCAACTACGCAGATGACCAGAGCTTTATGTGTGCATATTTATCATTGGGCATTAAAATGCATTTTATTTTATCCTTGGATGGCCCTTTCATGTTGGTTTCTTCAACGCCAGCCCGACCTGCTTTTTTACAACCACTTTCTTTAACCTTCTACACCTCCTAGCCTGACATATAAAACAACAGCAGCTCTGATCTCCTTCCACCTTTGCCATCTGCCTCCCTTGCCTCCCATCACTTTTGTGTCTCATACTCTCCCACATTCTATTTCACTGGCAAACACAATGAACTCTGCTCTTCAGCGTACTTGTCATTAATCTTTTATATGCATTAATATTTTTTTCGCTTGAAAACCTCTCGACCTGATACATGTATACTAAATATGGAGATGAAATAGAAATAAGATACTGTACACTATCCACGTTAAATATGGTATTACCAATAATGATGTTTATTAAAATGATGTGTTATCAAGTAGAAAAAAAATTATTTTCATATATTCCTAATTTGTTTTTGCATGTGAAAAATCTGACTGTTGACATAATACTGCACGCAAACTATGGAGAGCAAATGGAAGTGGGATACTGCGTACTCAGTGATTCCCAACCACTGCGCCGCATTAGTGTCGTGCCTCGTGAGAGATCATGAGGTGTGCAACAAGAAATTTCATTTAATTTGCCTGAAAAGTATTGTTTATTTCCTACAAATAATGTGTTCTTTTTCTTCTATCTATGCCAGCAATGTATAGTGACAGGCAACACATACATTTTCTACATGGTAGACTGTACAATTAGCTTGTGCATTCACCTGTTGCCATTCATACACCATAATTATAGCTTTGTGTTCAACTAAATAGGCCCAGATTGTACACTGTGTGAGTACATGTTTTAGTAAATTGAGATGAGATCATCCATATTTCACTATACAGTGGGTATGGAAAGTATTCAGACCCCCTTAAATGTTTCACTCTTTATTATATTGCACCCATTTGCTAAAATCATTTAAGTTCATTTCCCCCTCATTAATGTACACTCAGCACACCATATAGACAGAAAAAAGGGAATTGTTGAAATTTTTGCAGATTTATTAAAGAAGACAAACTGAAATATCACACGGCCATACATATTCAGACCCTTTTCTGTGACACTCATATATTTAACTCGGGTGCTGTTCATTTCTTATGATCATTCGTGATCTGGTTCTACACCTTAATTGGAGTCCAGCTGTGTTTGATTATACTGATTGGACTTGATTAGGAAAGCCACACAGCTGTCTATATAAGACGTTACTGCTCACAGTGCATGTCAGAGCAAATGAGAATCATGAGGTCAAAGAAACTGCCTGAAGAGCTCAGAGACAGAATTGTGGAAAGGCACAGATCTGGCCAAGGTTACAAAAAATAAAAATTCTGCTGCAGTTAAGTTCCTAAGAGCACAGTGGCCTCCATAATCCTTAAATGGAAGACGTTTTGGACGACCAGGAACCCTTCCTAGAGCTGGCCGTCCGGCCAAACTGGGCAATCGGGGGAGAATAGAGGTAAAGAAGAACCCAAAGATCATTGTGGCTGAGCTCCAGAGATGCAATTGGGAGATGGGAGAAAGTTCTAGAAAGTCAACCATCACTGCAGCCCTCCACCAGTCGGGGCTTTATGGCAGAGTGGCCCGAGGGAAGCCTCTCCTCAGTGCAACACACATGAAATCCTGCATGGAATTTGCTGAAAAAATGTCACCATCCCACCTGACAGAACTGGAGAGGATCTACAAGGAGGAATGGCAGAGGATCCCCAAATTCAGGTGTGAAAAACCCGTTGCATCATTCCCAAAAAGACTCGTGGCTGTATTAGCTCAAAAGGGTGCTTCTCTTAAATACTGGGCAAAGGGTCTGAATACTTATGGCTCTGTGATATTTCAGTTTTTCTTTTTTAATAAAACTGCAAAAATTTCAACAATTCCGTTTTTTCTGTCAATGTAGGGTGCTGTGTGTACTTTAATGATCTTAGCAAATGGCTGCAATATAACAAAGAGTGAAATATTTAAGGGGTTTGAATACTTTCCGTACCCACTGTATATACATTTTGTACCAATTTTATTTGGTAGTGTACAGTGAGATTTTTCAACACTAAAATATGTGCCCTGGCTCAGTAAAGCTTGGGAAACACTGTACTACACTAGATAGGCTAAATCTGCTAATAATAATGCGAAGTCCCTGTAAAGTGAAAATAAATGTCTTCCAAATTTGACACACCACATAAAAAGAGTGTTAACAACCGTGCCAAATTTGAATGGTAAAAAAAAATCACAAACTAAATAAAATAAATCATGACGAATGAAGCTATTCTTTCCATCCTTGAACACTGTGGGCATGTCCACTGAGTGCACTGAAACCATGCCCCACTCATCTGTCAACTGTCAATAAAATACCTCAGTTACAACCTGGAAAAATGGATGTTACTTCATCTAGCATCTTATTTATGCCTACACACAACTACATGTTTGAGCTGCGAAAATAAATTTGGTGGCTGGATTACATTGGCTTTTCCACATCGCAACAACAACAAGGCGCTCTAAATTGGCATTGGCATTTCTCTGCTTGATGCACATGCTGTCATTGCAGACAACGAGGCACTTTCAAGGGGCCGTACCAGCGGACTATCCCGAGGGAAGATGCATTTTAGGGGTGTTGGCATAGCTAGCTACCTAACTGCATGCCTCAAATACCATGGATAACAGTTGATGCGAACAAAGGCGCTTAAGTTCTCATGCTTACATAGTGGGGAAGGGAGGATGCATGCCAGACGCCCCCCCCCCCCAAAAACAATCAGGAAAAGTTTAATGGTGAAACATAGTTCTCATTCTTTGCACGATGACAGCAATTATCTTCAAACATGTATAATGTATTCAGAAACATCTCTGCATTCACCTTACAGGGTCTTTAACATCACAAGAAACACCCTTTATCAGGTAAAACATCAATGATCAAAGAGAATTATTTCCATTCACTGCACGAATCTCCGCCGGATGCATCTCGAACATGTACTGTATAGAATAACAAATGTACATATTGTGTTCAGAGGCCACATTGTCTTGTCGTCGGTTATCTCGTGTTGCCTCACTTCAGTTTCTTATCGCAGTCTCACACTTTTCACCCTCATCTCTCTCTGCCTGTTTTCTCAGTTCTGTTATCTATTTTCGCCATATTCCCCAGGCCATTTTCTTTTGTCCACGACACCCCAACCTGTGCTCTTTCTTGTCAACGCTGTCCCTCTCTTTCTCTGGTTGATCAAGCACTAGTTTCATTTCCACTCCTTCATCTGCCATCTTCCTTTTTGGGGGGCGGGGGGATCATTATCTCCTTTCTAATCTCGTCCTCATATGTACTCTAGCAGGCGCTTCTGGAATTCCTTAATGAAGGAATTGGAAACAAACAGAAGGGGCTGCATGAGATGGACAGCCGCAAATATATGCATATGTGCAAACATATGGGCTTGATTATTGACTGTGCGCAGGGCAACGCCGGCTCCATGAACAGCTTTTGTTTTTTGAGTCGATTAGACAGCAAATTGAGGGCTTAGTTGAATGACACATTAGTAATAAGCAAGGCTTTCAGATGATTAGCTACCCTTCTAAAATGACCAAGACTTAATCAGTCTTAATCGTCAACAAATCGTATGACACCATCGACAAATGCCTTATAATTTTCTCCAAGATATATTTGAGCTACAAATGCAAAACTTTGAACCAAAGCAATATTCTAACCTTTCAACAGTTCAATTCAATAATTAAAAGTTAGTAAACATTTCTATCATCTTTTTTTCAGAGGTAAGACCATGTCATGATCAGTGCCCTGCAGTTCCTCTTTTGGAGCTTGGGTGGCACTTTGTGCCCCGCCCTCCCCGCTCTCTCTCTCTCCCCAGCAATTACCACCCCCTCACCTGCGCACCTGGTCCCAATCAGCACTCATCACTGCCTGTATTTAAGCCTGCCTGACCCAGGGACCCAGTGCCAGTGTATTCACAGTTTTCCATGGTAGACAGGCCGACTCTTGAGACAACCCCTCGTGTTTGTAAATTGATTACCTGGCAATCTGGACTTGTACTTATCTTCTTGTGTTATTCTCCGTTTCCAGTATTCCTTCTGTGTCTCCCGCTGCACTGCCCCCTTCAACCACGTCGTCAAGCCTGCTCACCCTTCTGCCAGTTCCTTGCTCCTTCAGACCACCTTCACGCATTGGAATTACTACCTGGAAGCAACTTCTTAATAAACCATTCTCCCCTACTCCCTTCGTCTGCTTTTGGCTCCAGTCCAATAATATACGATTACATATCGGGACAGACCCCACCCTATCTTCGCTCTCTGCTCACCTTGCATACCACCACCCACACTCTCCATGTCAGCAGTTTTATTAACCTCTTTGTTCCCAAAGTAAGCGCTACTTTTGGCCATTCTTCTTTTCAATTTTCGAAGCCAAATGACCTAAAAACTTGACCAATATGTCTTTTAAGGTTAGCAAGGTACTGCACTGCATGATGGCCACTCCTGTTTTTAGCCTGTTATGAACCGTTTATTTGCCATTGTGTTATGATGTAATGTATTATGCAAATATCTAACTATATCACACTGTATAGTTTGTTGTTTATGTATTTAGAGTTGCTTTTATTTGGCTTTGCTTTACTCTGCTGTCTGCTGCCAGGATGGCATTGCAAATGAGTATCTGTTCTCGATTGCTTTACCCGGATAAATAACGGTTAAATAAATAAAAATGGCAACAGTCACATTTTGTTTCAGGAAAAAAATTGTAAGCTTCACAAGAACAAATGTGTATTTTTTCAGGATATAAAAATTGTAATCTTACGAGTATAATGTATTTTTCCAAGTCAAAAGTTGCATCCATCCATCCATTTTCTACACCGTTTATCCTCACTAGGGTCGGGGGTATGCTGGAGCCTATCCCAGCAAACTGCGGGCGAGAGGCGGGGTACACCCTGAACTGGTTGCCAGCCAATCGCAGGGCACATATAAACAAACAACCATTTACCCTCACATTCACACCTAAGGGTAATAGGGTTAGGGTTAGGGTAATATAGAGTCTTCAATTAAACTACCGTGCATGTTTTTGGGATGTGGGAGGATACCGGAGTACCCGGAGAAAACCCACGCAAGCACAGGGACAACATGCAAACTCCACACAGGAGAGGCCGGATTTGAACCCGGTTCCTCAGAACTGTGAGGCAGAAATCGTCCACCGTGCCGCCGATAAAGTGGCAACGTTATATCAAAGTCAAAGTATAACGATAGTTATATATAATCACATAAACAGTAAAAGTGAATTTCAGAAATACAACCTCATACTTGTAATATTACCGGTACAACTTTTAATCTGGAAAAGACACCTTTATTCTTTAAAAAAAAATAGGACAATTTTTGAAAAAATACATCTTTTGTTCCTGTAATAATATACTTTTTGTTCTAAAAAAACAACTTTATTCATGCAGGGATGTCAGATTTCTACGATGATGGGTCACAATTATTTCAGCATTTTTAATTGACCAAGAGCTAAGGTAGGGAGGAGTAATTGGTTTAGCATGTTTGTTTTACTGGCTGCTGGCCCCCATTTTTACGGAACCCCAAACTATGGTTCCTATAACCCTAGTTTGAGAACCAGGGTTCGTCGAGAGATAGACGTTATTCCCCCAGTTATTATAGCTGTAAAGTTGAAAGCTTTACACCTAAAAGTGATGTAAAAAACTCATTTCAACACTTAAAAAATGCATCTGATTTACAGTTTACAGGAGCGGTTTACATTCTGCTGGGGGCTGTAGGTGCAACTGCGCTTTATGAACTATAGCTTCAGTGGGCAGTGAGCACAAAGTAACACACTAAAACATTGTGTGTTGGATAAGATCAGTGGAAGAAAGAAGGTATGAGCAATCTTACCATCATCTCCGGATCCCGAACCAGCCTCTGTAGGTGAAGACAAAAACAGAGGTTACAAGGTACACGATACAAGGTTATTTTATTGTCAATTCTTCAATATGCGTAACACATGAAGAGGATTGTAAATAGACCCACATTACATTGTAATGTACCCACATTATTTTCAGGTAAATTAGGTCATTGTGTTTGTAGGAGTTAAATATGAAACAGTGTGAACATTTCAGAAAATGGTGATCGTGAATAAAATCTTTGTTATTATCAGGGTGATCGTGATATTAATTAAATAAATTTAAGAAGAAATATCACGAAAAAGAAAATCTAGATACAGATGCCGAAAGCTTTGCGACATCTTTTAGTTCGAAAACAAGAAATGTAAACTCATCAAATCGATGTAATTTTTTATATTTTAAATTGTAAACATTATTACAATTATCTTAAAACAATTGACTTAATATGTCATGATTTGAGTTTTTGTAGACTTTGTTATGATTAGATGTAGTTTTTCTGTCGTAATTTTTTTCCCTGTGTCCCTTGTCAATGTTCATGTCTTGTCTTGCTTGTTAGGTTTTCTTTTCCAACTCTTCTCGTCAGCCCTTGTGTCTACCAATCAGCTCCCTCCAGCCACTCATGTCTTGTCCAGGTGTGCCCCGTTGTCTCGTCAGTTTGTTTGTATTTAGTTCCTTGCTTTCTTTCAGTCTGTGTTGGCGCATTGTCATCATATGTCATGTCAGTATTTAGTGGTGGTGTGTTTTGTTTCCCCATGTTTCTTTGTTACTTTGAACCTTGTTTTTTTTTTTTTTACTTTGTTAATTTAGTGTTTGCTTCTACATGCCTTGTTCGCCTTTTTTAAATCCCAAATATTTTTGAGAACATCCTAAATTGCTGCCTGCTTCTCTGCCCTTGGGTCCGCCTTTTGGCTCAACATTACGAAAGCCTTCAATTGGGACATTGATACAGTGATATTGATACTGTTGTAAATCATCAAATTCCTCATTAAAACAAACTAAGTGATTAAAGGTTTAGTAATGAATTACTGAAAACAAACACAATTCAATCAAAAATCAGAATTTTCCATCAGGCTACCACATCATGCCATTATAGGAATATGATCTCACACTGCATTTTGACCTGGCAGAATTCACAAGGCTCAAATTCCCAAATTCAAAGTTTTTATTCAAAGTTTTCAGGGACGTTTTGTCAACTTTTGCATTTTTATTCAGGTGTTAGCTGTTCCTGTTTGAGGCTCCAGATAGGACTAGGTGACGTCCTAAAATTGGTGGAACCTCAGCACGTACCTCAGCACGTAGCTGGTGCAGTGCAAGTGAGCTTAGGACCTAGCGTACCAATCCCCCTATAGTTGCAGAGCAGCAGGGAAAGCAGGCAGGATGGGTGACTGTTGTAACTAAATGCACAAATGGCTGACAGCTCTCCCAGCTCTGAGGCAGTATTTTATTTGGTCGGTAAAGTCCAAATCTATACTGGAGGAAAAATGTATACCGTCTAACGCATATACCGTCCACACCAAGCTCCAAACTGAACTGTCTGATACTCGAACGCTGATGTCAGGGATTTGAGTGCTAATTTCTCATTTTCCCTCGACTGCAGTAATCAGTGGTTTTCTCTGTGAATCCACCTTTATCGTTTACGTGCAACATGCGAACGCATACAGTAGCTACAAGATTGATTCACTTGCAGTCGGGACATGGAGGCGGTGAACATTTATTGCTCTGACTACATCTCGGAGGGAGTTTCAATCTTCAAACAGTTCCAATAACACCAGGAAATAGTTGCTAGATTTTTTTTTATTGTCCCTTTTTCTTGAAAGAGTTGCTAGAGGGGTCTGTTTAAAAAGTCGCAAGTTTGTCACACACATTACGCGAAATACAGTAGTGACGACAAAGTTTGAAACCGTAATACTAACCATTTGTAATGTTATCAGTTAACTGGTGTAAATCACTTCCCACAGTCTTTTAATCATATACATACAATCAAAACAGCAAGATATTGGATTCTTTGATATAACCTATGTTGTGAAGTAGTAACTTTTTTTTACCTTTGACCCAGGAGAATGTAAAGAGCAGTGATTACATTTTAACGCTTGGGCAAAGTTGCATCATTTCATTTGATGTGTATCCCACCTCATTGCAATACATACATGCTAAAAAATTCAGGCTGAGTCCAAGGTAAAAAAAAAATTATAATAAAGTCCCCCTTGAATTACAGTCACTGCAGTGATGTTTCAGCTCTAATCATGTTATGCCAAACTCAATTTAGTCAATAGCTTATTTCTGAAACACAAATACCATTTCACAATTTGCTTGCATCAAGACAACAAAAACAACTAAGGAGGTTAAAAAATAAGCATTATTAAAACCAGGAAGAATGTCTGTGAAACATCTTTGAGGATAAAGTGCATTGTTAGTCTATAATAAGGAAGTGACAAAATTAGAGAATTTTCAAAAACACCTGGCGGCACGGTGTGCGACTGGTTAGAGCACCTGCTTCACAGTTCTGAGGACCGGGGGGTTCAATCCCCGACCCCGCCTGTGTGGAGTTTGCATGTTCTCCCCGTGCCTGCGTGGGTTTTCTCCGGGCACTCCGGTTTCCTCCCACATCCCAAAAACATGCATGGTAGGTAAATTGAAGACTCTAAATTGCCCGTAGGTGTGCATGTGAGTGCGAATGGTTGTTTGTTTGTATTTGCCCTGCGATTGGCTAGCGACCAGTTCAGGGTGTACCCTGCCTCCTGCCATATGATAGCTGGGATAGGCTCCAGCACGCCCGCGACCCTAGTGAGGAGAAGCGGCTCAGAAAATGGATGGATGGATGGCAAAAACAACTGTTTAGCCTCAGACAGTGTTTCCCAACCTTTTTTGATACAAGGCACATATTTTATATTACAAAAATGTTGTGCCTCCCCACCAAATGAAAATATCCCAAAAAATATATATAAATTATACTGAAATCAGGATGATCTGGTCTCAATTTAACAACACCTGTACTTACTGCAAAATTGGGGCCTGTTTAGCTGATATAACTCACAGGAAGCCATGTTTTTTTTTTTTAATCCTGATGTATGAATGGCAACAAGTGACCATTTAGTGGAAGAACATTTAACTCATTCTCTGGCAGCTGATTTCAAAGCAGAGTTCCCCATATTGGTAGCTGTTTAAGAGCATTTTGACTGATCTTTTAAGACCCACAAAATAGTGGGATTCTTTGACAATCTAAGCACTGAACCTACCAAATGAGTAGACTCTTTCACCAGAAAAAAAGTTTTCTTCTTGCTTTTTTCCATTCTTTAGTAATTAGCAGAAGATCATTTTCTTTGCCAAAAACACCAGTTTCTCATCACAAAGCGGAAAAAAAGTAAAAAAGTAAGTAACTTTGTGAAAAGAAATATGTCAAGCCGAACAGTAACTTTAACGCTAGTATTTTGTTTTGCTTTTGCAAAACCTCAAAACATAAAACAACAAAACAGGGAGGGCTTCTGATGACAAAATTGTAATTTATTTCCAGATACAGTACAACTAAGAAACACTTGGCTGGAGTTGACCGTCAGTGACTTTTTTACATGGCATTCACTATTCATGAACTACCACACATACTCTGTTAATATCATGTATATACTGTACGTAATGTTCGAGTGTGAAGTGCCTAGACTTGTCCTGACTTCCAACATGTTGGCATTTCTCTCCCCTTAATCGACGTGACAAGCTGTGATGCACCTCCTGATCTTTATCTTCTACTCAAAAGCTGTGTTGATCTCAAATCATGCCATCTACAGAGACCTGTTAGTCATTGAAATGGTTTAGAAACCTGAATTTCACAAGTTGCGAGAGACTATCTTCCACGCCTGCTGTTGAAAAACACTAAACGGTTATACGTATTCAAGTGGACAAATGCATACCTCCAGAACAGTGAAATTAGTTAATGGTTCTGCCTGTCACCATATGGTATAGATAGCTGATCCCAGCTGACTCCGGGCAAAGTACAGAATACACCTTGGACTGATCGACAGCCAATCATGGAGCACAAATAGTGACAACTACTCACACGCACCTTCATACTGTAGCTGAGTGGAAACTGAACCCATGCTGCATTGAAGGCAGGCAGGTGTACCACTACACCATCAGTGAATGGATACGTTATTTGTAGTTAAATCAATTATTTTCAGATCAATTAATTGCAAAGAGAATTTCCCCCGGCACACCTGATGATCTCATGGCACACTAATTTGCCAAAAAACAGCAGTTGAGAATCACTGGCTCCCAAAAAAATCAGTGAAACTAATGGGACAACAGGACTTCATTTTCCTGTAAGCGTAAAGACTAGACAATGGAAAAATGAATAAAAGGGTCATGTGTTCACAGCAGTCCAGATTGACCCTGAAAGTCTATGTCAGGGACGTAAAAGAGGAGGCTGAAGCGTTTGGTGATTATTTTTGTACAACGGATCCGAGAGGAACAACAGACTTCAAAAGAAACAGCACGAGGATGAGGGCTAAGAGGATAATAGTGAGATGCGGCGAGGTCTGAAGCATCTTCCGTGGTTTACTGTTAATAACACATCCAACTGTGAACCTTTTGTGGCCTCGCCATGGTAAGTCTCGTTGTGTCCGGTCAATGTTTTAGCAAGTCAACTATTCACTCTCCATGGCTTCTTTCCACTAAATCTCACTAAAGCCCCCCCAAAACACTTTGAGCACTGAACTGTACGGCCATATGGCTGTGAAAGGGATACTGATGAGCACTCTGAGGAACAGCCACTGTAATGCGAGCCGCAGCCTAAAGTGCAAGGCCAAAGACCGTGCGCTGAGTCTCAGAGGACAGTTGGAAGATATTGTGTCAGCTTCATGCAACCGGTGCTGGATGGGTTTTAGAACTGCGGGTCATCTGCAGTGTCTTGAAGCTGTGAAGTACAAGGTGTCTGATGTGCTCATGCATGACATGTTCAAGAGCTTGACTGGTGACATGTCGTCACTTTGACAACTGCCACGGAGTCCACAAAATATTTTTCAATAAATATTTATGTCGTATCATTCTAAAAAAGTGCATACCTACGTTTTGCGGCTTGCGCACCAATAAAACAAGCATACAAATCCAATGACGCAACCTTATCTTAGCTTTCATCCAAAACCTCTGATATGGTTGTTTACGTACAATCACATGAATCACATGACTTTCTTCCTTCATTAAACTTTTACTATACGTAATATCATAATATTTTGACTTTATCTTCAAGATTACAACTTTTTTCCATCCAGACAAAATACAAATTTTTTCTTGTAAAGGTTACCACGTTTTTTTCTGAAAGAAATACGACTTCATTCTCATTAGAATACAATGTTTTACCCCTCAAAACATTAATTTCTTATTGTAACGTAACTTTCTTTCTCAAAAATAGCCAACTTAATTCCTATGGCATTTAGGGGCACACAGGGTAGTTAGATTTAATTGGCAGACAAATATTTATTGTAATTGTGACTTTGCTACTGTGGTAGCGTAGCAGAGCATTCCGACTTCTGACAAATTCATATTATATAAACCAGAAATCGCCTATATTCAAACAATTAATACTGCTGAATGTCTTTGCTCACTTTCAGATTTAGGTTTTGCCTGTGAAGATTACATTTATACTAATTAGACCCCTTGCAAATGAGCCATCTGAGATTTTTTTTCCCCAACAACCCATTTATAATCCTAAAGGCATAGGAATTAAAAATGTGCCTATTTTCAAGAAAAAAAAGTCTATGTTATGATAAGTTTTTATTTTTCTCAAAAAAAAAAACATAATGCTATGACAAAAAAAATAATATTTAGTTACATAGTTTTAATCTTTGCAAGGACAAAGTATTTTGTCTGTCAGGATGAAAAGTCGTAATCTAACAAGAATAAAGTTAACGAGGGAAGAAATGCATTCTTGATTCATAATCATGTAATGGAATTGCTGCCCGCACCAAAGTCAGGCGAGTGTACCACCATCAGTGACCGGATATGTGAATCCGCCTAATATATTTATTTTGTATTGTTTATGTTTGTCTGTTTAGTTGTCTTGGACCAGGACACTCTTGTAAATAAATACAGGGGCATATTTTAGTGACCGGCGTAAATCCGGTGCGACGGGTGCCGCAACTGTGCACCAGGGGTGGATTAGAACAGTGGTGGTAATTTCGTAGACCAGTGCAGCCCGGCGGATCCGATAGTGGGCGGGTTGTGCCACTGTGGGTGTGTTTACAACCAACTTCATTCGCCGCCAATCAAAGCGGCTCCTCTGATTTTCTTTAAATTTAATGCAACTAACAGTCTTGATGGAGAAATCTCTGTGTGGAAGAGGACGATGTGCAATCGCAGCGATCCGTGTGTGACTGGCACATTGTCACTGCTCTAGCCATGGTGTGACAACAGACAATGTAAGTGGGTACCCTTATTAAATACAGAAGGAGCTGGTGATAACCGCTGGCGACTTAAATATGTCCGCAGAGCTCAGTATCTGTCTGCCTGCACACCGATCAAATTCACCCAAATTGCGTTCGACAAGCAGTCTACCTTGTGCTAAGGGGTGTAGGTTTAGACTAACTTTCTGCCACCAACTCTGCCGGGCACATCTCCAAGGCACACCCTCGCTGCGCCAGAATGCCCAGCTTGGCGCAGACCTGTCTGCCAATTTGGCAAACACACATAAAGCATACAGCCATGTGCTTTAAAGAAAATCAAAAACCGCCGGCATTTGAGCTCCGCTGCAGATGAGTTTTTTTTACGAAAATAGAGCCCACACTCTCATGTGATGACCATCAAACAGACTTCAGCTGTAGAATATACGCAATTGTAGTGGAAGTTGACAACTGTACTGTAACCGTAATGATTGCTTAGCGGTAGACTAAGAACATGTTATCGATCAACAAATAGGCATGTGTAGAAAAAAGCAGTTGACAGAGATGACTTTTTGATTAAACTGTAACACAAATGAGAAAGACTGGTACTCATTACACTGCTGTCTCCTTCCATTGTGTACGGCAGCCTCATATATTCATTCTGTTCGACATATAACCTTTGGTTAAGTGGTGGAATGTCCATCCATCCATCCATTTTCTTTTACCGCTTATCCTCACTAGGGTCACGGGCTACTGGAGCCTATCCTAGCTATCTTCGGGCGGGAGGCGGGGTCACTGAACGTGTCGCCAGCCAATCGCAGGGCACATAGAAACAAACAAACATTCGCACTCACATTCACACCTACGGGCAATTTAGAGTCTTCAATCAACCTACCATGCATGTTTTTGGGATGTGGGAGGAAACCGGAGTGCCCGGAGAAAAACCCACCCAGGTACGGGGAGAACATGCAAACTCCACACAGGCGGGGCCGGGATTTGAACCTCGGTTCCCAGAACTGTGAGGCAGATGTGCTAATCGTTCACCGTGCCGGCTGGTGGAACATATACAAAAAAAAAGAATAATAATAATAAAAATTAAAAAAAACATTGTTCCTTCATGTTTTCATACACCTGTATGCATTGCAATATGGAACCAGCATCATTTCCATGCATATTTTACCTCCTGCGTGCAGAGTTCATCAGAATGTGCATTGCAAGAAAATTAACTCTAAAATGGACTCCAGAGTGATATTACATGGGCGCCTGAATGCATATTGATGTCTTTGTCTACTATATGAGACAGTGTTGCACAACGTGCGTCATAATGCATAGATGCAGTCATGGCATTCATGATTTACAATGCATTCCGGACACATAGGCTGCCTTTTATTCTCCTTAGGGTCTTGAAAGGAACACAAGGGTGCTGCAGCTTGCCTGTAGTGCAGCCTCACATCGCACACAAAATTCTCAAGTTTACAATCCTGCAGACATTGTTATTTTTAATCTTCCTATTCATTCTCCACCCAATCATTGCCTGTACATGCATAGCGATTTTTAACATCTTAAACAACTTTTAATGTGAGAGTGATGAGGAAAAAGAAAAGATGTCTGTTGTAGTACAAAGAAAAAAGTGTCAGTGTCAAGAGTTTTTCTCCTCTTGAAATACATTTTTTTTCTCATAACATTCAGAATTCTTCCTGGAATATGGTTGTTATTTTATTAATTGTTTTCTCATATTGCAACTTAATTCTCATTTACAAATGTATTCTCAAATCACTGCAAGTTTATTCTTTTGTTACATTTACTTGATGGATTGGTTAGAGCACATTAAGTTTTAAGTATTCATTTAAACGTGAAGAATATCAAAGTGTATCAAAGTGACATCCGATAAATGGACCTTCGCTGACTTTGGCAGGGGTGGAATTGCTCATATTGGGCTTTCTTGTAGTTACTATTTATTATTATTATTATTAGTAGTAGTAGTAGTAGTAGTAGTAGTAGTATTAATTATTGTGTGTACGTTGTTTAACAAATACACAACAGAACCGCCACAATTATATGGTTTTCCAATAAAGTGCAATGGGACCAAATTGTGTGCAATTGTACATGATTAGTGTTGCTGAGAATGACACTGAAACTCCGGCTCACAGCTAACTAGTGGTTACTGAGGCAACATGAGCATGGACATATGCAAAAAAACCAACCAAAAAAACAAACAAAAAACGATGCTGCGACAAGTCAACATCTTCGCTGTATATTTAGGTAGCGCTGCAATACATACGGCTGGGGATATGGCTTTCATGATATTTCCCGGTACAGCCTGTAAACAAGTATTGGCACAGTCGAGCTGACATACATCTATTACATTCTCCGCTGCTGCCACTAATGGGATTTTAGATGAAGGGAATGGGAAAGGAGGCCAGGGAGAATTGAGGGAGAAGAAGAAAAAAATAACAGAACAAACACAGAAGGCTTCGTTGCAGTACATGTAGCGAGCAAGGTGTGAGGAAGTGGATAAGACGCACCGTTAGCTGGCCTAATGTGCTGCCGTTGGAGTGAGTTGAACATATTCCGAGTTCAGTTAAGCTGGCCGCACAGACTGAATGCCCGAGTCGTGAGGAGAGAGAAGACTTTCCAAAGTGTGAACTGTCTGCCAGGCTTTTCCACATGAGCGGGCTGTGTTTAACACTTGGTTACATAAGGACCTTGTGTCGGGAATTCCACGCATTTAAGTTTTATAATCGAAATCGAGCAATATGAAACTTTAAGGTGTCCTTATGGATTTCTTCAAACAATCACATTTCAAGCATCTTAAGAATCTCTTCAATTGGTAATAATAGTGGGCTATTAATGGATGTGATGGATACTACCAGGAAATTAAGCCTCTGGAGTCAAATTTGTCAGCAGTATTATCTTCTAATGACCCAGACTGATGATTAAGATCTATAGCCGAGGTGTCCTATTTGGACATATTGAAAGCCGCAGAGTAATTGTGATGTTATAAAGCACATCAGGAACAAGTCAAATTATATATATATATATCCCATTGTTCCCATCTCATTGTTCCCGGGTTGGGACTCATTGTTTCCATGACACAACATGTGCTTCCCGGGACTCACATAGTCTCAAGTGTAAAATGATCCATATATATATATACATCCATCCATCCATCCATTTTCCGTACCACTTATCCTCACTAGGGTCGCGGGCGTGCTGGAGCCTATCCCAGCTATCTTCGGGCGATAGGCGGGGTACACCCTGAACTGGTCGCCAGGCAATCGCAGGGCATATATAAACACACAACCATTCGCACTCACATTCACATCTATGGGCAATTTAGAGTCTTCAACCAACCTACCCCGCATGTTTTTGGGATGTGGGAGGAAAGCGGAGTGCCGGGAGAAAACCCATGCAGGCACGAGGAGATCATACAAACTCCACACAGGCGGGGCCGGAATTTGAACCCCGGTACTCAGAACTCGGAGGCAGATGTGCCAACCAGTCGTGCGCTGTGCCGCCATATGTATACATTTGCATTAAATATTTGGATTTGTAAATACTTGAACCAAGAAAAGTAACCACTTTTTTACAAACGTTGTTCTTTGATTACGTTGAACTCCGATGAATATAATCATGCTGTTATACGCATTAGGAAGGAATACATCATGTAATACATTCCTGCTTCACACTTTTATAAATTGGTTTGATTGGCCTTGAAATAAACTTCTATGACCCCATGTCATTCCTCCCCGGTGTCCTTATTTAAATGCCATGTGCATCTAAGTGTAACACGAGACACGAGAGTGCTAATAGAGCGAATAGTCAAAGGCTGTTTGTTCCGATGCTGACCCATAAATAACATGATTGTTCACCACTGCATAGGAGCTCGAAGGCAGATTTTCGCCTCCCCTGATCATCATTTTCTCTGGACCTGTTAACCTGCTTTTTGAGTCATCTGTGTCAGCAAATGCACACTTTATGTCGGCAGTACCATGGAAGCTTGGGCAGTGACTCTTACGGTATGTGTGCCTCATAAGCAGCTACCATCCCTTTTCAGCAGACTGACTCATTTACAGTAAAGTGCTGGCATATGCAAGAGGATGCACTGCACACTCATTGAATTCAAAACATGAAACCGTGCCAAAAGGATTTGTGCATTGTAAACAACAACGGACATATCAACCGTCTTTATATCCACCAATGGGAAATGTAGCCTTTTCCCAAAGCCAAAACTACATCCCAATTCCTTAAGAGCCGTAATTGGATAATACGTTACAATTCACTCGACACTCGAACAGTATTTGTATATGCGTGGTCGAAACAGAGTGTGTCGTGGTAGGTAATTAAGTATGTCGCCATCCTGAAAAAACATGACGCAGTTCATGGAGTAAATGAAGAATGACATAATAAAAACGTTCAGCTCGAGACATGCAGTGAGTCAGTGTCACTCACGGGACGTTTGATTGTTGTACATTAGTAAATCAATTATTATTTTCCCTGCAAAAGCCCTTTGTCGGTCTTATTTTTTTTGTTTTATAGTTTGAGATGTGACAAAGCAAAAAACATTAGTATCAAGTCATGGGTCTGCTTGACATGTTTCCTTTCACAAACAGCTCGCTTTCTCCGCTTTTCGGTCAGAAACAGGTGTTTTTGGTGAAACCAACCCATGTTCTAATGCTGATTAGCAAAGAACGAAAAAAGCTAGACATTTTTTTTTTCTAGGTTCAGTGCTTATATTGTTACAGAACACAATATTCGGTGCGTCTTGAAAGATCCATCAAAATGCTGAAAAACGTCTGCCAACATGGGGAAAACTGCTTTGAAAATAGTTTGCTGTGAATGAGTTCATAAGGGCCAGTCTAGGATGATGGTAAGAGTAGACTTCAACCAGACTACCAACACACTAGTACCAGACTGGAACCAGGCAAGGACCTGGCTACCAGAACCAGAATGACAGCAAACTAACAACTTATTCCATTAACCTATTATACATGTTTGGGGTGGCTGAAGTGTGTTGATAACTCTCAGACAATTTAAGCAGCTTTGTTAATCATCAAGCCAGGGACACTATTGACATTTTGGATTTAGGAGTGGAACCAAATTCTTTATTTTTGGTCTTGAGCTGAACATTTTGGGAAACTCTGATCTAAGTCAATAATGGTGACCTGGTCAAAATGATAAAAGTGATAAAATGTTTTAATTATTTTTTTCTAAGGGAGTTGTGAATTACCAAACTGGATGGTTATTTGTGCAAGCTTTGCAGTACCTCACTGCTTTACTGTAGAAATACATGACTACAATGTTAAGGTTTGAATGACTACACATTATGATGATGTGTAGCTAATTATTATTATCTTTTGACAGCTCACATCCTGTTGGGCATACTCTGGTAGATGAATTGAGCAAGAGGTCATTCTTTCACAAACTACCTACACTGATGGTTTCATTATTAAAAATAAATAAATAAATTTAAAACAAACAGTACAGCGTAAATCAACAATAAATAAGACAGCTAAATAAAGCTATAGATCCCAAGAACCACTGTTAACATACATAGAAACGACAACGACATTTAACGGAAAAATAAAGACATTAATTATTGCACAATATAAATACACATTGCATTGTGGGAATCAGGTGGCTTGACATCATGTATGCTTGTTTACGTGTGCATTTAGCAGCTAGCTGTGAGCTATCATGCAAATATTTTCACGGCAGGCCGGATGTGCGCTGTCTGGTCTTCCTTTATATTACAGTCTGCTTTCGTCAGTGTAGTGTTCTCAAGAATCAGTCTTGTACGGCATTTTTTGTTTTTATTCACTTAATTTACCAATCGATCAGCAGCACACAGTGAGCATCTATTCAACATCAAAATCCATTCTTCTTTGTGTCCTTTTCTTCTTCAAAGTTGTGCTCCTCTTTCTTAAAATTAATGCCTTATGTTTTTGATAATCACAAGAAATACCAAGTTTAAACTGAAACTTATTTATATTTGTGAACTGAAACTTAAACTTAAACTGAAATTTATTTGTATTTGTGTTTGAAATCGTTTTGAGACAAGAAAAGGCAGTTTCCAGCTATATGGACAATGGAGAAAAGTTAAAAAGTATTGAACACGCCAACTGGTATTTATTTAATACGTTGTGCAAAAGCCTTTGTTTGGAATGACAGCTTCAAGATGCCTCCTGTATGGCGAAACTAGTCGCATGCATTGCTCTGGTATGATTTTGGCCCATTCCTCCACACAAGCAGTCGTGAATTCTTGAAGGCTCCATGGGCTTCTTTTATTGACCTTGAGTTCTTTCCATAGATTTTTGATTGGATTCAAGTCGGGTGATTGGCTGGGCCATTCTAGCAGCTTTATGTTTTTTCTTTGAAACCAATTGAGAGTTTCCTTGGCAATATGTTTTGGATCATTATCCTGCTGAAATGTCCACCATAATTTCATTTTCATCATCCTCGCAGATGGCAGCAGATTTTTGTCAAGAACGTCTCGGTACATTTGCCCATTCATCCGTCCTTCAATAATGTGAAGTTTACCAGTAACCATTTTCTGAAAAGCAGTCCAGACCATCATGTTCCCACCTCCAAACTTCAGTTTGTATGGTGTTTTAGAGTGATGTGCAGGGCCATTTCTCCTCCAAACATGGTGTGCATTATGGCATCCAAATAGTAAAATTTTGCTCTCATCAGACCAGACTATATTCTCCCAGTATTTAACTGGCTTGTCCAAATGTTCAGCAAACTTTAAACAAGCTTTGAAATGCTTTTTTTTCAGCAATGGGGTCTTGCATGGTGAGCATGCATACAGGCCATGGTGGCGGAGTGCATTACTCACTGTTTTCCTTGTGACAACAGTACCTGCTAATTCCAGGTCTTTTTTAAGCTCTCCACCGGTGGTTCTTGGCTCTTGGCCAGTTCTTCTGATTGTTCTTTGCACTCCTCTGTCACAAATTTTGCAAGGAGCACCTGATTGAGTAAAATTTCTGGTGGTATGATTGGCTTTCGACTTACGTATTATGGGCCCAACCATGCTCACTGGAACGTACAGAAGCTTAGATACACTGTATGCGCCTGTAACCAATGCCATCATTATGTTTTGCAACAATTGGTTTGTGATAGGCTTGAGACAGCAATCTGCTCTTACCGATCATGAGATGTATCATGACTTACACCTTGGCAATGAGACCTTATTGTAGGCCATCAATTAGGACTGAACCAGCTGATATTCATTTGCACTGACAAGGGGCTGGATTGCTGTTTGATGGATGGATTTTAGGTGTTGTCTTGGGTTTCCATGCCTTTTTCCACCTCCCTTTCTTCATGTGTTCGTTACTTTTAACCTGTGACATTTCACATTTTTTTTAAATTTATCAGCTTATTTGTTCTACTTTCTTTGTATGTATGGATTACATGGGTTGTTCCCACCATGAAATTTTCAGGTCAATAGCACCTTTGGAAGCATATTTAGTGAGAAAAATGGTGACGTGTTAAATATCTATTTCAGCCGCTGTATATATGAAAATATATTTTTATTTTGTTGGCAAAATGACTCAAAAGAACTCGAAACTGAAAGTGTAGGACTTGCGACTTGACTCTGGACTTTAGGGCAAAGACTTTAAACTTACTTGCAAAGCAATGACTTGTTCCCACCTCTGCTCACTAGTAGTGGGACTTTGTAAAAGAATATTCTAAATTAGTAATCTAGAGTCTTTGTAATGAATGAATTTACAAAATACCACAGTTCAATCAAACATTTAATGCCAATGACAATATTCACATGGCTCTAACTCTTAAATTTAGGTTGGTGAGATTCAAGATTTGAAAGAACTCTTCATCAACTCAAGTACTTTCATCCAGGCATTAGCTGTTGCTGCTTGAAGCTCCCGATTAAGCTCTGTCTTCTACCCGAGGGCTGAAGTCTGGGATACCTGCATTTCAGGACTAATATGGCGTATCACTCTGCCACATGATCAGACGACACAGACTCTGGTTGTGATTTTATCTACATTTCTACCTTTTTGTTAATGTGCAACTACTGTACAATGCTACACTAGGTACCGTATGATTATTTTTGTTTGCCAGAGTCAGAACAGTGGTGATTTTAAGTGGCCTTACAGCACTCGAGGACTATTTAAAGTAAAAATTCTAATGCAAACCGTTCGACACAAAATTTTATTATTTCTGCATAGGTCGACTGTTCGCAGCTCCCGGGACAGTGGTGCTATTTTGTTGGTGACCCCTGGCCTAAAATGTCTTTTTTGCACATGGAAGGCCTTAAAAACTGTCAGTAGCAATGACAAACCCCCCAAAACGGTGGCACAATTAGCGACAAATGTAGCAATGCTAATGCAGTGCAGTTTGCACCAAGGAACACAGGCAGATCAAACATGGCACCAATACTATGCTATAATGGATTACACTATTTGTTTTACATTACTGTCATGTTGTTCTTGTCCAGAAGCTTTACATGTGCTTATACTTCATCACATCATGAGTTACATTCGCGTACTGTACAATTTTATCCTTGTGTAAGCATGAGAGACTTCTTGCTTACATCGACTGAAAAAGCGCTAAAATAAATTTACTTACCCACAGGACAGGCGCCCTCCGACAGAATAAGCACTTCAGACTGCTGCTTGCAGGCGTCTCTACGCAGAAAACACTCATTCTGGTAGTTTTGATTGTTGGAGCCGCAAACTGGAGCATAGTCATTGTTGCACTGGAGATGGGGAAAAAGGGAGATTCTTTTTTGTTAAGGTAATCTCAATTTAACAAAAAAAAAATCAAGTAATCTTTGTAGAATAGTAATGATGGTTGTTGAGAGCTTTATGGGTAAGAAGAGAAGTTTGATTTGAATATGATTGGGAATGGGGAGCCAATGAAGTTTTTGGAGGATAGAGATGAGTAATGTGGTCGCGGGAATGGGTATGAGTGAGGAAGCGGACGGTGGAGTTCTGGATGGGCTGGCGTTAATTGTGGAGATTGGCAGTGGTGCTATAAAAGATGCTGTTGCAGTGGTCAAGATGGGAAGTGATGAAAGTATGAATCAGGATTTTGGCAGCAGTGAAAGAGTTTATGATAATAAATAAATAAAAACAGAATACAATGATTTGCAAATCATGTTCGACCTATATTTAATTGAATGCACTACAAACACAACATATTTAATGTTCAAACTGATAAACTTTATTGTTTTTAGCAAATAACCATGAACCTAGAATTTTATGGCTGCAACACGTTTCAAAAAAGCTGGGATGGGGTCATGTTTACCACTGTGTTACATCACCTTTTCTTTTAAAATCATTCAATAAACGTTTGGGAATTGAGGACACTAATTGTTGAAGCTTTGTAGGTGGATTTTTTTCCCATTCTTGCTTGATGTACAGCTTCAGCTGTTCAACAGTCTGGGGACTCCGTTGTCGTATTTTACGCTTCATAATACACCACACATTTTCAATGGGAGACAGGTCTGGACTGCAGGCATTGTCTTGCTGGAATAAGCAGCAGCGTCCATGAAAAAGACGTTGCTTGGATGGCAGCATATATTTCTCCAAATCTTGTATGTACCTTTCAGCATTAATGGTGCATTCACAGATGTGTAAGTTACCCATGCCATTGGCACTAACACAGCCCCATTCCATCACAGATGCTGGCTTTTGAACTTTGCCTCCATAACAGTCCGGATGGTTCTTTTCCTCTTTGGCCCGGAGGACACGATGTCCACAATTTCCAAAAACAATTTGAAATGTGGACTCGTCGGACCACATAAAACTTTTCCACTTTGCATCAGTCCATCTTGAGCTCGGGCCCAGAGAAGCCGGCGGCGTTTCTGGGTGTTGTTGATAAATGTCTTTTGCTTTGCATAGTAGAGTTTCAAGTTGCACTTACGGATGTAGCGCCGAAACTGTATTTACTGACATTGGTTTTCTGAAGTGTTCCTGAGCCCATGTGGTGATATGCTTTACACATTGATGTCAGTTTTTGATGCAGTGCCGCATGAGGGATCGAAGGTCACGGGCATTCAACGTTGGTTTTCGGCCTTGCCGCTTACATGCAGTGATTTCTCCAGATTCTCTGAACCTTTTGATGTTATTATGGACCGTAGATGATGAAATCCCTAAATTCCTTGCAATTGTACGTTGAGGAACATTGTCCTTAAACTGTTCGACTATTTTCTCACGCACTTGTTCACAAAGAGGTGAACCTCGCCCCATCTTGGCTGTTAATGACAATTCAGGGAAGCTCCTTTTATACCCAATCATGGGATCCACCTGTTCCCAATTAGCCTGTTCACCTGTGGGATGTTCCAAACAGGTGTTTGACGAGCATTCCTCAACTTTCTCAGTCTTTTTTTGCCACCTGTCCCATAATTTTTTGGAACGTGTTGCAGCCATAAAATTCTAAGTTAATGATTATTTGCTAAAAACAATAAGTTTAATCAGTTTGAACATTCAATATCTTGCCTTTGTAGTGTATTCAATTAAATATAGGTTGAACATGATTTGCAAATCATTGTATTCTGTTTTTATTTATGTTTAACACAACGTCCCAACTTCATTGGAATTGGGGTTTTCAGTGGTGCAGAACTACACTATATAAAGTAACAGTGTTTTCACTGAACATTGTCATCTTTTTAAATGACAAGTTTGAGATACAGCTCCTACAATGGATATAATTAGGATGCGCAACCTAAAGTTGTGTTTATACTGTCCAGTATGTATGCAGCCATGATATGAATATGAACAACATAAAACATTACTTGAGGGTCGCAAGACAGAGAGCATTTACTGGTTGGAAGGCTTGCACATAGCAAATTATCACAGTCTGTTCTTCTTCTTTTAAGCAAACACAAAATATGCTTCTCATTACCAGTTTCTGCTTTCCTTTCCAGTCACAAAAACCACACTGTTTTAGACTGAGGCCCAAGAGTTAGAACATGCAGATCTGTTTGGCCTGGTCTGTCCTTTTTCATAATAATTTGTTTTCAGGTTTTAGGCAACCGTGGAGAAAACGGGATGGAGGTGCGACACGGTGGGGGTGAGATGGGCAAACGTGACAGGACATTATAGGTGTCAGTACTAATTCATCAAATTAAGCGATTTAGAGGCATTGTTTATCTTAAGGCGGCACGGTGATTGACTGGTTAGAGTGTCTGCCTCACAGTTCTGAGGACTTGGGTTCCATCCCGGGCCCCGCCTGTGTGGAGTTTGCATGTTCTCCCCGTACCAGCGTGGGTTTTATCCGAGCACTCCGCTTTCCTCCCACATCCCAAAAACATGCGTGGTAGGTTAATTGACAACTAAAAATTCCCCATAGGTGTGAATGTGAGTGCGAATGGTTGTTTGTTTGTATGTGCCCTCTGATTGGATGGATGGATGCTTTTACTTTGGATAATTATTAACATTTTTGCCTTTTTCAGATTCAAACTAGTAACTTGATCTTAATCAATTGATGGAAAAAAAATAATTGTCAGTTTAATCTATTCTGAAATAAATTGTTATTTGCAGCAGTATTATGAATAACCTGTAATTAACAAGTAGTTGAACCTGAAGCAGCCTACAAACAAATGTCCCTAGTTGGAAATGCAGTCGTACAGAATGACTACAATAATATTATATTGCATATTTTTTCTCTATGTGCACTAGGAAGGCAGCGCTATACCCTGTGAGGAAGGGGTGCAATGAGTAGCAAATACAGGACAGGATATAATGAAATAGGATAGTACAGGAGCAGTGAGGAAGGCAGTGCCAAATCTTGTCAAGAAGGGTCACAATGAGTAATAGTTACGATGAGACAGGACAGGAAGGGACAGGGCAGGAGTAGTGAACCAAGCAGTGCTACATCCGTTGAGGAAAGGATGCAACGTGTAGCCCATAGGACAGGAGGGTACAGGACAGGAACAGTGAGCCAGGTTGTGCTGTACAGTAATGTCAGTATCTCATTCTCCTAACATTGGTTCACTGGAGCAGTTGCAGGTTAAGTGACTCGCTGGACTGGAGATCTGTTCATTTCATTTCCCCACATGGGCTGTTGCCTCTGTGGAAGCTTGGAATTTTTCATATGACTGATGACACTATTCTGCATCTCTATTTTGTTTTTCTATTTCATATATCTGGGTGGAAATTTCTCACAGGCAAGATATTAATATGATTTGATATTGATCCGACACTGCAACGCTGCATGAATAACACGTGATAATTTGGCAGAAAAATGTTCCAGACTGTTTGCCAGGATTAGAATGGTTATCAGCGGTTAAAGAGAAAAATGTAACTTCATAGTCAAGGACCATGGCATGATTAAATGTAACATAGAAGAAGAATATCGCAGTGAATAAACTCTCTGGTTATGACGTTGCTGGAACATCAAGGCCTATTGGAGGGTTCCCACTGGAAAGAGACTCTGGATTGTCTCTGTCTGCACTTATGGGCCTTTTAAACTTCTAAGGTACTGACATGAAATCTGTTATCTCTGGGTCAAATTGTCTGTCTTTTCCTCCACATGTCATTACATGGTTCTCATGAAAGCTCTGTGCTGGAATTTTACACACCAACAGCATTCCAAAACCCCAACCAACTTTAACAATAGTCTCTGAACATAATCTGTAAAGAAAACATTTCAGAACCATGTTTCCTGATATTTAGTTTCTTTTTAATAAAATGTCACCAAATCATAGAGGTTTATTAGCTCCACTCTATGCGCTGAAATGATCAATCTGTCCTCTTTCGGCTCATAGATGTTTGTTTGGTTTAAGGGACCATATACATGGCGACACGTTAAGCATTTCCGGAGGAAAGGTCATGAGTTTCTGCTCTCAATATATCTGATGGAAAAATAACTTCCTCCATTAAATGTGTGATAACCTTGGCTTGTGTAATAGGTATATTCAATGGTTCGGTGCTGTTACTTTTCATGGTCAAATCGCATCAAAAGTGTTTACTTTGTAAAGGGGAGAAGATAGCGCCTCGGGTCAACAATGTGCTACGCTCTGTTCAGCGATTCATCTCGGATTTGAGTTTTAACACATTTCCCGAGTGACCCAGCAATACAAAGGAGATGGAAAGTTGTTATTCACTAAATCAATCTCACCATCACAATTAATACACGAGTCGGTAGCTATCCAAGGTCACTCCCCGCTCCGCGATGATTGGCTCGGCTGGTCAAGCTAGCCATCAACCCGCTCCTGTCATGAAGCGCTCATCACGGGGATCGGGAAACTCTCGAGCCATGATCCTGCCAGTAGTATATGCTAATCCTTATTATTATTCTATTATTGGTTGGGTTTATGTTTTCATAGCCCAATTTTAGCTGTATCTGCACAATACAATGACAATAAAGGCTTTCTACTCTATGTTCAATCTTTATATACAACATTTTGTTTTGGTGCGGTTGTTTTTTAAAGTGCTCTATAATATATTTGAAAAGTTGGTTTGAGAGTTTAGGGTCTCAAAAATTTAGACATCCAAGTCTAAGTACAACGGGCCTGTACAGTGAAATTGCAAATAGCTCACTAATTTTGAGCACTTCACCATTACTTGGATACCAGTAGCAGTTATAAAGCTAATACATCATTCACAGTCAAATTAAGTAATTCCAGCAGACAGAGAGTGAACTTTGAGTTTGATGCTGTCATTGTTGTCACTGTGGGTTTACCTGCCGACAGGAAGTTAACATGACACCTTATCCCAAATGTGGAAGTGCAAAGCGTCCATCGTCTGTTTTGGCACCTCTAAACGTTTAAGTCTTTGTACAGCTAACAAACTCAAGGACAGCTACTAAATGCCAAATTGTGAATATGCAAATTTAACATGTGACTAAGCAAGATTGTATGGCTTGATTTATGACCAGCTTAAACCATTGTAATGTAATGACTTGACGTAACTTGCTTGAAATTTAGTGGAAACCTTCGCAGAGATTTTTTCCCACAGTAACTTGGGACTTGCTTGAGACTTAGAGGTTGAGTCTTGAGACTTACACCATATGTGGTTTACTTCGACCTCTGCAGAATACTAAGAGGAGCCAGTGACAAAAGTGGTTACTCTCGGAATTGCTAAATACAGTATTTAGATAATTACAATTTAAAACATTAATGTGGTTCATTGGTTTAATCCCTAATTATCTCACATCCAAAAATATTAATAAATTAAATATTAAGAAGTTTGGAATTATATTATTTTGGTTATATTGAGTGATTGGCCTATACCGTGTATCAGATTAGCCACCACACAAATAAGCACGCTTGCGTGCACACGACCAGGACACAAAGGGGAAAGGCAAACACAAGCATCGATTCAGAACCCCCGGAGCATCATAACGATCAATTGTGAACACTGTTTTCAAGCGGCACGGCGGCAGGAAAAACACGAGATGAACTGCACAACAAAAGACACTAAAAGCAGTAGGAGGAGTGGAAGGAGGGAAAGCAAAACAGCCCACTTGCGTCTGATAAAAGCGACTGGGTGCAGGAAGGCGCAAGGCTGGAGGGAAGACAAGTACAACGGAAAAAACGCTGTGCAAAATTGGGCTGAGGGGAGCAAAGTCGGAGGGAAGGGAGACAGAAGAATAAAGGCTAATGAAAGACAAAGAGAATATCAAATGTGTGCTGCAGGAGGCCAGAAAGAGCGAGAGAATCTGGCTCAACAAACTTGGCATGATAAAAAAAGCACCACGAGGCCCAAGGCATGCAGGAGAACAAAAAAAAACCAGAAACAGAGCATCATGAAGAAGAAAAAATGGGGCCACAGAACGAGATAGAAAATCGGCTCAGAAGGAGAGTAGAAAAGAACGAAAGACATGGCAACCCCACAAAGACGCTGGGAATAGCTTACTGCAGGGCTCGCGTTTTTCTGCTAGCCTTCGCCGGCTCACGCGCTCTCCCATCTGGCTCGGGCTGCTCTTAACCTGAAGATAGGCGCTCCATGCCAGGCGTGATGCAACGCAAGGGAAAGCTGCCCAAAAGAACCCCACGTGAGTCTTTTAAGACTCTCTTGCAAAAATAAAATAATTCCACCACCATCTCATCCCTTGATCTACACCGGTATTTGGCTTGCAAAGTGTGCCAAAGGAGAAGTGTTGGGATTTTTTTCAAACTGGGCCAAGACAGGAGCTTGCTCATGTGTGCTCTTGTGGCTACTTCGACACGTTGTTTGGTGTATCCTTTTAAGCAAACATAAACAGAAGGACTGTCAACAAACACAATTCAATACAGTAATTACTAGGGCTGGGTATTGTTGAGAACCTCACAATTCGATTCAATTTTGATTCTTTAGGTTGAGATTCAATTCGATTTTGACTATTAGAGTTTTGATTCAATTCAATAGTGATTTAAATGCTTTGATGTAGTAAGAAGTACAAATACATAATAAGACGGACGACTTGTTGACAATTCTTAAAGATTTATTCCCATACTCGCAAAAATATGTGGTATGTTACCTCACATTTTTGAGCAATTACTGTAAGCATCGGAAAATGAAATTGTGAACAATAACAAATGTAAAAAAAAAAAACAGGACAGGTCTATATACAATGAAAAAGTAAAGTGCATGTAAACTTAAATTGTATTTATTTCCTCTTGGAAATACCAATGAAGATACAAATTCTGACAGCTTACAAAGACCTTACTTTTGTCTATTTCCTATGTTTCACATGAATAAAAGTGTCCCCCACTGGCCAGGAGGTGAATCGATTCAGATTTGCTGAATTGATACTGAATTTGGGGAGGGGATTATTGCAATGCATCAATTAATCAATATTTTTACACACCCCTTTTTATTTTTACAGCTCCTCATCTTGACTTTTATCATTTTTGTTTGTGTTTAGCAATGTGTCCTCTGCCTGCGCCATACACGAGGATCTGCAATGGACGGCACAATGGAGGTTGCTTGTTCTTCTTGTTCTTTTGTGGGGTTTTTCCAAAACCATGCATGTTAAGTTACTTGAATAATGTATATTTTCCATAGGTGCATGGAGGGCAATGTTTTTCTATATGTGCCCTACGATTGACTGGCAACCAGTCCAGGGTGTACCTCGCTTTTCGCCCAAAATCATCTTCTGCCCATCGCACACCGGGCGACGTGGCCAAAACCAACTGGAGTGGACCATCGCAAAAAAACGATAGTTGGCGACTCACACACAAACATTGAGCGATTTGATCATTAGGTGCGCTGCGTCGGAAAACTGTGACCTTGTATCGGGTTTTGAGGTTCAGTATGCAGTACATTGTACTGTATCACTTTTATTAAATTATAAAACATTTTTCTTTTAACAATATCGTGGTAACACCTACCACTGTGACCATTTCCATTCATGATAATCATTCATGACGTGAAATGTCCATACTATTTTGTCTCTAATGCTTGGTAATCCTTTTTGTCTGTTTGTTTGTTTAGATTCAGTTGTGTTCATTGTTCTGATTGCTGCTGGCATAGCCTCGCCTTGTATTGTTGTACGTATATGCAAATTCCTACCAGCTCTTGGCTCACCTGCCCATCTCGCGCTTTCTCGCCATACACAAAAGCGTACCTGCACGCATGCCCTTGCCTGCTCTCTGCTATTCCTCACAAATACCATTGACCTTGTTATCACGGTATTCATTAAGCTGCCCTTTGTTCCCAGTCTTTGTTCTCCTTGTCTGTGTTCTGCGTACGGACCCCAATGTAGTCAGTGCACACAATACGAAAATAGAAACAAAGGTGTCCGTGTAATAGTCTGTGTCAGAAGCTTCTGAGTCTTTGATTGCTGCATTTTTCTTGATGGCTACAGAACATTGATTTCTTTTTTGGTTGTCATCTGATAGCCTTTATCGTACAAGTGAGAGTTTTGTGATGGAAAGGGTGCATGTATGCACTGTTCTCCCAAATGGTTTGAAAACAGAGAGCGTAGCTGCTTGTCAAGCAAGCGCTTTGGAGCTGACTTTAGCCTAGTGTATGATCTGATCAAGACTTAATGGATGTGACAGATGCCGTGGATGTTCAATCATCAGACCACCCTTTAAAAATGTCAGCCTTTTTTACCTCAAGTAGTTTCTATCAATACCATTAGGTTTACAAATCCATCAGAAGAATCACAACAGCCTATATATGTACTGTAGCAAATATTTTTGACTGATGTGACAGTAGGACAATCAGATCAACCACCCTGGTCTTTACATAATCTGATTTTAACAATAGCATTGTGGTAGAAAAACCTAGTTATTTTTGAACACTCATTTATAACAGTGATATGAATGAAAGGAGAAAGAAAAACACGTTTAGAAAAACAACAGCATGAGGATGAAACGGTTTACCAGGTGTGGCCAAGTATCCCTGACTTCAAACTTTAAGTAACAGACAGAGCTCAGTCTGGAACCTCAAGTCGGAACAGCTAACGCATGGATAACACGCTTGAATAAAAAGTCATTTCAATTTTGACAATGGCCAACTTGAATTCATGAGTTAGACCCTTGAGAATATTGTCAGCTCAAAATGGAGCTTGAAATTAGAGCACCGCGGCTTGGTCGATGAAGGATATATAAAATGTGCTTATGGAGAGTGGCTATAGGAAGCAATACTTCCAATATGATATCACATTTATGGGAGTGGCACCCATCACTTAAAAAAAATCAAGGTAACGTTTATTATGTTACTGTAACGCTCCGTTGAAATGAACGTTTGCAACCAGCTACGAGAGTTAGCGTGTTTACATTTGGTCCCATGCCAACTTTAGTGTCAAATTTTTATTTGATTGAATAAGATGAGGTGGCACGGTGGCCGACTGGTTAGAGCGTCAGCCTCACAGTTCTGAGGACCAGGGTTCAATCCCCGGCCCCGCCTGTGTGGAGTTTGCATGTTCTCCCCGTGCCTGTGTGGGTTTTCTCTGGGCACTCCAGTTTCCTCCCACATCCCAAAAACATGCATTAATTGGAGATTCTAAATTACTGTAGGTGTGAATGTGAGTGCGAATGGTTGTTTGTTTATGTGTGCCCTGCGATTGGCTGGCAACCAGTTCAGTGTGTAGCCCGCCTCCTGCCCGATGATAGCTGGGATAGGCTCCAGCACGCCCGCGACTCTAGTGAGGAGAAGCGGCTCAAAAAAGGGATGGATGGATGGATAAATAAGATGAATTATTTATTTATTTATTTTTAAAAGCCTCTAATTAGGTTCATGTTTTAAGAGGCGAACCACTTTTCAAAATGCCAGTCATATTTGGTGAGGTTTTTGAAAATTCACTTGTGAGTGATGTTGTTCAGGTTGGAAATTTTTTATGTTTTGCAGCGACAATAAAACATGTGGTACATGTATCTGTGATTCTTTTGTTTTGTTTACATTTCATTTAGTACTGATAATGCTGAAACTTATTTTGGTCATGATAATCACATGAAATTTCAATGATACTTGCCGGGTTATTAGTACTACTTCCACTTCTAATATTTTTACTACTACTACTAAGGCATACTTATGACTCCTCATTCCAGAACTGAACAATGCTAATTAACCTCACTTACACAACACAAGATTGCGAATTAACTTTACAAACATTGGCTCATGCAATTTTGTGTGCAGGAAGGCACAA
Organism: Phycodurus eques; assembly: GCF_024500275.1. Lineage (NCBI taxonomy): Eukaryota > Metazoa > Chordata > Actinopteri > Syngnathiformes > Syngnathidae > Phycodurus > Phycodurus eques. The sequence continues at coordinate 12,609,042 of NC_084536.1, forward strand.
GGCACTTCTTCAGCAATGTTGTGCATCTTTGTGTGCGAAAATGGGGAATTAGACAGCGGGGAATTGACACAGGGCAGGAGAATTTGATCTTCCATAATTCTCTCCAGACAGGGAAGTGGGGGTGATTGGTCAGGGCCATATGGCATGGCCTTATGCGCCTGCTGGCTGAGGAACTCTAAAAGGCGCACACATAAGCACACACGCGCACACATCGATCCACACTTTTGCCATGACAAAACCTGTCCAACCGCATGGTTACTTCTCTAAGAACATGGCAGGTGAAGAAGATGCACTAACACAGCTGCTTGCTCCGCTAGTGGCTACGCTGCGTGCTTTGTTGTATATCCTTGAGGCACACTATGTCATATCCTTTTGCATGAATTATGTCATTTGATTTCTTCATCGAGTCTCCTGCAGGGGCTGCTGTGGTTCTACCTCCCATTAACAAGTTTGGATAGGTAATATTTATAGATTAGATTGTAGCCAAGACCTGTTGTTTCTCTTCATACAGAGCACATCCATGGACACAAAATAGTCGAATCACAGCATTAGTGGACAGGAAAATTCAGTTGCAATCACCGCACAAAACAGAGGACCTGAACTCTCAATGATGTGGGTCAAAAGCAGCAAGTAGCTGCATTGTGTTTCTAACCAAACACCAGTCCACAGGGGTGGACGACGGAGGATGAGACTAAAGCAAAAAAAAGGAAGCAGTTACTGTATGGGGAGAATGTTTTGTGTAAAATGAGTGAAAAAGGGAAATCGCAGAGCAGCAAACGGTGTTTCAAATACAGCTTTGGGATGAAGAGAGCTGCAGGTAAAACACAAGTGATAAAATATGGAGATTTGTGCCAAAAAGAATCACACAAAACGTTTTAAATCGCAAACAAAAAACAAGACTATCAAACAAAACTGCTTGAATTGCAAGCAAAAAAAATAAAACATTGAGATATAATTTAACTCAAGCAAAGATATTTGCGTGCACGCTTCCTGAATTTTTGCTCACGTTCCAATCTGTACACGTGTGCCTGCCACTGTGGGGGACCCGACTGGACCATCCGCCAACATCCCCCGGATTCACGGCTGTGGTGTCCTTGAGCAAGACACTGATACCCTGAAATGCTCCCCGGCCGCTTCAGCTGCCCCCTGCTCCAGTGTGTTCCACTAACATGTGTATGTGTTCACTGTGATGGGTAAACTGCAGAGAACAAATTTCGTTTGCATGCATGCATGTTCATGACAATAAAGGTGATTCTACTTCTTCTTCTCCCTGACTTTGTGCTCACTTCCAATATTTGTGCGTGCGTTGCCTGACTTTGCGTTTCCTTTTTCGGACAAATCTCACTGGATTTATGAGGAATGCGTCCTCCTTGGCTAATTCGGTTTGAGTGACAGCTAATGCCCCGTATTATTATTATTATTTTTTTTTCATGTCACACTGAGTGAGCAGAGTCAGCGACAAGAATGCAAGATTCAATTTACGATCACCTTAAGGAAGTGTAAGTATCTGTCATATACAGTATATTGTCAATGTTGTACTACAAAGAAGTGATGTTGTAACATTATGCCAGTAACATGTTAGAAGCGCACAGCCACAGTTTATCAACAATTTAGCAGCTAATAACCGTTAGCTATATTGCTAACGTTAGCTCCAATACTGACTTGTCTGTACTGTATAATATACGGCAACACTTATTTATCAATTTATGGTGACCTGAGACTTACATCACTGAATAAAATGAAATACATAACTACTACGGCTTAAAGACAGCACAAATCCTAAATAACTTCGAGCTTGATTACATACAATATCTACTTTTAAAGTTAGCCACTCTTTCTTCCTAGGTGTTGACAAGAAGAAAATAATTACAGATTATGACAGTTTTCCTTTCTATAATCTTGGGGCTTATGTCAATATTAAGTGATTTTGAATGAACTTTCTAACAAAATACGAGAGTTGGAATTTGAAAAAAAACAATTGCCGACTGGTTAGAGCGTCTGCCTCACTGTTCGGAGGATCCCGGCCCTTCAATCCCCGGCCCCGCCTGTGTGGAGTTCGCATGTTCTCCCCTTTCCTGGGTGCGTTTTCTCCGGGCACTCTGGTTTCCTCCCACATCCCAAAGACATGCGTGGTAGGTTGATTGAAGACTCTAAATTGCCCGTAGGTGTGAATGTGTGCACGAATGATTGTTTGTTTATATGTGGCCTGCGATTGGCTGGCGACCAGTTCAGGGTGTACCCCGCCTCTCGCCCGAAGATAGCTGGGATAGGCTCCAGCACGCCTGTGACCCTTGTGAGGATAAGGCAGTACAGAAAATGAATGGATGGATGGACAATTGCTTCACACCAAAATGGCTGACCTACTGTTTCATTTCAGACATGAGTCCTGGAGACTTTATCGTGTGTCCTATTATGACATAAATGTCCATTCCATGTTGATTGGTGAAACTGGTGTCCGGGCCTGATTATATTTTTTATTTTTTTTGGACATTACATAACAAAGTACAACGCTAAAATTCAGCCAAAATGGTTGCTTCAAACCAAAATGGCTGACCTCCTGTTAAGTTTGAGGCGTGGATCCATGAGACTTTTTTGTGCGTTCTTTTAGGATATACATGTCCACCCAATTTCATGTTTATTGCTGAAACCAGTGTCTGGGGCTGTTTTTTCTAACTTTGTAATTCAGTGCAAACCTGAAATTAATGCAAAATGTTTGCTTTGAACCAAAATTGTTGATTTCCTATTTAATTTGAGCCACGAGTCCTTGAGACTTTTTCGTGCGTCCTGTTGTGATAGAAATTTCCCCCTATTTGTGGGCCATGGTGTAGTCAACATGAAAGCCAAGAGCTGTCTATGAGTGAAAAACAAGCAATTTTACATACACATTTTACCAGGACACATGTGCTTGCAAAAATTTGTGAGTTTTCTGGCATTTTGAGCCCCAAGGAAAAATTTAAAAAAGGTGCTCAATTTGTCTGGAAGGATTCAAATAAGCACCACCATTCCATTAAAGAAAGCAAAGTAACACTTTGGAATAGTGAGGAAAAGAAAACCGCACTAGTATAAGACAAGGGAGTGGAGCGACTCGTAGTGAAGGCGAGCACACGCATGGAAGCATGACCATGTGTGGCGGAGGGAACGAGCGTGCCGTTTCAAGAGGTTAGAACTCCGCGAAACGGCAGCAAGTGCAAACATGACAACATATCACACTCCGTAAGTGAAAACACACATCACTTTTTTACCCATCTGACGCAGCCTTCCTGCTTTTGCCCAAACTGCATGCTGTGAGCACACAAATATCAATCAAATTGGAAAGAACACAACTGTCTCTATGTCTTATAATAAACAGCCATACGCCCGGAAGAAGTTCACATGACTCTGATGTTTTACTAATCTGTGGGTATGTGCCTCAAAGAAGAAGCTACTGGAGACCCAGAGCTCATTAGTACACATACATAATTATAAATCCCGGCAACTGTGGGGCGACACATGCTCAAACTCGCCGAGAAGGAGCCGACAACGAGCAGCAGATTTATACGCACTTTGGCGTTGCGCGAAACTTTTGGCTTCATACTGTGGGAATTTTTAGAAGCGTCGGGGACATAAGATGCTTAACAAAACACAGAGTCGATGTAACCATAACAGAGGACTTGTGTTATCACAAAATAATTAAAGCTTCTACAAACTTCCTCAGTCATATTCGAATGACTGTTATTACCGTCATCCAGAATTTAGGTTACAATGGCCTTCTGTGTCTTGTAATGAAATGTGCTTGTGGGTATTTGTTTCCAAAAAAGTACAGTAAAATTTTTTGTGCTCTGTCTGAAAAGCCCTAAGATGCCACAAAATGTTTCCAAAACACTGAGAGTCAAGCTTTGTATGTCAAGGAGGACTTAGGTTTAGCCTGGGTTGTTAGTGCAAGGTATGGCGTGTCTTGGTCGCCAGTGCATTTTTCAAAATCAAATCATTGGTAAGCAGGGGCGGTATCTGATATGGGCGACATGGGCAGCCGCCAGCCAGCGGGGTGCACTCGATGGCCTTCGTACAGGGCGCCATTTGGTCCTCTGACGGTAAGCTATTTATTTCTAAGGCTAATGTTGTAAAATGTGTTTGGAATTATATTTAAGTGTTTTGGAATCCTAGTTTGTCATATTTTTATGGTTTACACAACTGACATAGACAATTAACATTTTTGGGGTCATCAATATGCTCTGTACACCTATTTTCCGGTAATGTCAGTCTAATGAGCGATTGGCAATTGAAAATAGAAAGAACAAATGATACAAAAAATGGCAGATTATTCATAATTCAAAAATCTGGCTCATTTGTCTTTTGTGTTAGATTTTTAAAAATGAGCTAGGATAGGCTCCAGCACGCCCGCGACCCTAGTGAGAAGAAGTATAAAAGAAAATGGATGGATGGATAATAATAACAAAAATAAAATAATAATCATAATAATAATAATAATGTATTTATTATATAATGTAATTACATATATATAGCCGTGCTTTTCTTAGCACTCAAATGTTTTTGTATTATTTGTAAATTAATATCCACATTTAGATACACGGATGGATGGATGGATTCTATTGCCAATTGAAATAGGAAAGAATGACAGACATACGGATTAGATTGCGCCAACATAAGCGGAATTGATTTTGAAACCTGTACAGATATCACATCAATATGGAGTCCATTGAAAAATTTAATAAACAGTAAATGTTTATTTCTGTGAGTTATCGAGAAGCCAAGGATAGATGAGAACGTGACACTCCTGGTATTGGGAAAATCCACAGATAATCCTCCTCATTGTTTAGCTAGCTAGACAGATAGGTAAATAGGAAATTAGATAAACCAGTGCGGCTTATAGTCACATCTTCACAATAAAGGTAAATATCTAAAAGTATGTTGTTTAATTTTCATCAACATCATCAAAGCTCAAATGAAAAAAATAGGGGATAAACATTTTTTACCAGACACACATTTACTAACATTCACATACCATCTGAACTAACACAAATTCAAACGTCTAAACTGACATGAGCCAAAGATCCATAATACCGATAGAAAATAAAAAGTATCAACTAGATTGAAGACAAACTGGTCTACGACTAAATGAATTGCAATTTCACAGTAGGCTTATTGTGCATGTGGGCCCGCTCGCGATCCTCCTACACATCGAGAGCCAGTGGCTCAGAACTGCTGAAAAGAGATTTTATTCAGCTGAACGACACTCTTGGGAACTTTCCCGCTCAAGCTTCCCAGGCTTTACCCTGACATAAAACGGGGGGAATGAAATGCTTCGCTGCACTGTTATCGCTGCATCAGCATGTGTGGCATATAGAAAGAATTTCAGGAACAACTTTGGTATTTTCTAACGTTGCAGAAAAACTCTTTGGAGAGGATGGGAACACACCGATCCCTAAGCGATACACAACACCCAATGTGGCCTTCAAATGCTTCCTTGAAATGGATGTTCCAGATCAAAATAAGAGAAACAGGGATGTGATGGACTGTAACTGGTTCCCTTTTAATGAAGCTGATAAAGAAGAGATGTCATTTCATGTTTCGGTTCAATGAGCACTCACCTTTTCACTTGGAAACTAATTGCATTGTATGATATATAAATACTCTCACAAGAACCTCTGTGCACCCAAGAACAGCGGTTTAAAAACCTTTTGGGTCCAGGGAGCCCTTACAGGGGAGAAATGTTTCCATTTTTTCCCCTCATAATCCTAAAGCCAATTAAACCCAACTACCATGTGTACCCCTAAATGCTATAGAAATTAAAAGTTTACTATTTTTGAGGAAAAAGCTATGTATTTATAATGAATTCATACTGTTGAGAGAGATAGAATATTGTAATGTTATGAGAATGAATGCATATTTTTTCAGGGAAGAAAAAATCTTTTTGTGTCGCATTAAAAATTTGTAATGAATAAAATGTGATTTTTCCGATGTAAATCCCAAAAATTATGATATTAAAGCCAAAGTTTAATGAGAAAAGAAAGTCATCTTTTAAAAAGTGAATTTCAAAAATACAACTTTATTCTTGTAATGTTATGTCTTTTATTCTTTAAAAAAAACATCTATTCTAAAAAAAAAAAAAAAGAGAGACTTTAGTCATGAAAAAAAATATGCCTTTTGTTCTTGAAAATAATCATCATACACTTCAAATTAACTGCTAATGGCTTTTTTAAATATGAGTAGCTGGCTCCCTTAATATTATATTATTCTTAATTTATAGCGACAATAATGTCTTTGTCAGGTTTAATATAGTAGCAACCCCAACCAAAACCTTTTCGATACCAGGCAGTAAACGCTGTCAGTGAAAAGCAAATCTGTCTCCAACCTTGATTCAAACTTATACTTCTTTTGGTCAAATGTTCAGTGAATCTCCGGCTTTATGGTTTGCTATTGACGTATTCACCAATTCATATTTTTTCCTGTTGAACCTGTCTGGCGGCATGGTGGCCCGACTGGTTAGAGCGTCTGCCTCACAATTCAATCCCCGGCCCCGCCTGTGTGGAGTTTGCATGTTCTCCCCGTGCCTGCGTGGGTTTTCTCCGGGCACTTCGGTTTCCTCCCACAACCCAAAAACATGCATGGTAGGTTAATTGACAGCTGGTAGGTTAATGGTTAATTGACAACTCTAAATTGCCCGTAGGTATGAATGTGAGTGCGAATGGTTGTTTGTTTGAATGTGCCCTGCGATTGGCTGGCAATGATGATAGCTGGGATAGGCTCCAGCACGCCCGCGACCCTAGTGAGGAGAAGCGGCTCAGAAAATGGATGGATGGATGGATGAACCTGTCTGTTGAACCTATGACATGATGCTATAAGATGGCACCAGAGCCCTGGCCAATAGAGAAAAGTAGTACTTGGTGTCAAGGAAGAATGCTGAATTGTGATACATGGAGTGTATTGTAAAATGACCAGGAATGTTTGTCTTTCAGTCCTGTCTTCGTCACTGTCTTTTGATTGTGGAGAACCTCTCATTGCCCAGACTACATGTTAATAATTACACACAGTGGTAAGTTAAGTCACTTAATTTTCTTTTCTGCTTGAAATCTAAAACTCACTTCAACAACTAACACCGAAAACATTCAAATATGACAGCAATTTTGGATAGTGGTTATAAAATCTGCCACACTTTTAGGAATCTGGGTTTGTTTCCCCCAAAAATATACATGGTAGGTTTATTGAAGACTAAATTTGCCATCGGTGTGAATGTGAGGTTGAATGCTTGTTTGTCCATATGTGGGGGACACACACACACACCATAACCCTTTATGTCCTACTAGTTCTTCATCAACATGATGACTTTCATATCTTTACACTAAATAATGAACCAAATGGCATATCAACCACTGTGAGTGACTGACTCCATCTGTTGCTGCCAGAACTGTATAATTTCACAGGCTTCTGCCAAACACATACACAAAGATTCACACACACATTCCTTATCCACACAGCAGCCTGACTGACAGCCTGATCCATTTCCTGGAGCTATTAGAGGGGGCTCTAGATTATGCAATCCCTCCCATGGCTATCATCCAGCTCTATCAATAATAAATATCTCCTTAAAACTGGGGCTAGCCTCGTAGGATTGGAGGCGGCACCGCCCCATCACGTTCTACTTCTGATGAGCCCCTCGGTGTGCCGTTTTCTTTTCGACAGTACCCGTCTTCTTGAGTCAACCGGACACCCCCTTGGGTACAAGCTTCACTTACGCCTCATCGCACTTATCAAACTGCGGCTTTATCAATTCTGATTCTGACACAATGATGTCTCAGTGTTTCTGGTGGTGACAGAGATCACCTGTGGCTCAAGACATGAGATGGCCACTCTTGTCCTAGAGGCTCCCGATCGGAACATGTCCCAGGGTGGGAACTCAGGAGGCGTTTTTGGAGTTTGGTTTAATTCAACCCATCATTCTGTTTGAGCCATCAATACCGACCAGTCTTCTGTCAAAGAGTCATTCCCCACAGAGTCTGGATTTACTCTGTTGGTCCAAGTGTCTAAGTCCTACTCAGTGCCTATTGTATACAGTTGAACCTCGGTTTCCCAGCGACCCGGTTTACGAACAGTTCGGTTTACAAAAAATAAAAATGTTTTTAAATAAAAATTACCTCTAATTACACGCCATTTTCAGTTTATGAACAGTCTTGGCATGGCTGCAGAAGGCTCAGAACTTTGTGCTTTTTTTCTCACACCCCATAAACATCATTGGCTCTGACTGTCCGTATTTGTTTTTAATAATCAACACACCTCTGTAGCGTACCACTTACCACTTGACTCGTGTAGTGTAAATCCAGCCAAACATCTGCATCAAAACTGATTGTTCTTCTACCTTGGCTACCTTAAAGATAGACCAAAAGACATTCCATATGAGTTGAGATGATCTCCACCTTTCTACCATCATTAATTTTAACTCACTCCCCCGTGTATTAGGTAACTGTGTGCAGTATAATGCATGAATCAAGCAATAAATCCTCCAATCACAAGGATCGTAATGCTCACATTTCGACACACCTCCAACTGCGGTCACAGCTGTAGCCAGAGGTGTTTTTTTAATTATTTTTTTTTAAGACTGGACGTCCATCTGTCTCAGTCTTGTAAAAAGCCTTCAAGGTACTCCATTAACCTCGAAATAATGTCCATTTAAACTGATTAAAGTTCAAGGAAAGAAACTTTGCAATGCAGCTGAATTTGTAAACTATAGAGAGAAATAGGTCCAGGAAGTTAGGAGGCAGCAGCTACAGGATCTGTGTTACTAATGATTTCCACCGAAAACAAATAATTGTTTATTTGTCTTTTTTTTTTTTTTTCTGATCGGTTGAGATACTGTATCTTTTTTCCCCAAACAAACTGTCCCCCTTTTATAAAGGAGGTTCTATTATCTCTTTCCTTAGTCGATTTGTAAACCTTTTTTTATGAAACTAACCATCTGGCGTATTGTGCCTGGGAATATTCTCGTTCATCCAGGTGGTTTCATTCTCAGGGCATTAAATCGATCGCAACTGGACTGTTCTGTTTTTCTTTGATGTTGCGCCTCTCATCCGAGCAGGCTTCATTGGTTTATGCAACAATGCTTAGTTCGGCTAATCTGTCCTAAATTAAATAAGGCTAATTATTCTACTGTAAGCCTTGTTGCATAAAATGATGAAGCCTGCTCGGATGAGAGGCAAAAGGTATTCTAAGACAACTAGAACAGTCCAGTTGTGAGCAATTCAATTCCCTGAGAAACAGGAGGCATACATATCAGGTTAGCAAGGACACCACAACCTCAAATAATTAATTACGGCGATACCCCCCAAAATTGTGTTCCTCGTACGTCTCCATTAAAAAATGAATAAGGATGACATTTCATATGAGAAAGGTCAGTCAGTCGTCAACTTCATTGTGAAATCACCTGCAAAATCACCTTTTATGGAGGAAGCACCAGAGGGAGAACACCAACTCGCCTGTGGCGAAACAGGAAAGTTTCTTGGAATACCATCACATGGTCCAAATAATAAAAAAATGTGCCAGACAGGCAGCTATAAATGCAGAATGGAGATGACCGTTGATCAATATAATTTGGATGTATGAAGTAGAGGTGCATTTACTGCTGTTGGAATTACAGTAGCTGTATAATTTAAAAGTATTTGTCTCTATTACTTAATGCCTTAACCAAGGACTTGGTTCAAGGAATGAGTTTCGGATGGATTGCAGGAACTGTTGCATTTCTATTCGAGCTATGTGGTAGCACTGGTGGGCAGCAACGTGGGCTAGCGGTTAACATGTCTGACTCTCAGTTCTAAGATTCCTCTTGCTGCAGTCTGGTGATACTAGTCTGCCTCTACTTTCATACTAGTCTGGTTTTAATCTGGTCCTAGTCTGGGTCTAATTTGGTATTGGTATGGTCCCAGTCTGGTTCTAGTCTGTTCCTAGCCAGGTCCTAGCCTGGTCTATATTGGAACTAGTCTGTTACTACTCTTATACTACTGTATGATGTTCCTATAATGATTATAGTTCAATACTAGTCTTGTTCTAATATGGTACTGATCTGATTATAATCTGGTACTATCCAGGTCCTATCATGGTCTATTTAGGTTTGAGTCTCTTACTACCCTTGTAGTAAGTCTGGGTCTATATTGACTGTAGTCCAATACTAGTCTGGTTCTAATCTGGTACAGGTTTATTATATTGTGGACCTATTTTGGTGTTAATATGGTACTAGTCTGATTCTATTCTAGTCCTAGACTGATCCTAGCCTGGTTATAGTCTGGGTATAGTTCAGTACTAGTTTGCTTCTAATCTGGGCCAAATCTGGGTCTGGTCTGATATTAGTATAGTAGAGTCCTAGTCTGGTTCTAATCTGGTCCTAGCCATAGTATAGTCTGTGTCTAGACTAGGCTGGTACTAGTGTGGTTGCTGTCTGGCTGTTGACTACTCTTACTCTGGTCTTAGTTTGGTCCTCATGAATTGAACACTCTTGAAGAATGGTCCATAGGTGTGAATGTATGAATGATTCTTTATGCCCAGTGATTGGCTGGGGCACATTCCACGGTGTATTTTGTTTCCCTCAAATGTCAGCAGGGATATACTCCAGATCACTCGTGACCATGATGAGGACATGGATGAATGTATGGAAGTACTGACCTACAAATAGACCATTAAATAGGGAGGAATCAATTGAACGTGGTGAGAAAAATGTTTAAGCAGTTCCTCCCTGTCAACAGGATTATGGCTATTACGAGTATTATGGGGAACACTAGACTGCTTTGGCATAGAGTACCTCTCTTTCAATGGTACTTAGTTTTATTGAAGTGCTTTTCCATATATGATGGAAAATGTTATCTAAAAAGTTGTATCAGCTGTATTTCTGAGGCTTGGCCTTCTTCCTTCTTCCCAGTGGAAAACAAATAATGCCTCACAGAGGAAATTCTTTCTGATATTATGGTCAGCAACAATATTGATCTCACTCTTCTTTCAGTTCCAATTATTTGTAACTTTGTTTTACTGAGCACATCAACCAAAAAAGACAAACACCGGGCCCTGTGGTAGAGCTTAAGCCAAGCCCGACTCTCTAGACAGAGGAATTGGAAGTGTTGTCCGGCTAAGTGACAAACTCTTACTCTATGGTGTCTTGTTTCCAAACACTGATCACAATGGATGCAAAGACAAAGTCACACCATCTGAACACAAGAGACCAGGGAGATTGAGCCGTTTGTTTGAGTGAGGACGAGGAAAAGACAGGTTCGGAGTAATGGGGGAACAGACGGGAGGAGGTTGTCTGGCATGTGCCTTTGCCGTTTGATTGCTTTGGCAGTCTTCTCTTGATTAGGACCTGGGCCGCATGTCCCAGTGGACTCTCCCCAGCCAAGTCACGGGAGACGGGCTTTTCTGTAATGGTGTCTGACAGGCGAGCTCAGAGTCACGGAGGAGCTGACACACTTGCTCTATCTTTCAGGAGAGACACTCGCCATAATTTTCTCCACCTTCTTTGTCTTTGTCGTCGCCCCTATCCATCACTGGAGAATAATTACAATCAAAGCCGTAAGGCAAGCAGTGATGAACAGGGCCATCGCACGCCCTATTTTCAATGCGAATCTTCGAAATAGTCAACCTTTGACGTTATACTGTACCCACATTATTAGATGGCACAGGTAAAAAATGCTTTACGATTTAATGTCATCCATCTGTCTGGGCATTTTTGAAGCTTTTAAACCTGTAGCAGTGAGCTCTCTCAGGGTGAAAAATAAGGAATTTCATCAGGGGGGAGCTCGTAAAGTAGTAGTAGTGTTGGGGACCCTTAAAATACAGTACAATGGTGCCTTGAGATACGAGTTGAATTAATCCTGTGACCATGCTTGTAACTCAATTCATCTTTCCCCTTTGAAATGATATCAAAACATTATTAATCCATTCCAGCCTCCCAAAATAAATCAGCAAAAGTTTTTGTAATGTGTTTTTAATGAGAGAAAAAAAGATCACTCAATAATATTGAACTTCATAAAAATACACAGTAAAGGATTAAAGATTTTTTGTTTTCTTCAATTCAATAGACATTTTGCTGCTCCTTTTGGTGTGCGCGCCTTGGCCACCTGGGAGGAGTATAATAAAGTCATACGGACACATACGAAGAACCGTTACACAACTGACTCAGACAGCTACAGTAATATTAGTTATTTTTCTCAAAGGATGAAGGTATATTATGCCTGTGAGTATTGTTACATTGTCTGGTTACATGTGTTACTCCACCGTTTGTGGTCAAATATCCATTGCTTAAAGAGTTATAACACAGTGACACTGATGGTGCTTGTTAGCCCTATGGTGTTTCACATTGTTTGTTAGGATTAAATTAAACAGACTTTTAAGGCAAAGTTATGTGGTTGTTTTGAATACACAATGTGTAATTCTTTGTTTTCTGTTTAGTTTGAGAGGATACTTGAGTGGGGAGAGGCAGTAAACAGCTTGAAGCCTCATTTTTGAAGATTTGCTAACAGTCTGCTAAACTGCTGCTTGTGAAGTGAGTTGAGTTCACTACCACCATACAGCGCTTGTATCTCAAATTTTTGCTCCCAAGTCCATCCATCCATCCATCCATCCATTTTCTGAGCCGCTTCTCCTCACTAGGGTCGCGGGCGTGCTGGAGCCTATCCCAGCTATCATCGGGCAGGAGGCGGGGTACACCCTGAACTGTTTGCCAGCCAATCGCAGGGCACATACAAACAAACAACCATTCGCACTCACAGTCACACCTACGGGCAATTTAGAGTTGTCAATTAACCTACCACGCATGTTTTTGGGATGTGGGAGGAAACCTGAGTGCCCGGAGAAAACTCATGCAGGCACGGGGAGAAAATGCAAACTCCAGAAAGGCGGGGCCGGCGATTGAACCCCGGTCCTCAGAACTGTGAGGCAGACGCTCTAACCAGTCGTCCACCGTGCCGCCTGCTCCCAAATCAAAGTAAAAAAAAAACAATTTCGACCTACAGCTCGTATCTCGAAAAATATATATACTGTACATTTTCACCTGCATGCACGTTTGTAAAATCTGATTGCATTGAGATGAGTTTTGGGTCATGTAATCTGTCACAATGTTACTAATATTGTTATTACTCAGGAGAAATGACATGTTTGTTGATTCCAGATTTGGAGATGCGTGTTTGGCTCTGGAGTGGAGTTTTCGCATAGGTATTTACAGAAGGAATTAATCACAGGACAAAGGGTTTAATCAAAGACCCAAGTAATGATAATTGCACAATCAACAGCGGAAGGAACCAGTGAGAAGACAGCGATCTGCTCGAAGGGCTTCACTGATGAGAAAAGACTCGCTGTGCTGACCACTCATCTCGCCTCGACAAACAGTACACGATGATTTATGAGTCAACTCAACGCCTCTCAAATGCATTCACTTGCTTAGTTCAATCATGTTCTGCGAAGTGAACTAACTCTAATCAAACAACTGTTGATTTGCTTCTTGAGGCCATTTTTAAAATTATTGCGTCATGCCAAAACAAAACAAACACTTTTTACATGTGCTAATTCTTGACTTTAAATATTGTTGCAGCAATGAAATAGGGACAGATTATGGGATATAGTAGCATTTTTTAATTGCTTTTATAGTATATATGAATACTGTATTTGAACTAAATCTATTTAAAGCCCAAAGCTTTTTCTCTAAATGAACACAGGAAGTCATAAACAAAACAAACAGATTTTACGTAATTAAATTCTTGATTTCAAATACAGTGGTGCCTTCAGATAAAACGGTTTTTTAAAAGTTTTTCAAGCTATGAGGCGTCGTTTGTCCGATTTTTGAGATACGAGCTGTAGGGTAAACTATACTCAACTCACTTGACAATGGGCAGCAGTTGGCAGTTAGTGAACAATAAATAAAAAATAGAGGCTTTGAGATTTTAATTGCCACTACCAGTTGAAGTTTATTGGCAAAGTAAACATAAAACAAAGAAAATTACACATTATGTATTTAAAACAACCACAACACACAGAAGTCTTTTTGGCATAATGCTAACGAACAATGCAAAACGCCATGCTAACAAATAGCACCGATGACAAGATTTTATAACCTTTCAAGCGACAGATATTAGAACACAAACGGTGGCGCAAACCATGTAGACAGATACTATAACAATAATTAAAAATATGCCTTCTTTATCCTCTGCGAAGAATGATAACTATTAGCATGGCTTACGGCTTAGAGCTATGACTGTCTTCATGTATATCCGTATGTGTGTATTATACTGCCCTTAGGTGGCCAATTCACACACACGAGAAGGAGCAGCGCAATGACATATATATATATATATATATATATATATATATATATATCGAGGCACCACTCACAGCATTGTTGTTGCAAAGAGTGATAAAGGGACATATTTAAGATTTACATTTTAACAAGTGGGAAAAATATTTTTTAAATATATTTCTGTGTGAAAAAGAGAGCAATTCTGAATTCCGCACAGTTGTGATGTCACAATTTGTCTAATTTTCATAACAAACACCCCAACACCAAGTTTCTCTGCCCGTGACCTAGCAGCTAGACTGGGCAAAGATCTGCCACTTTTAAGCAACAGCCGGACAGCACTGTCTGCAACATTATCATGTCAAAGCCAAGTCACAAAGGAATGTCATCTGAGGTGAGGTGAGTACTTGCCATGCTCCTCGCCACTACATGTAGAGACATTTTTACGGGCCTGGCCCAGGTAATAAATTCCCCGCCACATAAACACTTTGTCCAGATAAAAAAAGATGAAAAATGAATGCAAATATATGGAATGAGGTCTGCATCAGAAGCTGCTATCCCCAGCAGCTAGGCCCATGTGAAAACTGTTTAATAGGAGGTGTTTTATTATTTCAAATTAGGTGTTATAAACCCACCGGCTTTGTGTGGATTTTATTTAAATTATTTTATTGAGGCTTGGCGTGCACCCAGAAATTATTACATGTTGTGTTTTTTTTCTTTTTTTTAAATGAAGGACATGTTGCCCTTCCACTCACACCCATCAGCATCAGGTGAACCAATATGGGCTCTTTGAAGTGTTGAGAGCTTCGGTCATCCAGCCATAACAACCCTAACATTAGACTGCTTTCAAAGAATAATTTGAGACCAGACCTCAGAGTGAATCGTGGCCAAACCTGAACAACAATCAGGGCCATACTGACCAACACATGCGCTCCAACACATTTTTTTTAATCTATTATATCTCGGTTAAAAAAAAAAAAAAGACTTGCTGACTGAAAGTCGATTAAGATGCTGAACGTGTATTAGGATGTCAGGGAGGACATGTGGAGTGATGTTGAAAGAAGCTTCGATTCAACTTTCCCTGACTGCAAAGTCGAGAGGGTTTACATAAATTAAAATTTGCTAATCTGCCCACAAGGCAAGGCTCAGCATGGATGTCTGCTATTCAAATTTGTGGAATGTGCTGGTTTGTGGAAATGTACAAAAACATTCAGCATATACATAAAATAAGAACATTCATGTTCTGTGCACCAAACATCTGAAATTTAGTTCATTTCTACCAGTCTAAAAGCTTGCTTTCTAAGTGTCCATCATATGTAACATACACAAACAAACACAATTCATTTCAGAATAGTCCAATTTTTTTGTTCTTAGCCACTCTCGGGAGTCTTTAGCTTTTGTAGGACCCCATTACCTGTGGCCATGACCAAACGTTTTAACATCTATTGGCACATTTTGCTCCAGATTGCCTTTGATAGTCTTTGAGATGTATTTTTATTCTGCACCGATTCTAGACACACTGTGCCAGATAATGCAAAGCAGCCCCGTTCCACAGTACGTCGTGTTATTTTGTTATTTTGTGATTTTTTATCTCTCAACGAAGACCTGACATGACTTGACAGTTTTGTCTCATCTGTACAAATGGCTTTCTCCCAGACTTTGTGGCTCATCAATATGAATTTGAATGAATTCCTGTCTTGCCCAATTTGAAAACATTTCACAATTGCGTTTTTTCAGAAGGGTACCAATTGATTGTTTGTCCATAAAACCAAGTTTCAGACATTAAATGCAGGAACCCTGTGGACTTTAAACTATATGCAACACAAGGCCAATGAGGCTGAAGTCAAATCAGTTATTTCCGCAAATGGACAAGTCCATTTTCAATCAGTCTTGAAACCTTTAAGGAATACTGATCTAAGATAGTGAGAACACAACTGATTCTAAACAGTAACAGACAAGAAATGTTTGAGAAAACTTGAATAGTCTTTCTTTTCAACACTTAAGGGCACATTTGTAAACTGATCTCTGTTTGGGCCGTTTATTTGTGTGTCCAAGTACAATAGCCCCATTATGGATTTTATGTTCTGTCACAAGATGCCTAAGGTGGCATGAGGTGATGTTTAGCAAAATCAGAGAAACTGATAATTTTGCAGTGATCTCTTCATTGTTTTCCAGAGCTGTATATAATGTTCATAGTCCATCTATCCATTTTTTTTTTTTACACCTGACCTCATTAAGGTTGAGGGTGATCTGAAGCCTATCCCCCCTGGCTTTTGGTAAAAATAATCATCGTAAACTTTGGACTGGTGGGCAGCCAATCAAAGGGCACATATAGAAAAACAAAAACTCACATTCAAACACATGCAAAAACTGGAGTCTTCAACCGATCTAATCTGAGAATCGGTGTATACCCTGGACTGGTCGCCAGTCAATGGCACACACAGACAAACCAGCTTCCACACTCACATTCACACCTACGGACAATTTAGAGTCTTTAATTAACCTACCATGCGTGTTTTGGGAATGTGGTAGGAAGTTAGAGACAAGATTCGAGCCCCTCAGAACTGTGAGGCAGAAGTGCTAACCACTAGGCTACCATGCTACACACAATATATACAGTATATTTGGATAAACTAAAGAAAAACATCAAATATGCATCATTACAAATGATCACTGATTATGTATGACAAGGTACATGACTACATATGGCAATAGAATGCAAAGCATGATTGAATAATGCAATAAAATGTTCCATTTATCCTAGTCCACAGTTTTAATTTGAATGCTCTGCTGGTCCGTGAGCGCACATACTTTCCGAACAGTTAGCACTGTGACCTGACATTAGCAAAATTCAACCAGCAACAACACCATTTCTCAGCAACTTAAAAAAAATAATAATTTTAATTATAATTAAAATTTATTTAAAAAAACAACAACTAATAATTAATTAATTGAATTAATTGAATAATAATTTAAGTGGTTCTAAAACTGGAGCCTGGGGGCTCCAGTTTTAGCCGTCATATGATCACAACGTATCGTCACACAAAATCTGACATCCCAGCACCAATATATATAGAAAAAATTTGATGAGAATAAAAACATATTTTCTAGAATAAAAGCTGTAACATTACGAGAATAAAGTTCACTTGTTAAAATGTCCTAAGCAAGGATCCTGTTCGTGGACTTTAGCTCAGCATTCAACACCATCATCCCTGAACTACTTTCCTCCAAGCTTCTCCAACTCAGCGTCTCCCCTGCCATCTGCCAGTGGATTTATAGCTTCGGGCAGGACACAGCAGGTGAGGCTGGGGAAGACCACCTCAACGACACACAGCATCAGCACTGGGGCACCCCAAGGTTGTGTCCTCTCTCCGCTGCTCTTCTCTTTACACAAACGACTGCACCTCAACGCACCCGGCTGTCAAACTCCTGAAGTTTGCAGATGACACCACTGTCATCGGCCTCATCAAAAACGGTGACAAGTCTGCATATCGACAGGAAGTGGAGCGGCTGGAGCTGTGGTGCGGCCAACACAACCTGGAGCTGAACACGCTCAAGACTGTAGAGATGAACGTGGACTTCAGGAGGCGTCCTTCGCCACAGCTGCCCCTCACGCTGTCCAGCTGCCTTGTGTCAACCGTCGAGACCTTCAAGTTCCTGGGAATTACAGTCTCTCAGGGCCTGAAGTGGGCGATCAACATCAACTCCGTCCACAAAACGGCCCAGCAGAGTACCATTTCAGTGTAATTTTATAGTTATGTGAACATTTTGTAGACTTTGTGGAAAATTATTTCTTGGAGTTGTCTGATTTTTCGATTTTCAATAAAAGTAGGTTTTTATCCAAACTATCGTCTTAACTGCTTAATTTAGATGAATGTATAATACCCTAAATAAAAATTATCACCTTTAACCTGGAACCCAGAATTGAAAAAAAACAACTCATTTTACTAAACTCACAAAAAATTGAGATGTCTGCTTTTGTGTTTGAGCTCTTCAGATGGTAGTTACTGTATGTTTAATTGGTGTTCGGGGTCCTTGGAAATATTTCACCCCGTAAGGGTTCCCCGGACCGAAAAGGTTTCAAAATCCCTGAATTAAAGGACAAAAACACTTTTTCCCTTTACATTTACGAGAGTGCAGCTCTTATTATCAGCTTGGGAGAAAGTCTTTCGAGAGTCAGTGTGCGGTGAATCTAATTAATCTTTGCAATGAATGACCTCCATTGATTCCACCACATCTAACTCACTTTCTCCTACCCGAGTCCCTCAGATGTCTCTTCCTCTGAATTTTTTTATGTGAAAGAAATGCTGCACACTCATCCAAAGATTAATTCAGTTTCTAAAACAAACTAATTGTAGAGATGAGGGATAAAACACTTCATGGATAAAATACCAAA
Organism: Phycodurus eques; assembly: GCF_024500275.1. Classification (NCBI taxonomy): domain Eukaryota; kingdom Metazoa; phylum Chordata; class Actinopteri; order Syngnathiformes; family Syngnathidae; genus Phycodurus; species Phycodurus eques. The sequence continues at coordinate 12,627,698 of NC_084536.1, forward strand.
CAGTTAGTATAGTGGTGTGGGAGGAAACTCCACACAGGCGGGGCTGGGTATTGAACCCCGGTCCTCAGAACTTTGAGGCTGATGCTCTAACCAGTCGTTCACCGTGCCGCTGCTGTTTTAACAGTGCTCTATAAAAAAAGTTGGATTGGATATCGGTCAGTGGCACGGACGACTGGTTAGCACATCTGCCTCACGGTTCCGCCTGTGTGGATTTTGCATGTTATCCCCGTGCCTGCGTGGGTTTTCTCAGGGCATTCCGGTTTTCCTCCCACATGTTTATATGTGCTCTGCGATTGGCTGGCGACCAGTTCAGGGTGTACACAGCCTCTCGCCCGAAGATTGCTGGGATAGGCTACAGCACGGCCGCGACCCTAGTGAGGATAAGCGGAAAGGAAGATGAATGAATGAATGAATGAATGAATGGATATCGGTCACTAGTTACTAGAGCACATATTGATGAATAGTGTAGAGACATGGCAGGGTACTGAGGATCCAGGCTAGGAAAAATAACCTGTGAGACCCGACTACACCGAAAGGTGCCAGAGCCCATAGCCACAGAGAATGCCCCCACAAAGTCCAATATGACCCAGGTAGACTGGAATGGACAGTCTACATTGTGCAGAGCCCCCCACTCAAGCCCCCCTACACTAGCTGTAATAGAAACTCTTATCTGACAGTTCTGAATAAACTGTTGACTTAGAAAAAAAAATCCTGGACCTATATTTATATGTCATGCTGGTAATTTTCAAGAGAGGCTAGCAAAAAAAAAAGAAAAAGGTCCCACGTGATGCAATGTTACAGAAAAAAAGCTTCAGCTTCAGTCTTCCAAAGCAACAGACATTAACCTGTGGTAATAATTTCTACATTCTCAAATAATTTGCTTTTCTCTGGTAAGAGATTGCCTGAGACTACCTGATAGCTATATCTGCTTAAGATCTCCTGAAGACAAATGGCCTGTAATGTCATTTAACAACAGAACTAGGTTAATGTTGATCTTAGTGAAGTACGAAAGTGAGATACAACAACGGTGACCAATGGGGTGTTGGCAGGCTTCGTTGTGCTGATGTGCCGATAAAAGAAAATAAAACAAGATGAGAAAATGCGTCACACTGACAGATCTTAGCATCTTCATTTATCTCAAGACATGCATTGCAGATCTGTCTTCAAGGCTTTGCAAATGTTGTGCCAATCAATAGTCAGCAGCGTGGCTTGCTCCTTTTTTTTATTTTTATTATAGGTCTAGTCATAAAGTTAAGCACGAGCCATTATCAAGAATAGCATAGTTTCCAGGATTTATGTTATTAACGAGCTCCTTTCAGTCTTCGGTCTCATCAGTGTCAGGGTTGTTTACGACTGTAGCAAGAGTACGGCGGTCTGTGGCGGTGACACCGGGGTTCACAAGAAGCCATAAACTGGGCTCGTTTTATACCGTCGCCTCATTTTCAGAGGGGTAATTAGCTCCAATCAAGACGATGGCTTTCGATCCATCTAATTTCAAGATGTAGATACGTAGCTCACAGGCTCCGCTGTGAAAGATCGATTATTTTTTTCTGTTTTAATCTGGAGGATTGTTTGTTTCATACTGTGATAAATTCTATGTATATGCAGCATGCAACTTCTGAATACTACGGTAGTATAACACAGGTGTGGGTAAACCTTTGTGCTTTAGTCTAGGGCTACATTACATTTTTAAAACAGACAGATGGGCCAGGTTAGATAACGTGGGGGAAAAAAAGTTAAATAACGTGTATGTAAAATATGCAAAACAGTTATACGGCTCTTGATAATGTAAATGGTCTGTGGGCTAGATTAAAGAATGGAGCGAGTCATATAACTGCTGCACCCCTTACATAGATATTCTTCGTTGGGGGTTGTGAATAGTATATTGGATAGTTCATCTAAATTTGAGTGGATACTCATTATGTTTAAATGCAAAAATGAATTGGATGGGTTACTGACAGCGCCCTGCGATTGGCTGGTGACCAGTTCAGGGTGTACCCCGCCTCTCCCCCGAAGATAGCTGGGATTGGCTCCAGCATGCCCGCGACCCTTGTGAGGATAAAGCGGTACAGAAAATGGACAGATGGATGGGTTACTGAGATAGTTGGATCTCTCAACTTTTTCCCACACTTCTCTGCGAAGTCCCAGTTTACATGCACTGGATTCAATGGACTTTATGGCCGGCACCGCTCTAAGCATTTCTGGTGAAAAGGTAACGGTTTCCGTTGCCAATATGTTTCAAACTACTGGGATACCATCTGGCGTGCTGGAGCCTATCCCAGCTGACTCTGGTTGAGAGGCGGTGTACACCCTGGACTGGTCGCCAGCCAATTGCAGGGCGCATATAAACAAACAACCATTCACACTCACATTCACACCTACGGGCAATTTATAGTCTTCAATTAATCTACAATGCATGTTTTTGGGATGTGGGAGGAAACCGGAGTGCTCGAAGAAAAACCACGCAGGCACGGAGAGGAAAAATGCAAACTCCGCACAGGCGACCCCGGATTTGAACCCGGCTCCTCAGAACTGTGAGCCAGACGTGCTAACCAGTCGTCCACTGTGCCATTTGGCTCCAATTTTAACTTTTATATTCAAAAACAAAAATTCCTTCTCACGACTTAACAATTCCCCAAACTTTCATAGACTATAGGACAGAGGGACAAATTACTGCAATGTGTATCTTCTACTTTCTTATTATATCACTTGTCACCCTACACATTAACCAAACTCATAAAAAAAAAAATTCTTGGAACAGTTGGTTCTGGTGAAAGATGGCTTCAGCAGACCATAGGCGCACTGTAAAGGACAAAGATTTCTTTCTCTTTTCCCTCATGAGACAAAACTCATTATGAGTTGTGTACATATAGCTTTTAATAGAGCAGTTGTGTGAATCACACTTGGGTGGGGAAAAAACTAAACAAAGAGAATACATACTGTAGATTCTACATTGAAGCATGTGATAGTGGCAACAGAAATGTTTCACGTCTAACTTTGAAGTTGAATCTAGTGTGAAAACCAAAATGGCAAAACATGTTGCTGATCCAAAAAGAAACAAAAACAAATTAAATAGTGGCAGACTTTTTCGAGTTCTTACCTTAAAGTCACAAATGCAAGTCACCATGTTTCCAATTCTTAGGCACTCGCCATCAAAGTTGCATGTGTTGGTGTCGCACAAAAACAGGTCCGTGTCTCGGTCATCAAAACCTGGGAGAATGAAATTCAACAAGAAACAAGTTTAAGGCAACTTCCTTTACAATTAAGTTCTGCAAATTCAACTTCATAGCTGACTAGGGCTGGGTTTACACTCTATGCTTCAAGTCACACCGTTTTGATTTTGTGTCACAATTGGTAGATGCGTCATGGCGGCGACAGAAACAACGACACAATGAATCAGATATCCCATAAATTGCAATCGGGCTTCTTCCAAATGTTGATACAGATCTGATCCAATCGGATATCTGGCAATCCGAGTGCAGTGCAAACACATTGATCAGATATTCCCCATCAATGGCAGCTTGATGCCATAGAAATGCACCAATTGGGGATGTATACATGTCTGCATAAATACAAAAAAGAAACTCACTGTTAATAAAGTGTAAATCTCACCTGCAGCAAAATCATAGACGATTACATATGGCCTGAACATAATACGACTAAATTTGCTAGATGTTTGTCAATCATTAAATGACAGAGGTGGGGACTTGAGTCAGACTTACAGTAAGTAATTTTAGGACATGGATAGAAGTTGTTGAATTGCATAAATAGAAGTTGCTTAGATAAACATGAAAGCCTCAACTTCATTTTAACTTGACTTAACCATGAGACTTAGACTTGTGATATTGTTTGTTTGTTTAGTGCATGCAAACCTGGCAACCCACCAGTATGCTCCTCAAACATTATTTTTTGATTAACTGAGAAAAGAATGGCAAGATGCAAGGTTTGCAACTCAAAGGCAGGCAACACAACAACGAAGACAACTTAGCTCATCCATCACTGGAAAACCCACAAAAGCGACGTTAACCTTACAGTTTGGCAGCTAGTCAAACATGAACTAAGCTTCATGTTGGTTATGTGTTTAGTAAAGAAAACAAAAAAGTAATAGACAACATGGAGACTGGTTTGGAGCCATTTAAAATGAGATTGTAAATGTGTTAGTACAGCTTATTAAGGCAAGTATGAGGGCAAAGTCCTGATCTGACTTGCTTGATTTTTGTCCCAGTGATTGTGAATGTTAAGACTTGAGACTAACTTATGAATTGCACTTATGTGACTTTTTCCCACCTCTCTAAATACGCTAAATAATTGCTCCTGGCAGCCAGTGGACTAATGTGGAGCTTACTTCCATTTCATGTAACCTTTAATTATGTATTATTGTCCGTGTTGTCACTGCCAGGTGTTGTCACGTATACTTATTGACCTGCAGTGTGGATGTTTGCGCGTGCAGGTTGTTTCATGTGATTCGTGAATGTAAACACAGTCATAGGTGTCACTGTGTCAAATGTACTGTACATGGAAAGAGACAGGGCGAAAAAAACAGATATTAAACAGGTATTAAATCAGAATCAGGCACTCTGACCTACAGTTTAAATCCCAGCATTGAATTTAAAAAACAAGTGTCTGGTTTAGTGACATTCATCAGGGAATTACACCCAGCTTAGAAACTCATAGTGGGTGCACAGTTAAATATGAACGAGGAGGACCACAGAATATGAATGTACATGAAAACTAATTGAGTCCGAATGTACGTATGCAAAATATCTTGTCAGGACTTTTCAGACGCTACTTGTTTGATAATTTGTGTTTGTATACAACAAGGCTCGCTCCTGTGGAAGCAGGCTCGGGGGGAGGTATGATGTGATTCACGCGCCCTCTGGAAATCTCCAAAGACTCCATCAAAGCGTCCCGAATCAAATCAAAGAGCAACACGAGTCTGAGTCTACAGACAGAGCTTGAGGCTATTAGACTACCTGAACTGATTGTGCTCAGACAGTCGTTATTGTTAAAGCCCCAAAGAAAATGGCTACAATAGATACAAGATATGAAGTACTGCTTGTTGACAGAATCTCATGAGAAAATCCTTCTTGGTGGTAATTTATAAAAGCCATGTTGTAATTATTTTTGCGTTTGTACTTCAAAACCAAATCCATTATCTATATTCTCTGAGTTTGTTTGATTAATATTCGCTTGATGATAACCTACAGGGATTCTAGCAACCCTCTAGAGATGTCGTGTAGTCCCTGTAGAAATAGATGAAACCGTGTTTATTTGTGCTGCGTTTTTTGGGAGATATCACTGGAATAATGTTGTACTCTGTGCATGTTGTCAGAGGGTTTCAATTACACTACAAGACTACAAACAAGTTTGACTGCTTTAAATGGATGTATGTAAAACAAAACAAAAAGCAAATGTCGAGTTACAAAATACATGTTGATACACGAGTTGAGCAATCTGAATCCACTTGTATCTAAATGTGGATATTAGTTTACAAATAATACAAATACATTTGAGTGCTAAAAAAAAAATTAAAAAAAAATGCATATATACGTAATTACATTATGTAAAAATTACATTACATTATATAATAAATACATTATTATTATTATTATTATTATTATTATTATTATACATCCATTTCATTTACCACTTATTCTCACTAGGGTTGCGGGTAGGCTGGACCCTATCCCAGCTATCTTCGGGCGGGAGGCGGGGTACACCCTGAACCGGTCGCCAGCCAACCGCAGGGCATTATTATTATTATTATTATTATTTTTTTTTTATTATTATATTGATTATTTTACTAAATACATAATACAAAATTTAACCCTTCCAATACGCTTCCCACAAGCTGTAATCACACTGAAACCTATTTCAATGCACTTTTGAAATATGTTGTAAACATATTTGTAAAAGCATAACATGTCAGGACATACAGCATGTATTTAAAAATAATGGGTTAAAAAACATTACATGATTATTTTACATTTTATTTTATTTTATTTTACTACATACATATAACTACATACATACATATAAAAAATTTATTGTTAAAGCCTAAAAAAACTTCTCACACACTGTAATCACGTTGAATCTTATTTACATACACTTCTTAGATGCATTCAGAAGATATTTGAACACTGAAAAAAAAATACGATACAGCAGGACTGCAAAAGGTGAACTGCGATATAGCGGGAGATTTCTGTACTTGCAGTTTGAATAATAGTATGGATATCTTACCCGATCCTATTTAACACTGGAAAACGCATAAATTTGCAACATTGGGGCGGCAACACAGTACACTTCCAAGAGCTTTTAGGACTAGAAACTCATTAGACAGGATGCCAGAAGCAAATTTTTGAGAAGGTTTGGACTTTATCAGTTATTGAGTCAGTGGAGCAGTGCTGACTTTTTTGCACACTATCAGGCGTCCACAATAGGCCAATGCACAAACATTGACCGAGTGAGCATTTGGAATGTCCAAAAGAAGACAGAACCCAATGGACGTAACTTCAGAAGAAACATATCAGAGCTGTAAAGACCCCAAAACAACGGTTAGTGACATCAGCCAAAACTTCCAGAGAGCATTGGTGACGGTATCACAGTCTACTGTTTGCAGAAGACTTTATATACAAAAGTGCAGAATCTACACTAAAAGATGCAAACCACTCAATAGACAAAGAATAGGAAAGCCAGGCCGGAATTTGCTAAAAAGTACAGAGACAATGTTTGATGGCCCGAAGAGACAAATATGAACTTTTACCAGAGTAATAAATATGCTACAGTATCTGATCATACCAAGCACTTTGTCTGCCAATTTAAATAATTTTGCAACCAAACTGATTGGGAGAGCCTCCATTCCACAGCAAATAAAATGACCCAAAATACACCGCAGAAACAACAAAGGACTGATCAGGAGTGGAAGGTTTTCGACTGGCCAAATCCACTTCCCGACTTAAACCCTACTGATCATGCATTTTATCTGCTATAAGACACTGAAGTAATGGCCCAAAACGACAACTGAAAGAAAATGCAAAAGTTTGGGGTTTTCAATGAGTCACAGGCTTGATGTAGTTGTTGCAAGCAAAGGCTCAGCAACTAAATATTAATCACCTTACACACCCTGTAACGTGAATCCTAGAGATTTGCTGCTAAATACATTATATATGTTTGAAGATAAGGTATTGCTGAAAAAGTGCAAAGACTTATAACTATGTAGTACTGAATTGTGGAGATTTAGAATGAAACAGATTTTCATAATTTCAGTTTTCCTGAATTTTTCACCATGGCTAAAACAACACTGCGTGACACACTTTAGAGTCTGGTGCAATTATGTGTGGTTAGCTAGCTATCTTCTCCCCTCAGATAGTCAGTTGGCATGGCGACTTTAGAGCACCTTATTGTTGACCGTGAGTGCACGCACATCACTGTGTGAAAGGTGGAAGCACGAGAAGAGGGGAAAAAAACACAAATTAAAAAAAGCACAACTTGACAGTCAGCGTGTGGACTGGGGCTTCACACTGGCGTGACCGCTTTAGAACGCCTCGTTGTCACAGTGAGATAAAACCCCACAGCTTTAAGCAGATATATTTCAGAAGTGCATTCAAGAGCAGACATGATGGCTTGAATTTTCATGATTTTAAAGGAAGAAAGGAAGGGATGAAAAAAAAAACATGGATGCTTTTCTGAATTAACGTTTACATCAAAAGCGGACAAAACAGTTCACGATTTGAAAGCCTCATTTTTTTATACCTACCAATTTGTATTACTTTTTAAAAAATATATATTATTCAAATTTGGCAGGGTTGTTAAAAATACTCTTCTCTGTGGTGCATCACATTTACAACGGATTTTTATTTTCACTTGACAGGGGCTATCATTAATTTCAGTATTTTTGCTCACCTAAAAATTCCCTTAAAACCTCGGCTACACTATATTGCCAAAAGTATTTGCTCACCGACCTTGACTCACGTATGGTTTTAAGTCATATTCCATTCTAAATCCATATGGTTTAATATGATGTTTGTCAACCCTATGCAGCTGGAACAGCGTCCACTCTTGTGGGAATGCTTTCAACAAGGTTTAGGAGTGACTTTATGAGAGTTTTTTGCTCATTCTTCCAGGAGCATATTTGTGAGGTCACACACTGATGTTGGACGAGAAGTCCTGGCTCACTGTCAACTCGAAATCAACCCAAAGGTGTTCCATCAGGTTGAGGTCAGGATTCTGTGCAGGCCAGTCGTTCATCCATACCGAATTCTCTCATCCAAGTCTTTATGGACCTTGCTTTGTGCAGTGTTGCACAGACATGTTGAAAGAGAAAGGGGTAATCCCCAAACTGTTTGACTGTTCAAAATCTCTTGGTATGCTGGACCACAGGGGATAAACTTTTTGGACATTTCCAACTCTGTGGGTACAGTTTGGACATGGCCCCTTCCTGATCCAATATGACTGTGCATCAGTGCACAAATCAAGGTTTACAAAGACACGAATGACAGAGTTTGATGTGGATGAACTTGACTGGCCTGCACAATCCTGCCGTCAACTCTATAGAACACTTTTGGATGAATTAGAGCGGAGACTGAGAGCCAGGCCTTCTCGTCCAACATCAGTGTGTAACCTCACAAATGCGCTTCTGGAAAAATGGTCATAAATTCCCATGAACACACTCCTAAACCTTGTGGAAAGCCTTTCCAGAAGAGTTTAAGCTGTTTTAACTCCAGAGGCTGGACTGATGTCATATTACACCCTATATATTAAGAATGGGATGTCACTAAAATTTATATCTGAGTCAAGGCACGAGAGCGAATAGTTTTGGCAATAAAGTGTATCATCTAAGTTGTACATCAGATCTACATGTAAATACCTGGAAATAAAAGATGAAATATTAAACTCAAATTATTACTTTAAGTCTAAGTAATATAAATTTGCATCACTGTTCCAATTCCATTATTTATAATTGGGTTATTTTTACTCAACCTTCTTGTTCTAGCTCAAATTTAATTAATATCTAAATAACATCCACCAAGACATATGTGATGATCTAAGATTCATTATTGCAGCTACTTGTGATCAGTCCAAGCTCACGGGACCCATCTAACAAGTAATATGGTGATTCGCCATTTTCTTTCAGAGATTTCTTCAGACAATAGATATTAGGAGTCCTCGGTGCCTCCTTCTACGATAACCACACGGCTCACACCACTTGAAAAAAAAAAAAAAACTCCTACTCATGACAACCAAGGGGTCATAAACACGCAGCGAGGTAGACCGATGGTGAAATCAACCTGCAATTTGCCAGGGCCATAAATGACCATAAAGTGTGAGCTCTCCGAGCAAATATACAGTTGCTGAGTCAAGAGCACACACATAAGAGGTGCTTGGAGTGTCTGGGATGAAACCAAGCTCTTAGCTCTTGGAGGACCAAAGAAGGGAATCTGAAAAAGCAGACAGACGATGTTCACTTTTAAGGGCCATCGACTGATTGACTATATGGAAATCTGATCCACAGTGAAGCTGTCAGCAATAATACCTGGTGCAAACCATATTTCACATTTAACTAGAAAAGTCTTCCTTTACTTAAGTACAGACATTTGCATTGAAAAAAATTACTGTGGGAAATGTAGAATTACTGAGTCAACGTCTTTATAAAACTTTGTAAAAGTCCAAAAGTACAAAGTGTGAAATGTACTTACATAAGTAAAACTAGGAAGATTCCCGCAAGTATAGATACCAGAAAAAAATAAACAAAATACATCTAACAACTCTAAAATCTAAGAAGAAATCTAATGAAGTATTTGTACTTTGTTACTTCCCATCACTCGTTTAACCATCCATAACTGTCATACAAGAGTAAAATCAAATAAAACACGAAATAAGAATCCTGAATTCGTTTTTTGGTTGTTATCTATCTATCTATCGATACAGTATCTTAAAAAAATGGGTTCAGATATGTTCACAATGTATTTACACTTACACTATTCGCACTTACGGATGTAGCACCGAATTGTATTTACTGACATTGGTCTTCTGAAGTGTTCCTGAGCCCATGTAGTGATATCCTTTACACATTGATGTCAGTTTTTTATGCAGTGCCGCCTGATGGATCGAAGGTCACGGGCATTCAATGTTGGTTTTCGGCCTTGCCGCTTATATGCAGTGATTTCTCCAGATTCTCTGAATCTTTTGATGATATTATGGACCGTAGATGATGAAATCCCTAAATTCCTTGCAATTGTACGTTGAGGAACATTGTCCTTATACTGTTCGACTATTTTCTCATGCTCTTCTTCACAAAGAGGTGAAGCTCGCCTCATCTTTGCTTGTGAAAGACTGAGCAATTCAGGGAAGCTCCTTTTATACCCAATCATGGCACCCACCTGTTCCCAATTAGCCTGTTCACCTGTGGGATGTTCCAAACAGGTGTTTGATGAGCATTCCTCAACTTTCTCAGTCTTTTTTGCCACCTGTCCCAGCTTTTTTTGAACGTGTTGTAACCATAAAATTCTAAGTTAATGATTATTTGCTAAAAACAATAAAGTTTGTCAGTTTGAACATTAAATATCTTGTCTTTTTAATGTATTCAATTAAATATAGGTTGAACATGATTTGCAAATCATTGTATTCAGTTTTTATTTATGTTTAACACAACGTCCCAACTTCATAGGAATTGGGGTTGTATATATAAAAATGTCTCTCTATCTTGCAGATTTTCACATCCAGAACATAACTCCCGCAATGAACACCAGTCTATATACTCTACTTGCGCAAGCGCCCACAAAATATATGATGCTGTATTGTGATTTAAACAACCATCAGTCTTCTTACATAATGCCGCAGTCTGCCATTTAGTTATTGTACCTGTCATAGGGTTTGATGTTCTCGCACACAGCACGCCAGCCTGCTACCGCCCAGGCCTTCCCTTACATGATTATACATTGCCTGGCAAGCGCATTCAAGTCATAATCAAATGTGATTTATCAACACAGTTAGGGAGCGACGACGGTGCCGCAGAGCGCACACGTAAATAACACAAAATGTGTTCCAGCAATCGCATTGATTTCACTACAATATGTAAAATGTTTCACTGGGTGAATATATACTTTTCTTAACCCCAAATTGGGGGAAAAAACTGATTCTATTATGAATTAACATGTTTTACAACAAAAGATCAAAAGCCCCTATGATTGATTGGCAACCAGTCCAGGGTAAATCCACAGCCCCAAAAGATAATTTATATCTCATTATTGACTCCATTACTCACCATTTCAATCAAATATTATTCGAGATCATGATTTAATGATATAGAATCAAGTATAAATATTAAAGCTATATACGTGAAATCATCTATTTTAAGTTCATGTGTTGATTAAACTAATTAAGCCAAGCAGAACATGTGAAATACTGAAGAACCTTTAACAATTTGTTGTTGTTATTATTATCATCATTTCATAAGTCAGTTTGACCCACGACATAACAGGAGGGTTAAGCTAATAGTTCTACTGGTTATACTGTATGTGCATTGTCTCATTCCTAATCTGTTTTGCATGGATGCAGCCATGGATGCAGGTCCATCATTTCCTTAGCAGCACAAATAGGTGACATCAATTTGTAACAGGCAGAACAACAACAGAATTGGAGTCAAGTTGCGTGGCTTGTGTTTCAGCAGAATACAGGAGGATGAAAAATGTGAAGACAAAGACATATGAGCTACACTTGTGGACTTTGGAATCAACGATGGAGGAGGAATTAGTTGTTGCATGACGCTTAACATAGACTATTCCTGTGTCATCCATCACAGTACAGGGAAATAGAATAGAATCAATAACAGATACCAAATCAGACTTTCTAAACAACGACCCATGCCTGAAACTAGACAAGAAGTCAACCAGTTTGGATTGAAGCTGCCATGCCTGGTGAATTTCAGGGATCGTATTTTGATAATCTCTGACTTAAGAATTCACAAATATGGGCCCCAATTGAATGCACATATCCAGAACAGATGGGCGACACTAAATTGCAAAAGATTTTAGCCTCCAGCATCTAATGTGGGCGGAGCATGGCGCCAAAATGTGTTACTCATTTCGAGAATTTGGAAAGTTTCTCATGACAGGATGAACAAAATAAGTCTCAAGGACCCATGCATGAAATTGAACAGGAAGTCAGCCATTTTTGGTTTGAAGCTACGAATTCTAGGGCCCGTAGTTTTACAAACTGCTACAAGGGAATTCAGGCAATAAGGTATTGTCAAGGTAAAAATGTTTAACCCTTTTTTAGATAAAAGACAGGACAAGCACTTTGAGAATAATAAGGGATACAATTTAATAAAACCTTGCATGCAAGGAGACAGTTGTGGTACGCCTGATAGCTCTAAAAAGTGTCTGCCTATTTCTACTCAGGCAAGGTAATATACAGTACAATATACACAAATGAAGAGGCAGTTATCATCTGCAAAGTGATAATACAATATCAGAGAAACAGGAACAAGGTCTACTTTCTTATCTTTGCACAAGAAAAAAAAATCAAAAAATACAATACCACAATACTGTCCACCGTGCCGCCTGGTTAGAGCGTCAGCCTCACAGTTCTGAGGACCCGGGTTCAATCACCGGCCCCGCCTGAGTGGAGTTTGCATGTTCTCCCCGTGGTTTTCTCCAGGCACTCCGGTTTCCTCCCACATCCCAAAAACATGCATTAATTGGAGACTCTAAATTGCCCGTAGGTGTGAATGTGAGAGCGAATGGTTGTTTGTTTGTATGTGCCCTGCGATTGGCTGCCAACCAGTTCAGGGTGTAGCTGGGATAGGCTCCAGCACGCCCGCGACCCTAGTGAGGAGAAGCGGTTCAGAAAATGGATGGATGGATGGACCACTTTGCCACTGCTTCAAATAGTGGAGTCTGTTGGTATAATCTGACATTTTTCCAAAAGTTTACAACAAAATAGTCTCAAGTAGATCAATAATTTACAGCATTGAGTGTCCCTAAACTTTTTTCCATATAATTTATTTTTCGTCCATTATCTGCAAAGTCACCATCAAAATGGACTTAACCTGAGTCCTAAGACTGAAAGAGCCTTTAATTTGAAATGACTATGTTTCTTACTTCATGCGTACTGTGCATGCAGCGTAACAATACATCTTCAATTGGTGACATTATAAAGTTTTATGTGTTAATTTTTCAGGTACAAGCAACCCCAGTAGTGACGCAAATGAGACCATTGTCGGTGAGTAGTTGGTCGTGTTTGTTGAACAGCAGGTGTCCATTTTAAGTATCACTTAAACAAGAGCCAAGATCATTGTTGTCCTCTTTTTGAATGAGCTACCGGTTGCCGTGTCATAAGGCCGGCAAATTTTCACTCGCCTCCTCCTGACCTGCCCTGCCAGGAGGATGTTACCGGAAACTGAATAATTAAAGCAAACAAGCCGGCAAACATCAAATATTAAAACGGCGATGTTTATATGCCAACGATTAAGATGGCAAGAGAAGCACTTACTTGTCTAAAAGAGAGCACTTGTCAACCAAATGTGTCTTTCTCCGACCTACCTGAAATGTCACAATTCCCTTTTCAGCATTGCACTGATGAATTATTAAGTGAATTAAATTAATCATGAAAGCTGAACAACCACTGAGCCGAGGCATCCTTTTTTGACCTCTCCGAGTGGTTAGCGCATCTGCCTCGCAGCTCTGAGGTTCTGGGTTTGAATCTGGACTTTAAATTGTGCATAGATGCTAATGCGAATGCTTATTTGTCTATATGTGCCCTGCGATTGGCTGACGACGACCAGTCATGGGTGTACCCCTCGCCCAAAGGCACCGTGGACAGGCCCCAGCTCACCCGCAAACCTACTGAGGAGGAAATGGATGGATATTTAAATTATTTTTTTATATTTGGCAAGGTGAAGGTTTATTTTCTGTGAACTGAATTTGTTTTCATTTATACAGTTCAAACTTGGGTCGATTAATTCGTATAAACTATAAACTAGTATAAACTATTAATTTTATGGGTTTCAATGTAAAATATATTTGATGGTATTGTGTCTCACCAGGCGGTACGGTGGGCGACTGGTGAGAGCGTCTGCCTCACAGTTCTGAGGACCCCGGCCCTGCCTGTGTGGAGTTTGTATGTTCTCCCCGTGCCTGCATGGGTTTTCTCCAGGCACTCCGGTTTCCTCCCACATCCCAAAAACATGCATGGTAGGTTAATTGAAAACTCTAAATTGCCCGTAGGTGTGAATGTGAGTGGGAATGGTTGTTTGTTTGTATGTGCCCTGCGATTGGCTGGCAACCAGTTCAGGGTGTAGCCCGCCTCCTGCCCGATGATAGCTGGGATTGGCTCCAGCATGCCCGTGACCCTAGTGAGGAGAAGCGGCTCAGAAAATGGATGGCTGGGTGTCTCACCATGGATACAAGCAGAGGACATGAAAATATGCTTCTAAAAAAGGAGACATATCCTTAGCCTAATAGTCATTTTTAAGTTACTGTCACAATATAAATAGAAAATAACAAGATGCTTGATAACAAATGTACATGGAAATAGAAAAACATTGGGCAATTGAAGCTGCAGTGTCAATGCAGCCTTTATCACACATACAGTATTTTTTAATTATACCTCTGACTCATTGACTTGTCTTTATTCTTAAACTGTTCCCTGCCAAGAGGTATGAGCTCGAATGTGTGGAAGCGAAAGACCTTGGAAGGAAGCAGATGGCCGATTCAACCTCTCTTTTCAAAAGTTAGTTCATCTGTATCATGGGTTGAAACTGAAAGTCACGTGTTGGTTACTGATTAATGCGAATGGCTATCAGTTTGAGTCACACTTCTAAAATTTTAAAACAAATGCTTTAATAACCTTTAATTACAGTATGTGTTATTATGCCTGTCATTTTTAAAGCAGAGTTCTCCATATTGCCAGCTGTTTCAGAGAATTTTGACTCATCTTTAAAGACCAACAGAATATTGTTTTCTGTTCGCCATTCACTCCATGAAGCGGGTTATCTTTTCTCATGATCACGCCACACACTTTCTAGCACCTACCGCGACACATACTGTGTTTACACTCTGTTGGAGTGGGCCTAAACTTCTCAAGCTTCCAAGCGTGTTGTCGTTTCTCTCCTTCATAATCAATGTGACTCATCTTTATCTTCTCAAAAGCTGTGCTGATCTCAAATCCTAAGCGATGCAATGCCGGAATCTACAGGGATCTGTTTATCATTACAGTGGTTTACAAACCTGAATTTCACAGAAAAGCTGGGCGCAACTCTTTCCTCACCTACCCGTTGAAAAATGTGCTTGATGTTTTTTTCGGTGGCAGTAAATGGTTGGATTCCAGTTGACAAATAGTAATGTCCATGGCAGTGAATGAGTTAATTTTATGTTGTAATTTTATAGAATTAATGATATTCTTCTTTGTGAAGATACTGAAATTTATCACAATAATTATCAATGACAATTTAACAAGGTAGGAAACAGAGAATAATCATCATCACAGTCATCAAATACAGTGATCAATAATCATCACTGTATTTCTATAAATCAAATGAGAACTTCTATAGAATTCCGAGAAAATCACAATGTCCCATCATTAGTGAGCTATTTTTACTACTCATGTTTTCCTTGGGGGATATTACAGCACTGATCGGAAACTATTATTATTTTATTTTTTTACAATCATGTATAATTAAGTGTCCTAAATAAATAGTCCAGTTTTTTTTAATCACAATCTCTTCTTTCTATTTTGTTCCCACCATAAAAAAAAATAATAATAAATCTACTCGTGTATCAAACCATGGGTCAGAAATCGTTGTATGTAACAAATTGTCAAAGTGTGACCTTGGTGTCTCGTTACAGCCATTATATATATGGAATTTCATATGTTGAGAATCATAGCAGCAAACCCCTGGAAAGTCTAAAAACAGTGCCTGAAGTATCAACGTTTCCATGTAGATTCATTACCTTCATACACAATGAGGCCTTACCCGCCACTTCTTATTCAAACAACTCAGTGAAACCAACCAACAACTTTTCATATTTTTGCCTGGACTCGCCACACTCATTAGCATTGATTGTAGCAGCAGAAGGCAGCTGTTTTGTGAGACGGCTCTAATGAATCCATGCGCTAAATGACCAGCGCCGTGCACTGGTTCACAGTTAATGACCAGCTTGTAGACATATTGGAGCATTTTGCTGCAAAAGTCAGACAACATCTCGAGAGCTGGATCCAAAAGGAGAGCTGAATCGAGTGTAATTGGAGTTGGAATGCTTACACTTCAAAAAGCACTTCTCGGCCCTTTGCCCTGGCTCCAAGCAAGATTTGGACCAAAGAGACAGACTTTGACAACCAACAGAAATGTTTACAAGACAGTATGTGTTGGCTTGTTTCTGCTGCCAAGGGGACAAACTTAATTTATACAGTTATGCATTTTGTTCACATTTTAAAATGTTACATCCTAATCACAGATATCAGACATTCATTGGTTAAAATACACAAACGACAAAGAATTACAACACCATCCATCCAGCCATCCATTTTCCGAACCGCTTATCCTCTTTAGGGTCGCGGGCGTGCTGGAGCCTATCGCAGCTAACTCTGGGCGAGAGGCAGGGTACACCCTGAACTGGTTGCCAGCCAATCGCAGGGCACATATTAACAAACAACCATTCGCAATCACATTCACTCCTCCCGGCAAATTTTGATTAATTCAATTAACCTACCATGCATGTTTTTGGGGAGCTAGAGGAAGCGGCTGGGGAGAGGGAAGTCTGGGCTTCCCTGCTAAAGCTACTGCCCCCGTGACCCGACCTCGGATAAGCGGAGGAAAATGGATGGATGGATGTCCAGACTGCAAATGAACAGCCCAAAGTTCACACTTGCTAATTTTACCATACACCCGCCCCATTAAGCCAGCACCTACTGTATAACGTTTTTCATTTTTATTTTATTTTATTTTTTTAAACAACATATGTCGCTCATCAGAAGCTGACACTGGTCCTGGATTTAGGTCATGCTAATCTGTGCTAACACTGCAATGCTATTGGCATTGTTTATCAATGTTTATCAATGTCTATATTGATACTTTAAACCATAAATATATTAAGATCTATGCTCCCAAAGCACTTTATTATTGTTTCTTACAACTTTTAATTTTTTATTTTATTTAACTTTTTAAGAGCTACTCATCAGAGCAAAAACCTACCCAAGACTTTCCATAGCTTCCACCAACAACCCAGGTGAAACTTAACTCCTCCCCCAACATACAAAGATCTTACAACAGTCGAGATGTATCACTTCAACATACTTACTTGACACCAATGACTACTTTCCTATTATTCAGAGCTTTGGGGCGTCGCAGAAAGAGCAGAAAATTTCCCGGCAAAAGGTTTTTTTGGGGTTTTTTTCACCAAGAACGACAAGAATGGCATTTCAAGTGCCTTTACGTTGAATATACTGTAAATCACAATCCAAAGTCTCCGCTTGATCTCTCCACAGAATAAAATGTGTCAAGTATAATTTTGAGACACTTTGCTTTAATGAAGCCTGCCACTGTAGTACTTCAATATTGCAAATGGACGCAAACCAAACAGCGTGAAAATCTTACCCAAATCACATTTCAACCTCCCTTCATCTTATTCGGAGAGAAACTCTCATTAAACACTTACAGCTGCGTTTTCGCAGCTAGGTAACACTCCTCAACAAAACACTACAGCCGTACTCGGCATTAGTCCCACAGTAGAGGGAAACGCGGTAAGCAGTGAATTATTCATGAGAAAGATCATCCCCCTCAAACAGTGATTAAAATTGGAATGTTAAATGTAAAATACATTGTTAATTATTTGTATATTTTGACAGTAGAATGTCAAATAACTTTTATTAAGACACCAGAGAACATTTGCATAATATGTCTCCTTTAATGAACAAAGTTCGACAACCTTGGGAAATGTATTTAATAATTTGAGCAGATGAGTGACAATAAGCAGTATACTGTATTTCTACGGAACTAAAATGATTTATTTGAGAACTAAGAACTGATGTTGATTTCAGTACAAATTTGCCTTCATGGCATATTCCTTCATTGTAGAGTGATATAGTGGTTTGTCATACAACTAAAATATCATAAATTATCAATATTAACACCAATTAACCCCCCTAAAAAAAATCAGCCATCGACTCCAGTTTCAGGGATCCACACAAAATAGGTGGACATGTCTATCATGACAGGACGCACAAAATAGTCTCAAGGACCCATGTCTAAAACTGAACGGGAAGTTAGCCTTTTTGGTTTTTAGCAATCATTTTGGCCAAATGAGCCACAGTCGAGAGCAGGTATCCAAGACAGGTGGACAATAGAAAAATAAATTGCCCTGACACCAGTTTCACCGATCCACACGGAATTGGGTAAACATGTCAATCATAATGGGACACAACAAAAAATTCTCATGAAATTTAGCAGGAAGTTGGCTATTTTGGTAGGAATCGGCCATTCTGGGGGGATTCCAGGACTCAGACAAAGTCTGACTAGGGAACTCACTCAAATAAGCTCCAATCAGAAGCAGACACCCAAGATGGGAAACGCTGAATTGCCAAACTTTTTTTTGTGGGCCAAGGGTCAAAGTCTCTCACTCAATAGTTCCCCCCGGTAAGTAAAAAAAACAAAAATTGCCTTTACACCAGTTCCACTGATCGACTTGAAAATGGATGGGCATGGCTATCATAACAGCACGTATTGAACAGGAAGTTCACCATTTTGGTTTGAAGCAGTCATTTTGGGGAAATTCCATGCCCCGTCGTTTGATGAACTCCTATTTTGGAATTCGCACAAATGAGCCCCATTCAGAAGCAAGTATCCAAAACAGATGGGCGACCCTGAAAGTTGTTGTTTTTTGCCAACGCCAAAGTGCCGTCAACGTTTGCTTTGCCATAAAAAAGCATCTTTTTTGTTTTTTTTTAAATATCACTGCAAATCACTACCATTTGAAAAGCACCACAATCAATTTCATTCATATTTTAATGATTTCTTCTAATTCTACTCGATGCAAGGGAGCAGGCGTGTGCGTGCATTGTTCCCAGCGTATGCACTTAAGCCTCCGCAAGGCGTGTCGGATAAAAGCTTTTGTCTAAATGCACATGAGAGTGTGAAAGGAAGTGAGGAGGGTGGCAAGTGTGCATTTGGGCAGGATGTGCACCATTATTCTCAGTCATTATCAACAAATCATTACCACTGATCACATCCATCCATCCATTTTCTGAGCCGCTTCTCCTCACTCGGGTCGCGGGCGTGCTGGAGCCTCTCCCAGCTATCATCGGGCAGGAGGCGGGCTACACCCTGAACTGGTTGCCAGCCAATCGCAGGGCACACATAAACAAACAACCATTTGCACTCACGTTCACACCTACGGGTAATTTAGAGCTTGTCAATTAACCTACCATGCATGTTTTTCGATGTGGGAGGAAACCGGAGTGCCCGGAGAAAACCCACGCAGGCACGGGGAGAACATGCAAACTCCACACAGGCGGGGCCGGGGATTGAACCCGGGTCCTCAGAACTGCGCTCTAACCAGTCGCCCATCGTGTCGCCCACTGATCACAATCAGCAAAAAAATAAATAAAAAATGATTATCAGCGTGGTGATAAAGAAAAGCAGAGTAAGTGAGGAAACTTTCTTTAACGGAAATGAATACATGAAAAAATTAACTGCATTACTGTTTCTCAAATGGACACAGACCATTTTATCTCACAGCATCCCCGCTTTACAGACCCCATTACAAGCTTTTGCACTTGTATGTTCACCCCTCATACACTGGGATAACAATCAGTCCACAGGGGAGAAGGAAATGCTAAGATTCTGACTGCAAGTCCTGCAGTCATATTGATGTGCGGCACTTATGAGCTATAATATCAATAGTGGCGTGGCGTGTAATTGGCCCGGGACTATTTTAAGACTCGGACGGGCAACAGGGGAAATATACAACCGGCTGTGGGCTAATTTCAACAGGGAGCTCAAGTGAAGTCCTGTGCTCAGTCTGCAACATATTACTGTAAAAGCACAGTGGAATAGTGGTACCCCAAAAACACTCACGGGTCAATGTGACCCGCTGTTAATTACTCTTACAAAATACTCTTGGGTCAGTGTGACCAGATATAAAAAAAAAAATCTCTTTGGTCCACTAAAAATGTACATGGGCCAATGTGACCTGCTGTTATTTTGTTTATTTTTGTACACCCCCAAAATCCTCAAGGGTCAGTTTAACGTTAATTTCTTTATATTGTACAACAAAAAAAATGACTCACGAGTCACTCTGAGCAGCTGCATTTTTACAGATGCAAAAAATTAAATAAAGTATTCAAACAATACCGCCCCCCCCCCCCTCCCCCCATAAAACAAACCCAGAAAATCCTGGAAGTTAAACGTGTTACATGACATTTTCCGGGTCTATTTGACCCACAACCACATAGCAGGGTTAAGTGAAGCGTAGTGCCAAGATAGATAGATAGATAGATAGATAGATAGATAGATAGATAGATAGATAGATAGATAGATAGATAGATAGATAGATAGATAGATAGATAGATAGATAGATAGATAGATAGATAGATAGATAGATAGATAGATAGATAGATAGAAAGATAGATGAGATGAGATTAGATGAGATGTCCCCGCATCCCGAACTAACCCATGCGTTACATTTACCAGTCAGACACCCAAAGTCTTGAGGAACGCATGCATCTTCTGCCCTTCTATGTTTATCCCTAACTTGTAATGTATGCAGTGATCCTCACCGGAGCAGTTCCAGCCGGTGGGCGTCTGGCAGTCGCTGAGGGAAGACGGGAAAGCGCGCAATTGCTCCACGGGCCAAGTGGCGAGGAACGACAGCAGCGTGATCCGGAGCCAGCCTCCGGTCACGACGCTCCAGCGACGCGGACGCCCGAGCTCCGCCGCCGCGGTTGCGGGGAGAACCATCGCCGCCGCTCACTGGCTGCTGGTGCTGCGGCGGCGGCGGCACCGCCGAGAGACGCGCGCCGACGACAGCAACTCCGATCCCGGTTGCTTCCGCGGGGCGCTCACACGCCGACTGCGGAGCATTTTCCAAATGACACCGCGCGCCCCATGTAAGAGCCCCCTTTTGGCGAGAGATCAACCACCTGCAACCGGGGGGAGGGATCGGCGTACGGGACCGTGGGGCTTCGGTTCACGGTGGAAAAGTTATCCGACGAAGGATGATGCTCGCGGGTAAGGAGGGCAGGGAAGAGATGGGGAAGCGGGCAGTGATCCCATAAAAAAGGCGACAAAATTGTACAAGTGATAAAGATGTGGTAAGAATTCCAAGGCAGTAATAATAATAATAATAATAATAATATCCACGGGTGGAAGATGCACGCCGCTGTCCAGGGTGGATGGTGGCTGCGCTCTGAGTTTGACTGCTCTCAATGCATCAATGCATCGCTCTCTCTCTCTCTCTCTCTCTCTCTCTCTCTCTCTCTCTCGCCCGCTCTTCCTCTGTCTCTCTCAAAATTTTTGAGAAAGAGGCATATGATTAGTTCGAGAAAACAACCCACAGACAGCTCTCTGGTTTTTATGCTGGTTACACCATGTCTGAAAATGCAACAATTTTTTTGCCCTTGTGAGGAGAAGCGGTACAAAAAATAAAACCTCAGTAGCGCCCACTAGAAAGATCAGAAAATAGCTCAGTTTTGTTTTTTGGGGGGGGGGGTGTTTCTCTGCTTTTCATGTTGGTTACTCCAACTGTGTGTATCTGGTAAACATTGGTTTTAGGGGTCCCAAACATAACACACCATGGTGTGTTATGTGTGTTATACCACCCCACAAAAAACTCACTCAGCACCTCCTGGAAAGTTCACATTCAAAATGTATGAACTTTAGGGGTCCCAAACATGACCCCTGTTTAAATTCATTCAGTAGTTGCCCCCTGGAAAGTTGACAGAAATGCTAATTATTTTCACAAGATGTCGCTTACACCCTGAACTGGTCTGCAGAATCCAATCGGCAATCGCAGACCATTGAAGGTTTAGTGTAAATCCAAATGATACACGTTTCTCTAACCTTTAAGTTGTTACTACTTTTTCATTTCAAAAGCATGCCAGACTTCGCAGCCGTTTCCTCACTGTGGATTCACCCACAAAAAAAAGCTTTCGTTGTCTCTCGTCTCCCACTAGATAAGCAACCACAAACTGCTTTGTGGGAAGATGTCACTGAAATATCATCAGGCGAAAAGCAATATGTATAAAACATGCTTCGAACATTTTTTTTCCACACACTTGACCAATAATTTTGACAAAAGCTTAAGCTGTTTGTATACCAAAGAGCAGCAAATAAACCTCTTCTAATTACATTTTACTCAATTTTCTTTTCACTCTCAGTAAATAAGTTAAACGTAGTTTTTCAGTATGAAGCGCATAGTGAAGAGTTCAAATGCTTAACAGACAACCATTTTCTTGTGAAATGAGTAAAATCAGTGGTTTTTTTTTTTGGTTCCAGGTTAAAGCTAAAAAAAAATTGGGTATTCTCTGAATATACATATTAAGCAATTAAGAGGCAAATAAAAAAAAAAAAATATTTTATCAAAAAGGAATTTCAAAGAGGACTTTGAAATGTCATTACAAAACCAAAAAACACAGAGAAAATAATTTTGTTAAAAAAAGGACAAGTCCATAATTTTCGCATAGCTTTAAAATTACACTGAAATGACAGCTGCAGTGATATGCGTGCGGCTCTTGGCGGTTTCTGCAGTTAAACGTTTCTTTTCAATCATGTTTATGTAGCACGTTGTAGTTGTTTGGTTTTGCAGGGTTAGGAAAAGAACCATCGAACAATATCATGATAGGTGCTTGACAGCTTTTGTGTTTGAACTCTTCAAGTGAACGCAAAATAAATAAAACATATATAGAAAAAATATTGTTCATTTCATATATTGGCAAATTGTGTTTTGGTTGAGATATGAACTATGTAAATTAGCCTGCGATTGGCGACCAGTTCAGGATGTACCCCGCCTCTTACCCAGAGTCAGCTGGGATAAGCTCCAGCATGTCCGTGAGGATAAGCAGTACGGAAAATAGATGAATGGATAGACTATGTTCATTGGGATTTTTCGAGTCTCTGACACATTCGAAAACTTAAATGCACCTTGGAGTATCATTGCTTTCCCTGAGATATCAATGTTAAACAATGTTTGGCTTGTTTAAAAAAAAAAAAAAGTTGATTTATAACGGAGGTAGTAATAATGAAATATAAACAATGCTTCTGCGTGTTTTTGTTTTAGCTTGACACTTTTGGATAATTAAAGATGGCCAGATAAAATTCTCTAAGTACATGATTGCTGTTCCTGACAAATACATGTTAACAAGTGTGTTGAAGTTGATAAGTAATGGAGTTAATAATGAGATATAGTTTTTTTTCATTTTGTTGTGTGACACTTTTGGATAATTAAACATCCTTGGTATCAAATTGACCAACTAACTTGATTGCTTTTCCTGGGAAATGAATTCAACCAGTTGCATGGATATATTTATTTTAATGCACTAATTATTCATATTAATACTATATTTATTGAATGATGAGTTATAAAAAAAAAATATATATGTTTTTTTTCCTGTAAATCCTGACACTTTTGAATATCTAAAGAGCTCCAGGTTAAACTGACCTTGGAGCATTATTGCCGTCCCTGAGAAACAAATGAAAAAGGAAAGTTAAAAATCCACAAAAGCAAGATTTCACTGGATTGTGATTTCATTTTAGATACTGGATGTGTATACATTCAATGTTGTATTTGTACAAATTTCACTTTGAGCTTTGAGGATCCCTTTAGGGATTCTTGAAGCTTCAGGCCTTCATCGGTGGCAGATGTTTATGTCAAGAGATGACCACTGCAGAACAGAATGCATTGCCTTTCTAACTGGCCAGGGGCATTTTCAGAAAAAGAACAAAAAAAATGTCTGTAGAAATCGATTCATCTAGCGTAGCCTAGGATAATTGCCTTGCTTTGAAACAACACTTGTGCCATTCCTGTTTCTATTTCTCTGAGGCAGTTCAAAATAAACCCTAATAACGTTTGTATTTTTTGGGGAGGACCAAAACGACTGCTATCACAAGGGTCAGGATGTGGCTAATTGACATGCTTTTGACCATGAACACCCTAAGAAGCTTACAGCATTTATGGAAATAAAATAGGTCGAGTCCAAAATCAGACTGTGAACACTTTTTTTTTTTTTTTTTGACTGAGGAAATTAGAAGTCGTGCATGGAACAGCTCTTACATAAAGGAAACAAAGGACAGTCTGTTCGGGCCCGTCACAGCTAAAAGACACTTAACCTCATGATACCAACTTAGAAATGTCAAAGTCTCCCATAAACAAATGAGCCTTTTGCCTGAAAACGCAGTCATAATTTGTCTCGGCTACGAAAGAAATTTGTGACGCAGGGTTCCATCCGGGGCAGCCAATTGCCACCACACGCATGTACACATACATGCTCACATGTATAATGCACTATGCTTTGACTTGTTGTCGTGCGACGTGTGTTTTACATACAGTATAGCCTTACGTGGTTGTAATCTGTGAGAATCTCTTATCTATTCTGAAATATTCATTCCATAAATTTGCAGGTTATTTTGGGTCAGATTTATGTTTTCATAAAAATGAAATGTCTTTTTTTATTGCAAAACTAATAATGAACACAACTTATTCCATATTGGATTTTGAATATAATCATTTTAAAGTCACAAGGAGTGTCGAGCATCCGTAACTGGTAAAATAATAATAATAATAACAAATTCTGATTCTGATTCTGATTCTGATGTGAGTAGGCATGAATGTATGTCTATATGTGCCCTGCAATTGGCTGGTGACCAGTTCAGGCTATACCGCACCTCTTGCCCAGAGTTAGCTGGGATAGGTGCCAGCATGCCCGCGACCCTAGTGAGTCTAAGCGGTACTGATAATGGATGGATGGAAAGTAGATGAGAATTTTGAAAAAGTGGTTGAATCGACTTCTCTTTACACAAAAGAAATGGCCATAATGTAATAAACCAGGTATATACGGTAAAATAGGGAAGTGATATATCTTGACTGAGAGACTAACATGTTTTTTTGTTCATGGAGGAGCTAAATTTAGCCTGGGTTGCTAGTGGAAGTTATGCAGCGTCTTCTTCTATTCCCCGGGAATGGAACGTGAGAAGTGAAAATCCCCAAATTCACACCAACCATAAAAGGGATTTGGAATTGCGTACAGATGCCACAAAATGGCGGCAAAACCTAACCCTAACCCACGTACACAATCGTGAACCCATGTTACATAAACATATTTTTTAGTCTTCCTGCTGTCAGTTCAAAATGGACCTGGCCAAATAATCAGTGAGTACAAAAACACAATCAGACAATCTCAACTATCTGTGGCTGTGCATTTCCAGAGATACAGCGCCTACGCAAGTCCAGTTTGCCAACGCGTACATTGCAATCTAAAGTATGATACAAACCCAAACATGATAATTATCTCCGCAAGACCTGACCTGGGCCCCTCAAGCAAGTGGAGCTGCTGCTTCACACACACAAAAAATAATAATTGTGAAGCAGTTAAAAAGTTGGGATGCACTTCACACAAATAAAGGAAGTCATGCTGCTTACTCGCAGGCACAGCTGACACAGCTTGATACCTTCATAAATCATTCACAGAAGACAAAATGCTAATTAACACATCTTTTATCCTCTTTTTTTGTGTTAAAATATTGAACATTCCTCTTGTTGTTTGCTCTTATTGGTATTGAACACAATGACTGGATATTATTTTCCTGAAAGGCATTGTATAAAACTCTTAGCTATTATTGTGATTATTATTATTTTATAAAGGACTTTACACACTATGACTTAATTAGCTTTATCACAGCAGTCATCTTGACATTGTAAAAGAGTAAATACAGACGAGTGGCATACAAACTGAGGTAGGATCCTTAAAATTTGGGTGCGTCTTTTACCATTTCTATGCTACATAACCTGACTTTGTACAGAAACTTGGAACAAGAAAATATTCAAACCCAGGAGTGAAATCCGAATCACAGTACATATTTTCATGAAAACCATTTGAAGGTCAGAAATATAAGGTTTACGACCGAGTTCCGTTTCATAAGCCAAATGTGTACAAATGTCTAAACGTAGTCTATCACTATCCTAAACTGGCGCAGTAGTGAAATAATAATTACAGTAAATATTCGTAAGAAAAACACTTTACAGCATATCGTCGTAAGGAAGAAATCCTGTGTCATGACAGACAGATTGATGTTCTTGAGTTCCCTTTTGATTTATTTGACAGTGGACAGTGTGTAGCTGTTAGTATCTCTGAGAAGTACCCTAAGCTTGAACCCGCCAACTACAAACTAATATAACATCTTGTTTTCATTAACCACACAGCTTTTTCTCGAGCCGTTTTTTGTGGTAAGATTTTTCCTAGTAACACAATCCTGGAAGTATAAAATCACCAAGTTACCAGTCCCGTGTGGAGCTATTACTTTTCATAAGTATGTTTTTGCAAACTTGACAAGATCACTTTCCTGCCAGTATGCTGCACCATCTGGATGTTATCACTTTACACGCTACGTAGGAATGTTTCAAAAATTGTGAACAACAACAACAAAATATAAAACTTTTTGAGCAACAGTAATTTCACCCTCATTCCTTTAAGTATTTTACTTATACACCACATACACGACTAAAAACCTTGCGTGGCATCAGGGACAACCACGCAAACTGTGGGCAGAGGTTGCCCCAAACACAGCTTCGCCCCAGGCAAAAGGCTAATTACATTTCTGATTTGCTGAAATGTACACCGTCTCCTGAGAGAGTATTTTGCCGTAACACTCAAGCCCCTATCAGATATCATGTGATTGATTTTCTACCTCATAATTTTGCTAATGCATTAATAAATCATACATCTTTTTTTTAAATTTTATTAATTTTTTTTTGGAAATCTCTGGCCTGGCAGTGCCGCAGGAATCATTTCCTAGAGTTTATGACTCATGCCAGAAGTTGAAAGGTTAGAGTGCACACACAAGATGTGTGTGTGCGTGTCAGGATAATATGTGTTGATGGCCAGGGATGCATTATAACACAAAATGTTACAGTCAAGGCCTGCGGGCCGTAGATTGACCATATGTTCAGATAGCTGACCTGCTGCATGATTTAGTTCTTCAATAATTTATGGCCCATCTCCAAACAAGCCATTACCCGCCAACAAAGCTCCTTAACGTCGTAGAGCCCTACAATTATACAGGGGGTGTTGAGCTTTTCCAAGTATATCAAACAGCCAAAAGTTGTGAATAATTGACGCCCCTCTAAAATGTTTATACAGTAATTGTCTAGATTTATAGCTTAAATTTTAAATATACCACAAACTATGATCCCAGAAACAGTTAAATACAGGGCTCCAGAGTGCCCCTAAAATGCCACATTTTGCCCCTAAAATTTGCAACAGGTAAATTTTACATTTAAAATGTTTTAAAATTATTATTAAGTGCTTTTGGTTGTTGACAAACTTCTGCTCCACACTTTAGCCCAGTTGCTCCCGATAATGCACAAATGAAATGGTTTGCCAGCCAACATGAACTCTAAAACAAGGACGGAGACGCTCACCAAAGAAGAAGGCGTACCAATGTATGCCAATGACCACTGTGATTGGTTAATGTGAAAAAAGAGGCGGGTCTTCATTCAAATCTACAGGGCTCACATAACTGTTGTAAACAATGAACAATGCCGAAGAGGAATAGCAGCATTTACTTTCTCCCGAAGAAACCCAGTGTGCCGGGGGAGACAAATCCTGATGAGCGCGACTCGTTTTGGGGGGAAACGGTCAGGGCATAAAAAGGCCGAAAATTCTGTTTTCGGAATGAGTCGCTGGATATTATCAGTAATACAGTGAAAATGAGAGGAAATATGAATATTTACTTTGCAAGTCACTGTACAGTCTGCTTGTGCACCTAAAATTTGAAGTTAAGGGCCACTTGCTGAGGATCGGTTCCACAGGGGAAAGAAAATGCAGATAGATGAATCTGTGAATAGTGAACTGCAAATATGCAGTGGGAAGTACTGTACTAGGGAGGTAAAGTACAAGTCATAAAATATCTAATTTCATATACAAGTACACTACTCACAAAAAATTAGAGATAATCAGGTTAATTTTAAGGATAAACCTAAACTACAATACAACGGTTCCAGGTGGACCTAATTGAACCTTTCTAAACTTTTGAACGCACATGTCCAACTGGTCAATGTTTCGATTTGCACAACTTTCTGTTCGCTTAGAAAGAGCTGAATGGCAAAATTCACAAAAGGTGTTGGATCCATGAATGCACCAGTACATTTCCAAGGACGACCACTTCTATGCCTTTCAGTGACTTTGCAACACTATCTTAGCCAAAAGGTAAGCAGAGCTGCGCTGAAACATCTTACAAACTGGCTTAGAAACCGCTTGCCTGGTTCATCACGGTAACGGCAGCTGTACTGTGCTTAAAAAATACGGATCATGTTTTTTATAGCGTTTTACAGAAAATAAGCCTTATCTGGCAGCACACATTTTCACTTTTCATTTCATCATGATCGTTATACCGTTGTATTATATAGTCCTTTAATCAGAAAACTTTGCGTATGTGTGTAATCGCTCAAAGGAACTTGTCAAAGCACTGATAAGATTCCTGCCTGATGTCTAGAGGAGTAGCTGCTGTGGTTTGAAAGTGCTTATTTCTCAACTGAGGAGGTTATGTAACTTCAAAGTCATGCCCTCATGCCAAAAATCATGCCCAGAAAAAAAATCTATCAAGTTAATTTTGCAATGATACTGTGCCATAAAATACTATGATACACGCAGACGAGAGGATTTATTGAATCCCTTCAAAAACATAAGGAATTTGATCCTGTACTCGCGCCGTATGAGAAAGGACTGAATATTCCTATTGTCCTTTGGCACTACAAACAATAAATAAAGTAAATGGTCCCTTTCCCAAAACGAGATAAACGTCAAATAAAAAAAAAAGTAGATCCTACCATGCCATCCATTGCTTACAGACTACTATATTTTGTTCAACATGTTCAAAGTGACTCAACTGAATTATTTTAACGTTTTAGTTTTTAATATGTCATAAACTTAATTTATTTATAGTGTTTTGGAAAAGAACTCTTCAAATGCTTTATCAGTAGTCTGGCCTCTCAACCTAAGTCATTTGGTATAGGTTCCAGCTCACCTGCAACCCTAATGAAGACATGCATGAAAATGAATGGATGAGTGAACAAGTTCAGGTTGAGCCAATTCATTGTTTTAACAAATCAAATGTTGTTTTTATTTCTCAGGTGAACATAACTAAATGTCAATTTAAAGAGAATAATCCAAATGGCTTTACTGCATTTTGGAAAATAAGTCTTCAAATGCTTCACCAGCAGTGGCAGTGCTAGCTTGCATGGGACCGTGTGCGAGACCACCCCTTTTAATCCCCCCCAACACACACACACACACACACACACACACACACACACACACACATTATTAAACACAAATGAAACTCGGCAAAGCAAGAACATACACATGCGGTCATGACGCTCTGAGTCACTTTCTACCAGCAACGAGCGAAGCTAAATTCCTCCCCCAAACATAGAGATTTTAGAATATCGCATAGGTCATACGTTTCTTGGTATCGATAACATCGCACATCAATTTTGGCAGTACAATATAATGTCCAGATGGTGGCCCAAATTTCCCATACAAACTGCAAAAAATGCCGTCCTTGTGTGGCCGCACATATTGCACATACCAAAACTGCCACTGTTCACCAGTATTCCTCCTTTTGTGACATTCTGTGCTTATGATTATTTAAATAAATGACATGAAATTTTTGTTTATCACAAAAATACATATATTTTTAAGCTACTTATACAAATGGTCTTCATAGCAATTTAGTCATTTAAGTTTTTCCTCAGACTTTCCAAAAATAAACACAGCCCTGAAGGTGCATGTCATGATTTATATATATATATATATATATATGTGTGTGTTAAAAGGAGTTGTCCCCAGTTTCCTATTAAATAATTGAATTGATATCCCCTTGCCAGTTTGTACCCTCACAAGGCAGCCCCCAATTGTTTCATCTATTTGTTATACAAGTCATACAGGTCCATGAAAATGACTAAAAATTGTGCTTCCAGCTAATGTTTAAAAGAATAGTGTGTTTCCACCCCCTCTTACTCAGATATGAGAACTAATAGATTTACCCAGAGGGCAATAGCCTGCGGTAAAGGCGTAAGTCAGCTTGCAAGGCGACACTTACAGGAAAGCCATCCCACTTATGCTGTGAAAAACATGGAAGAATGATCCCTGTGTTTAAAATTGCAGTAGTAGAAGGAAACGTTACTTTGGGGAATACTCAGTCAAACATACCAAAGTAAAAGTCAGCGTAAAATATTCACGTTCCTCACGCAGGTGCCTGATCTTGATCAGAGCAGTTAAAATGATAGTGCTATCAAGCTGTGAAAGCTTAAACTTTGTTGAGCAACAATATTTCTTGGTGCTACAACCTCAATTAAGTACATTTTATCATCTTTTCAGGAAAAAAAAATCCCATCATAATCTTTCATAATCTGATTACTCAAATAATCAATGGGATAATTGGCAGAGTAAGGGAATCTAAAAAAAATTCAAAAGCTGCTGCCCCTACTGTTGTAGTTGTTAAAATTTGATCGCAATTTGCCAAAACCTCCATAGGGAGTCTTTAGAGTACACTTGGAAATGCTCTGTCCACACACAAAGACAAAAAGTAAAAGTACCTGAAATTTAGCATCATCAGTCTGTCGAGTAAATGCAGTTAAATATTTCTCAGACAAAATCTCCAGATATATAAGCTTTTGCTTGTATCGTCCTTCATTCACCTACTGATGATGAGCAACTGGGGGTTTAATGGATTGCTCAAGGTCAAGGGGCTATGGATCAAGGTCAAAGGAATACAGATCGAACTCACAACCTTCGGGTTGGGAGAAGGCTACTCTACCACCTGAGCCCTGTTTTTTTAAATTAATTAAAAGGCAGGAACAAGGCTGTCCTCAAAACAATAAAAAGATTAAGAAGAACCAGAAAAAAATAAGGTAGTTTTAATAACTCGTTTGACATGTCAAAACCAGTGGCTGTCATTTAATTGCCATTTCACTTCTTCCTCAGTGATATGAAAATTTAAATACTGGTTAAATGGGGTAAAAAGTTATGTTGCCTGGTGAAAATTTGCATTTTCTGTATTTTTTTAGATCCACCACCTTTTCAAAATAAATGTCATCCCACTGAACTGAGCCACTACTTCCAGAAAACAAAGACTAAAAATCAGCCTCCCACTTTTTTAACACAGATTTGGTATGAAACACAATTGTACCTTATTTAGTACAGCCTGTGTTAATGAAAGTGTTGCAGCACATGCATATGTGATATCACAGCAATGTTGCTATGAAAACATCCAATCAGGTACATGACATAAATTATGCACAACTCTTGGAATATGCCCATAAATAGCCTTACCATAGCACCCCAAATCCATTACAAGGACATGGTAATCCCCTTTCACAAAGACAAGCAGAAAAAGGGGAACTTTCATACTTTAAATGGATCATTTGTCCGTGACAAAAAATTACTGCTGTATACTTCCCGAGATTCTCTGGCGGGCTTTTTCCCCCCCTGGAATTGCAACTATATATGAAAACATACAATATATTAATTACAAATTCATTTTACATAAAATACAATAGTAAAAAAAATGAGCAACAAACAAACTGAGGGGCCTCTTGGGAGCAGAAGGAAAGTGAGCATAAGGGAGCGGCTCTCGAAAAAGCTGAAATTCCCATCACATTTGTGAGATTTGTGTTCGTGATCGGATTCGCAAACTCTAAGAAAGACTTCGTTGATGTTGGTCGCAATCCAGCGAATCAACAGAATCTTGAGGATAGCATCAACGAGGACGATAACTGACTCTGTGCAATCAATGTGACTTTTCTCTTCATTGAAGGTTTAAGATTAAGAGTTAATTTAAGGTTAAACGTTAGGTCAAGAGATTCTAGTTGTAGTACACTGACCCTTGATTAATGTTTCTTCTCAGTTGTCTGTTTTTGAAGAAAATTATTTTCTTGTAAGACCTTTTCAATAAAAGATGGATTTTTAAAGAATTGGCCCCTTAAGTGCTTAATATATATTGACTTGACATCCCCTAAATGAAAATGATTAGCTTTAACCTGGAAGCAGCTTACTCAATTCCCCAAAATAATTGAGATGTCTGCTTTTGCATTTGAACTGTCTATATGGTAACCGACCTGTAATTGATGTTGGCAAAAGTGTCCCCTCCATGCCATGATGATTTTGTATTAAATGTAGTATGCTGTTTTTCAGTTGAATAATGCACAATATCTTCCAGTTACTTAAGAGCATACTTTTTTTTTTTTAAATATCCTATTAAATATGTCATATCACCTGTAGCAACTTTGAAAGTGTGATAAAATGACCTATAATAATTTATATATTTTATTAGGGGTGAAGAGTTCGGAGTTAGGGTCAACCTTAACTCTATCCCTCTTGAAAATTCCTTAGGTTTTTGGTCATTATTAATATTCTTTGGCCACATTAATAAAACTTTTCAGGGCTTCCTTATACTAAAAAACTACTACTAATAATAATAATACCTCCTGGTGAAACTGAAATATGGGTATCTTTTTTTTTTTTTTCCAAATTCAGCCCCTGGACCCAGTTTTACTAAGCAACATGCATTTCACCAGTGAGGTCCAACATCAATAGCTCCACAATAAAGTCTCAAGAACCCAAGCTGTAAAATGCACAAGAAGTCTGCCAATTTGGTTTGTATTTGCCATTTTGGGGTTGATTTGGTCATTTCCAGGTGTCCAGATTTTGCCGATTTTTTTTGGCCAATAAAGGTTTGCAATACATATACTAGACCGATAGATGATGCTAAATTCCAAATCATTTTAATTTTCGTCTTTGTGGACGGAACATCGCAGCAAAGATTGATGACGCACCCAAACACAAAAAAAAAATGTAATCACTTGCAAGCTGTGTCCTGGTCTGAATCTATATATCTTTATATTCAGTCTTTAAGCATTCATAGCTTTCTCCCCGACTTCCACTGACAAACCAAACATTCAGTACATTTCTTTCATGCTTATTTTGATGTCATCCAGCACACAATTCTTGTGGGTGTCCCCGATGACCGCCCTGGCATTTCTGGTGATATTTTATGATGACATGCATCCACTTTGAACAATAATGCATGACATTTTTCTCATCGCTCATTTTTGTTGCTTGATGCCGTATACTATCGATTCATCCTATAGCCGATCCATCAAGGGCTTGACATTTACAAATATAAGTCCACACAATGCGCAGTGTAAAAGTGGTTGGCAGAAAGTTTATAGGAAAAACAACAATGTACCGCATAAAAGTCAGCAAGCAGGGAGACAACAGGCTGGATGGAGTGTGTGGCACCAACTCTGTGTACTTGTACATACTGTATGTGTTTATGTCCTAAATGTACTGTATATTTTCTTATGCAGTGGTGCCTCGAAAAATGAGTTACAGCTTACAACAAAGAAATGTATTTTAAGATGTACATACAGTATGGTATAAGAGTACATAGAGAAGGTGTCGCGGTAGGTAGTCAAAGGTGTGTGTCGCAATCGTGAGAAAAGATGACGCAATTCATGGAGGTCATGGCGCGTTTCTTAGTGGTAAAAGTGTCAATAAATGATTATTTTGCCTTAATAAGCCCTTTCTCAGTCTTGTTTTTGTTGTTTTATAGTTTGAGATATCACAAAAGCAAAGCCAAAATCTTACCGCATTTAGAAGACGGTAATTTATTTAGACTAGAGGGAAATCTGAGGCGGCACGGTGGACGACTGGTTAGAGTGTCAGCCTCACAGTTCTGAGGACCCTGGTTCAATCCCCGGCCCTGCCTGTGTGGAGTTTGCATGTTCTCCCCGTGCCTGCGTGGGTTTTCTCCAGGCACTCCGGTTTCCACCCACATCCCAAAAACATGCATTAATTGGAGACTCTAAATTGCCCGTAGGTGTGAATGTGAGTGTGAATTGTTGTTTGTTTCTATGTGCCCCTGCGATTGGCTGGCAACCAGTTCTGGGTGTACCCCGCCTCCTGCCCGATGACAGCTGGGATAGGCTCCAGCACGCCCGCGACCCCTGTGTGGATAAGCGGCTCAGAAAATGGATGGATGGGAAATTTTATTGTGAAATTAAAATGTTTTGCTTTTGTTTTAAATAAAAATATTAGCGTGAAAGCCATTGTTCTGTTTGACATTTCATTTCAGAATAAGCTAGTTTTCTCCGTTGTGTGGTCAAAAACCGGTGTTTTTGGTGAAACCAACCAATGTGCTACTGCTGATTACTAAAGAATGGAAAAAGCTAGAAACAAACTTTTTATTTCTGAAGAAAAAAAGAGACTCTAGGCTTTCTTTTGGTCAGTTCAGTGCTTATATTGTCACAGAACACAATATTCTGTGGATCTGGAAACATCCGTCAAAATGCTTTAAAACGGCTGATAATCTGCTTTGAAAACGGTTGGCATTCAGTGAGTTAATTATCAGATTATTATTAGAAGGTTATTGTCATTGAACATTTCCTTTAAAAAAAAAGGATATTCAGTTGTACTTTTTGTATGTGATTTTTTTTTTTTTTTTTTTACTTTGCATAGATGCCTGCTTTAGGCTAATCAGCGCCAATCAATGAAACAACAGCAGTGTGGGAGCGCATTGCCTCCGAAGAATAAAACGAATAATGCAAGCAAGTCGGAGCTTCAAATTTAGACCGTAGCTGCCACTGAGGTCCTCGGAGGTCTGCTTCTCATTAACTCAAGCTTTTCCTTTTTGATTGCTCACTGCCACTTAATGACAGATTTAGTAAACGTTACCATTTGAGCTCCTGTGGATATGAAGACAGACAGTTTTATTGGAGCGGTTGCCATAGTTGCAAAATGGGCCCTTGTTTGTAAAATATCATAATGTGGTAAAATACTTGAGCGTTGGATTTGTGTGTAGGTGTGTGTGTGTGTTCGTGTTTAAAATGCTGAAATAATGTAAATTGAGTACATTTACATACAAAGCCATATGAGACGGAATGCATGCTGTGAGACAAACCACTTGTTGTGGGTGGGTGACTCACTGCTAGTTTACACATAGGCACACACTTCGTTGTTTTTCATATAGTAGCCACAGTTACAATAATCGTAATCGTAATCGCTGGGCCTTCCAGCATTTAACATTAGAGAAAAAGACGAAAGATGAGGTGGCAAAAGGTCTAACCTATCCAGCCATATCTTTGTCATTCATCACCATACTGAAAGACCAAAAGAGGCACACATTATCAGCCACACGATGCAACTGCTCGAGCCACAAAGTCCAAAAGGTTGACTACAATGGAAAGAGGTCTGCAGTGGCTCCATCCAATCTACAGTACCTTCTATTTGACTAAATGAAATAAAATTCAGGTATTCTATTCTAATATTCATGTTTTAGCATTTCAATTTCTTCCGTGTAGTACCTCTTTTTTTTTTTTTTTGCCTTCTCTGTTATTCTGTCTCATTTTGCAAGCATGGCTGTTCTCTGATTAAACAGCAAAAACAAGGCCATTTGTTTAGTAAGTCATTGTTGCGTTGTTGTAAAACGAGGCATTTGAGCAAACAAATTAATCAAATCTGTTTGCCATGCACCTCCTGGGTACATCGGATAACACAACCTCGACACTGTTCACTCATTCATTTGTCGTTTTCTTTGTTATCGCTATCTAGTGTCTGATGTTCCAAAGCAGAGCAGACGTGACCACGTCACATCAGGGAAGTTTTTTTTTTTTTTTTTTTTTTTATATGGACAAAAAATGCATGTTACCAATTGAACCAATCCACAAGGATTAAAGACTTGATTCTCCAATGTTTTCAAGTAATTGCTGCATTCAGTAGAAATGACAAGTCAGTGGCCTTTTTCTGGTCCAAAGGTTGGGATAGCTTGTCCTTCCACTGACATTTCTGGAGCCAATTAATGGGGTGTTTTGTCCCCCACTCTCTTGCCCACTGAATAATTTTGTTCTTTTTTGCACAGTTACTTTAATAGCCTTCATGCAGTAAAAGTAGGGCTATTAATACACACAGGTAGCTGTGTCCAAACTCAGTACTTGACAATTGTGTATATGTATGTAAGGCAAGATGCTTGGTAAATATGTAAACAGGAATTATTTCAGGAAACTCCAGATTTGTGCCTTTTTTTTTTTTGATGCAATCACTGAAATACATTCTTCCAGATTTGATATTTCAGGGAAGTCGTATCTTTGAATCCAATCCAGAGATGCCAGTCGAGGACTATAAATATCACTGCATGGGATCAGAAAACCGAACCTGAATAAATGATTAAAGGCAAGGGGGTAAAAAAATATGAGTCATGTCAAGGCATCTGAACAGCGTGGCTTAGAGTTTAAATCTGTGAGACCCTTCTGGAGAGTTTCATGGCTTCCTCCCAACAACATTTCCTCACTCAATGCTTTAATGATTATCTAACATGTTGATCACAAAGGTCTTAAATTGCGTTACGGTGCAAGTGGAATTAGAAAGGAAAAAATGTCTGATGCACACATTTATTTTTACACAGATTATAATTAAGTGAGTTTAAGCACTGAAATGAATCACCTTAATTCCCTATTTACACGCTGTCCTTTTAATTTGCCATTTGTTTGTTTTACAAATTACTCTGAGGACAAACACAAATTATATCAAGTTACTGACTTTGGTCTCTCCACTTTTCAAACCAATCTGCCAAGTCCCAGTTTACCTGCACTGGGTTCAATACCATATATGGTTAAACTACGCCTGCCTCCGAATGCATTTAGTTTTGGATTTTTCAACCGAGAAAGACTTTTTGCTACTTGCTAACTGGTACAAGTCCAGTGGTTAAATGGGTAACTTGACAAGCAAGCCTTTAAGTACATCTCGTTTTATCCTTTTAGTTCGAGTGTTTCAACGCAATTCTTCTGTTGACTTTTACAACAAAGTTAAATTATTATTATTATTATTATTGTTATTATAAAAAGTATAATAAAATAACCAAATGAAGTTTAAAGTAAACACGATACCAGACTTGCAGATGGTCTTCACACTCGTATTTACAATTTCCTTACAATAAATAGAGGCAGGGTTGAGGATAATTACAATATTTTGCCATGGACATATGCGGTTTTTTTTCTACAATCCCCAATTTTGTTTTATTCAATAGTGACTGGAATAATACAATTTTGGTATTGAAATATGATACATGGATTTGCTTTGTCATAAATTTTTTTAAACACATATTTTCCTTCCATTAATATACTTTAAAATGCTGAGATCTTAAAGCTTATATAGCTTGACTTCATTGCCTCAATCACGTAAAACCACTTCCCCCTCCCGGTTTAGTCTTCTCCTCTTCTTAATTAAATGTTGTGCAAATGTATATATGCCAGGGGACTGGGAGTGTTAATCCAACTTTTAAAGAATTAAACATGTTTACATTAAGGTGTTTACACTTTAAAAGGAGTAGTAGTTTGAATCAATGTATTTCTACAATGTGTTTTTAGTGCACATAAACGTACTGAATGATATAATTATATCAGCCGAAAGAAAAATATCCGCATATTTGGTAGCAAGTCGAAAATCTGAAGTTAGATGTGGATTGCATCATTATGTGATAATAAACAAAAGCTTCCCAATCATTGCTGCCCGCAAGCTGCCCGTAAGCAGACTAACACGGTACCGGTCAGCTTGATTTAAATTTCCGGCAACGTCTGAGTTGAAGCAATTCGATTGTGGCCCCGAAGGAGTACGGGAGGCTACATAATTTTCCTAGGCCCCTTTAAAGTAATTATTGTATCAGTTAACTCAGGATCTGAAATGGTTCTTAAATCTTCTCATCTGTGAGGGAGGGATTCTGCAGACCTCGAGGCCTCCTGCCGCAATGAAGCAGCTACGAATGGCGCTTGCTCGAGTGGTCCGGCCGGCTAATTGGTTAGGCTGAGTTCACTCGGCTCGCGCCATGATTTGGCTAGCCGGTGGGGAAAAGGACAGTAATTAAAAACTGGAACTGAATGTATGTGTCTTTCGCAAAAAGGCTCAAAAGGAGGATGAGTGTAGTGCATCAGTTTACTGTCTGATGTCCAAATATACAAACTTGACTGCTCAATGACCAATCAAATTGACCCACTTTAAAATCTAAAAGTTGAGAACACAGCCGTCAAACTCAAGGCCCGGGGGCCAGATCCGGCCCGCCACATCATTTTATGTGGCCCGTGAAAGCAAATCATGTGTGTCAACTTCCATGATTCTTGCTAAAATCTGTTCCAATATTTTTGTATAATATTCATATGTAATAAATAGTAATGAACTATTGTAAGCATGTTTTGCCTCCAAACACCTTTTACAGTTACTTGAACAATAGTTGAACAAACCATTATCCTTGACTTCTGATTTCAAAACTCGTTATTCATCAATTTGTTGTCTATGTGTAATAATATGATGAGGTGATTAAACATTGATATGGTTTTACAATCATAATGGCCCTCTGGGGAAAACCGTATCTACATTGTGGCCCGCGACAAAAATGAGTTTGACACCCATGGTCTAGGACATTATTTTCTTTAATGTATTTCTTTTTAAACTAAAACCTATTATGCTGATCTATTTTAAATTATTTTCTTCTTTATATATATATATATATATATATATATATATATATATATATATATATATATATATATATTTTTTTTTTTTTTTTTTTTTTGGGGAATTTGCAAAGACCTAAAATGACTAAACAATGGGTCACCTTGATCCATGCACATTTTTGCCGTAGAACAGGCAGGTTAATATGACGTATACCTTGTTATTCTCCCCTTAGAAGGAAAAACATTTGGGGGCCCAAGGTAAACTAAGTCAGGGGGCCCTCCATATCTGTGTACGACACAGACAGATATTTTACTTTACCTCACACTCTAAAAAAAAATAAAGGCGCTTCAGGGGTTCAGTACAGCACTTTTGGTTCTACAGTATGTATAGCACCATTGTACACCAATGGGGTTCTTTAGGGGTTCATCCCTGGTTCTTTTTTTCATTAATATCCAAGAACCATTTGGTTCCCACCTCTGAATGGCTGAAGAAAAACAAAATGAAGACTTTGGAGTGGCCTAGCGAGTCAAAGTCCTGACCTGAATCCTATTGAGATGCTGTGACATGACCTTAAAAAGGCGGTTCATGCTCAAAAACCCTCCAGTGTGGCTGAATTACCACTAGTGGTAGTAGAGTGGGCCAAAATTCCTCCACAGCACTGTAAGAGACTCATTGCCAGTTATCGCAAAGGCTTGATTGCAGTTGTTGCTGCTCAGGGTGACCCAATCAGTTATTAGGTACTGGGGGCAATCATTATTGATTATTTACACAGGGCCATGTAGGTTTGGATTTTCTTTCTCCCTTAAAAATAACAACCTTCATTTAAAAACTGCATTTTGTGTTTATTTGTGTTGTGTTTGACTAATATTTAAATTTGTTTGAAGATGAGAAACATTGAAGTATGACAAACATGAAAAAAAAAACAAATCAGAAAGGGTTCAAACATAAGAAAAAAATAAGAAATCAGAAATGGTGCAAACAAAAATATAAAGGCAACACTTTTGTTTTTGCTCCCATTTTCCGTGAACTGGACTTAAAGATCTTTTTCTACATACACAAAAGACTATTTCCCTCAAATATATTGTACATGAATCTGTGTTAGTGAGCATTTCTCCTTTGTCAAGATAATCCATCCCACCTCACAGGTGTGGCATATCAAGATGCTGATTAGACTGATGCATGATTATTGCACAGGTGTGCCTTGGCATCACTAGTCCATGGCATCACTAGTAAACAAATCCTTCTCTTATGTAAACTGACCAAGGCAGAGCAATTCAGAAAACAGGGAAAATGGCTTGAATGATTATTTTAGCCTCCTTCTCTACAGCTGTAGTGTGAATGTCCAAAGTGTTGGTCGAAAAGATGTTATGTGAGGCAAATTACTTCCAAGGGAGACAGAACATCAGCCATAATTCACATTTATTTTCGTCTGATTTCATTTCTGATAGAAATACTGTATATCTAATGAATAAAACCTTCCATTGCATAAACAGACACAAAAGTGAATTAATCAAAACAAAACCAACAAAAACAGAGCAAGTGTAATTTTAGCTCAAAGGAACACCACACATGGTGGGTCCACCCATTCAAAAAGGTGCAACGTATCTACGATGTACAGGCCCACTCGTAATTAAATACCTCAATGAGCAGATTACAAGTTTCCCTATTTGGAAATGTCATTACCACTCCCATAATTGGATTCCAAATGTAATTAGGTTTTTTTTCTGTGCTAAACAGCATGTGATTCGAGGCTGAATGTGAAGAATGTCAAAAGGCCCTTTTACTTTTCTGTCACCTTGAAATACAAGTTTAATTTGTTGCGTGACCAGAATCGTAACTCAAAGCCGTCATATCTCAAATCATCTTTCCCCAATGAAATGAATGGAAATGCCATTAATCCAAAAAACAACAAACTGAAAAAAAACACAGCACTCTAAAATCCTGTACTTTTTGAAAAAAACATCCAGTAATGACATAATTAAATAGAATGTAAAGAATTCAATTTTGCTTGCTCTTGGGGTTCGTATAATGCAGACATATTGATGGATATACATTATTTGAGATAGAAGGGACGTCACAACTCCTCAGCTGTAATATTAGTCGTTCATCGGTGAGGAGAAATAATATGCCTCTGAGGATTGATATATCTTCCTTATGCTCATGCTTTACATACACAAAAGAGTGGGTATAAGTATTTTCTGCCACTCACTAGCCTTTGAGGGAAAACACTAACCAATTCCTTTGCAAAAATAGTTTTCTATATTTGGATCAATTACTGGCGGCACGGTTGACGACTGGTTAGAGCGTCAGTTCTGAGGACCTGGGTTCAATCCCCGGTCCCGCCTGTATGGAGTTTGCATGTTCTCCCCGTGCCTGCGTGGGTTTTCTCCGGGCACTCCGGTTTCCTCCCACATCCCCAAAACATGCATGAATTGGAGACTCTAAATTGCCCGTAGGCATGACTGTGAGTGCGAATGGTTGTTTGTTCCTATGTGCCCTGCGATTGGCTGGCAACCAGTTCAGGGTGTACCCCGCTTCCTGCCCGATGACAGCTGGGATAGGCTCCAGCACGCCCGTGACCCTAATGAGGAGAAGCGGCTCAGAAAATGGATGGATGGATCAATTACCATCCATAATTTCTGAACCCGAATCCCTAATTTTTAAATGTAGCATATACATGAGAGCAAAGACTATTTGGTTGTCTTTATTTCACTTAATGACCGTGATCTGCCATCACAATAAATGAAAGGGGCTTCCAGGAGAAGAAAATAACTCCTGACCTACGTTAGTCACAAGTCTACACAGTGTGCCTGTTCAACTTAAAAGATGAAATTATTGCCTCTGGCACAGAAATCAGCTGAAACACACTGTACCCTACCTTTGAGGGGCAGGA
This sequence comes from Phycodurus eques, assembly GCF_024500275.1. NCBI lineage: Eukaryota > Metazoa > Chordata > Actinopteri > Syngnathiformes > Syngnathidae > Phycodurus > Phycodurus eques. The sequence continues at coordinate 12,669,300 of NC_084536.1, forward strand.
AAATATCAACCAAGAACAAACTAAATTCCTTTCTAACTTTTATTTATTCCAGTCCTTCACCTTTGGACTGACTGCAAGGGCATCCAGAATTACCGTTGTTAAAGTAGGCTTTAAAAAAATACTGGAACCATTGGAATGGGATCAGGGGATGCATTTTCTTCCCTTGCAAGCCACACTTAACAGGTAAGAAAATAGTGCCCAATCCCAAATTAGTGGCTGAATCTACTATTTTTTATTATTTTTTTTACAGTTTATTTCCATTTACACACCGTTACAGCTGCATTTACATTTACAAAACATGTAAAAAAACAGACCACACACATGTACAGACACCCAATTTCATTTATTACATAGCATTTACTGGGCGGCACAGTGGACGACTGGTTAGAGCGTCAGCCTAACAGTTCTGAGGACCGGGGTTCAATCCCTGGCCCCGCCTGTGTGGAGTTTGCATGTTCTCTCCGTGCCTGTGTGGGTTTTCACCGGGCACTCCGTTTTTCTCCCACATCCCAAAAACATGCATTAATTGAAGACTCTAAGTTGCCCGTAGGTGTGAATGTGAGGATGGATGGATAGCATTTACTGTAATTTTTTATATATAATAAAAAAATATTCCCCCAAAATTATTCAAGAACTGATAGTACGTGGAAAATTAAAGAAAATTGTCACAACGTATCGGTGTATAGAAGTAGCCAGGGGTTGTGTAAAAGGTGTACGCTCATTCTAATACGATATGTAATGTCTAATGTTACAAATTTATATGTAATACGGTAAATTTTCACTGCTCACCTGAGAGTCATGACGTCATATCATATCATATCATATCATATCCTATCTGCTGCTGCCGCATCTGTTTGATAGATATAGCGTCCTCGTTTACAAAACGGCAGATTTATCTCTTGTACTGCCACTTCACACAGCACATCTCCCAATTTAAAAAAGTCGAGTAAAAGAATACATTTTTGCTTCAATGCGGCTGTTTGACACATTGGCGAATCATCAGCTGCCTTCTAAAAGAAAGGTCTTTGTTCACAACTAATGCTCATTGTGTTAATTGAGATTTTATGTATCAAAAGTAGTAGTGGTATCATACTCAAGAATACTTAATGGTACTGGTATCGGTCTGAAAGACAAGTGGTATCGAACATCCTGAGCTCTTACACAAAAACTCTCTCTCTAGTATGAAAAACATGTTTAGACAAAGAATAAGCATATTTTGCCTTGATTTGGTGAATCTAATCTTGGGAAGATTTTATTTTTTGCAGTGATAACACTGTAATCACATTGCCTGATATCCAACACGCGTGACATTTTTATCTACATTGGGAAGAGGCCTGATTCCGATCTGAGGATATTTAATTCAATGTGGGTTTTTCTCAATTAAAGCAACCATAACGCATATCTGAAGTGTCTGACTTGAGATAAAAAAAACAAAAATTAGAATTGTGTAACTTGATTAAACCATGCAGTGAAACGGCCTCTAGTTCCAAGTGTGATTGAGACTGTGCATTAGCAATTTGGAAACTGCCACCCAATTCACATTGACCCCTATGGTTGCCCCCCGGGTGAAGGGTATACTGAGGGATTCTTTTTCATGTTTTCTTAAAGTTGGCTTGGAGCTACTTACTGTGAAGCCCATGTTGTCTGTGCCTTGTTGCTTTTCCTGTTTTCCTATTATTCAGGCCCAGCTGCATTTTCACTTCACTGTGTGTTGTGCATATGAATGCTTGACTTTGTTGTTCAAGGCTCTGTGGCATTTTCTGTTGGTCACATTATTCTTAGACTGAGGAGGATATGATGGTATTTAGCAAAATGTAAGCCGAGCGTTACGCGCTACTACGCGTTAGCTGATAGCATCAGGTTCTGACGAGCAGTACATACTTGGAGGAGTCGAGGTGGCCGGGGTTTTTTCTTTGGCAATGTCTCTGCTGCATGCACGCATAATTGCACGTGATTGGCTAATGTGTGAAAAGAGGTGGGTCTTTGGTTGCTATCCTGCGAATCTACAGGATTCACGTAACTCTAAAGGCAGGAAATTCTGTTTTCGGGATGAGTGGCAACACGAGTTCGCCAGGCTGTGGTATTTTAGGGAGAGGATTTCAAATGAGGCGGCACAGTGGAAACTGGTTAAAGCATCTGCCTCACAGTTCTGAGGACCTGGGTTCAATCCGTCTGTGTGGAGTTTGCCTCTTCTGCGTGGGTTTTCTCCGGGCACTCCGGTTTCCTCCCACATCCCAAAAACATGCATGTTAGGTTAATTGCCAACTCTAAATTGCCCGTAGGTGTGAATGTGAGAGTGATTGGTTGTTAGTTTGTATGTGCCCTGCGATTGGCTGGCAACCAGTTCAGGGTGTACCCCGCCTCCTGCCCGATGATAGCTGGGACAGGCTCCAGCACTCCTGCGACCCTAGTGAGGAGAAGCGGCTCAGAAAATGGATGGATGGATGGATGGATTTTCAAATGAATGGCAAATTCTGCTGTCAATACCCACAACATGCAAGAAGTACAGCTAACCAGTAATAGCAACGTAGCTATTACGTAGCTCAGCCTAAGCCTAAGCATCCGTCCATCCATCCGTTTTCTGTACCGCTTTATCCTCACAAGGGTCGCGGGCGTGCTGGAGCCCATCCCAGCTCTCTTCGGGTGAGAGGCGGGGTACACCCTGAACTGGTCATCAGCCAATCGCCGGGCACATAGAAACAAACAACCATTCACGCACACATTCACACCTAAGGGCAATTTAGAGTCTTCAATCAACCTACGTAGCCTAAGCATTTCACAAAAAAGGGGAGGTCCAGCAGGGGACCTGTGACGCTCTTGAGGTTGTCCAGCACGAGGCGTTCAAAGGACTTTATGACCACAGATGTCAAGGCGACAGGCCTGTAGTCATGCAGCCCCGAGATTGCAGGTTTCTTGGGGACTGGGATGATGGTGGAGCGTTTGAAACAAGACGGTACTTTGCACAGTTCCAGAGATCTATTGAAAATCTGTGTGAAGACTGTAGCGAGCTGGTCCGCGCAGACTTTGAGGCAGGATGGGGACACAAGGTCTGGGCCTGCCGCTTTGTTAATCTTTTGTTATTTGAAGATGCGTCTCACATCCTGTTCGTGGATGGTAAACACAGAAGTCAGAGGTGTGATTGTGGTCGGGGGTGTGGCTGGATGGGTGTGGGGTGTGAAAGTGTCCTTTTCAAATCTGCAGTAGAAGGTATTCAAGTCGTTGGCTAGTGTGCTATTGTTCTCAGCTTGGGGGATCGTCGCTTGAAATTAGTCAGCGATTGGAATGCATGCCAGACAGATTTAGAGTCGTTAGTGCTGAACTGTTTTTCCAACTTTGCTGCATAATTCCTCTTTGCAATGTTCATTTTCTTTAGTCAGCAGATTTCTAGCGCGATTATGCACGGCCCTGTCCCCGCTCTGATATGCGTCCTCCTTAGGTTGGCGAAGCTGCTTAAGTTTGGCAGTGAACCACGGCTTGTTGTTGTTGAAAGTGCAAAATGACTTTGTTGGTACACACACATCTACACAGAACCTGATATAGGATGTGACAGTGTCTTTATATTCATCCAGGCTGCCAAATGAATTTTTAAAGACACTCCAGTCTGTGCAGTCTAAACAGCTTTGAAGTTCCATCTTTGCTTCATTGGTCCACTTTTTCACTGTTTTCACTGTAGGCGTTACCCCGATAATTCCATGACGCGGTCTGCCCTGTGAAGGTGGTAGCCCGGAAGCATAACGGTGTCGTCGTCACAAAGCTAAGTCTCCATAAAGCACAGGGCGGCGGAACGTCCGAAGTCTTGACTGGTCTTTATCAGAAAATGAAGCTCATCCATTTTGTTGGGTCGGGAGCGTAGATTCACGAGGTGGATCGACGGGAACGCCAATCTGTATCCTCTCTTGCGGAGCTTCACATGGATGCCGGCTCGCTTCCCTCTGTGGTGTCACCTCCGTCTCCATGCGGAATACCCCGGTGAGTAACTCTGGGAAAAAACTGAGCGGATTTGCAAAAGTTGGTGAAAGAAAGTCCGGGGTAGACTCCCTGATGTTTAGCAAGTCTTCCCTTGTGTAAGTCCATCCATCCATCCATCCATCCATCCATTTTCTGAGCCGCTTCTCCTCACTAGGGTCGCTGGCGTGCTGGAGCCTATCCCAGCTATCATCGGGCAGGAGGCGGGGTACACCCTGAACTGGTTGCCAGCCAATCGCAGGGCGCATACAAACAAACAACCATTCACACTCACATTCACACCTACACACAATTTAGAGTTGTCTATTAACCTACCATGCATGTTTTTGGGATGTGGGAGGAAACCGGAGTGCCCAGAGAAAACCCACGCAGGCACGGGGAGAACATGCAAGCTCCACACAGGTGGGGCCGGGGACTGAACCCCAGTCCTCAGAACTGTGAGGCAGACGCTCTAACCAGTCGGGCCACAAAGACGAATGAAAATCACAAAAACATAGATAATAGTAGAGAGCACGTAACGTAATGCTTGTACATTGAAAATTAATCCTCATTTCTCCATCGAATTTTATGAGGTTTACTTTTTTTCTCAACGTCAAAGCTTGTGCTATTAATCCAGAACATTTGAAAAAAGAGCCCCCTAAAAACCTTGCCTTTGTAAGGTGATTCCCAGTTCCATTGTTGTGATTGTACATGACTGTGCATAGTTTTTGGTTCCATTTTAAACTGCACTAAACATAAAAAAGGTTTCATGTACAAATCTCCAGATCCAGACTGTAAATAAGAAACTGTTCTTGATGTTTTATCCGGATAAAGGAAATTATCTTAATGATCTTTTGCACATACCACTCTTCAAGCTGGAAGCTAATGATGGTTGCATAACAGCAACTGCTTCCTGGTGTGATAAGCTGCAGTTTAAATATCGCTGGCGTCGGTTAGAATCCTCATACCTCCAAAACCACCATTTTCAAGGAAACCGCAAAACAATTGCATGTATGTTAAGCCATTAACATTGCATCGTCAAGGAAAGCAAGCCATTTTCAGCACTTGAAAAAATATGGAATTGACCACATTTGGACACAGGAGTTTATGGCCTGACGCCAGCAAAGTGATCCAATTAGTCGACTAATCGCAAAAATAATCAGCGTATCGAAATAATTGTTTGTGGCAGCCCTAATACAGAATGTGTCTTCTATATTTGGCTGGTCTACGAGCTTTGTACTTACAACGAAGCTCTTATTGTCCACACAGAACATACTGTATAGTGTATAAATAGAAGAGAAAATCCCTCTGTATGCTTCTGAATAACTAATAAACTGACTTACTTTGCCTTTTCCCTGTTTTTTAGGCCCAGCTGCTGTTTGATGTCGTCTTTGTGCGTCATACACACAATGATCCACTTTGTTCAAGGCTCTGCAGCAGTTTCATTGAATCCTGTTATTCCATGATCGAGGAGGACATGGGTGGTAATCACAAACAAATATTCAAAACAGCGTCTCAGTGGAAATTGGCAGATGACCATGATCAGATGCTACCGCATTAGGATTCACTGCAGACACTGAAAACCTTGAAAAACTTTTGGTAAACATATATTGTGTGTGTTTTTTTATTATTATCTTTGAGAGGAATGTAATAGGCATTCACCTTTGCAGAACAGTCAGACAGCTTCTATGCCTCTAGCAAGGTTTGACTTACTTTCAAGCGACTTTTATGTGAGACTTCGCCTACATTTAAAAGTGCCTTAAAGGGGAGACAGAAAAAAAACAGAAAAAGGGAAGAGGCAACAATATCGATTGGTGTGCCTCACATTTTATTATTTTCCCCTGAAAAATAACTACACTGCATGAGATTTGGGCTGTTTCCTTCTGCCTGGTAGCCAGGGTTACAAAGTCAAAACCGGTCAGTTTATTTTTTCCACAGGTAGCAATTTTGAGCTGATCATCATTACTTCAGGGCCTTTTTCTTTTGTTAAAAGAATAGCCTTACTGTTTTCACCATCATATGTGAGACTTTTGGTGTAACAGAAATAGTATGAGTTACTTTATTATTAAGTCACTCTAGTCATTGCATTGATTTCCCCTTTTAAATTTGCAGTATCATGAGGCCATATACTTTTGACTGTGAGCATCCGTGATACCGTGCAGCTTTGACAACAAGGGTGTGAGGGTTGTGACATCGTTTGGAACTGTATAAATTGTAAGCCTGTGAACCTTTGGAATCTAGCAGCACCTAACCTGAAAAAAAGACAAAATTTCAATTTAGTTAGATATTTCCTAAACATTCTCCTAGATACACAATGTAATAATTGGCAAATTTACAAGATATTCAGTGTCAAGGTAGATTTGAAAGCAAATCGCAAAAAAAACGCACATTTACGGAGAGACATGTCTATGTCAAAGGGGACGTGATGGAAAATTCACTTTTTAATTGCTTGTATATAGAAAGGTAAGCAGGGCTGCAGTGAATTTTGTTGGATTCACAGATTCTTTTTAGCTTCTGTGGTACACTTTCTAGGCATTAAACCATACTGTTACTCGCAAATACTCACTTCTGTCCTGAGTCTAGCCTCCACTAATCTTTCCCATAACTTCGTGTGGCTCATCAACTTTATTCCTCTATAGTTCCCACAGCTCTCCACATCACCCTTGTTCTTAAAAAAGGGGAACCAGCACACCTTTCCTTCATTCCTCAGGCATCTTCTCACCCGCTAGAATTTTGTTGAACAAGCTGGTCAAAAACTACACAGCCACCTCTCCTAGATGCTTCCATACCTCCACAGGATTGTCATCAGGACAAACTGCCTTTCCATTTTTCATTCTCTTTAATGCCTTTCTAACTTACCCCTTACTAATCATTGCTACTTCCTGGTCCACCACACTTGGCTCCTCTATCTTCCTTCTCTCTCATTTTCCTCATTCATCAACTCCTCAAAGTATTCATTCCATCTATCCAGCACACGACTGGCACCAGTCAACACATTTCCATCTCTAACCTTAATCACCCTAACCTGCTGCACATCCGTCCCATCTCTATCCCTCTGTCTGGCCAACCTGTATAAATATTTTTTGCCTTCTTTAGTGTCCAACCTGGCATACATGTCATCATATGCCCCTTGTTTGGCCTTCTTTGCCCTACGTTGCATCTCAATTTATTCCTTTTGCCTCTCCTCGGTCCTCTCAGTGTCCCACTTCTTCTTAGCTAACCTCTTTCCTTGTATGATTTCCTGTATTTTGAGGTTCCACTCCTCTCCTTTCCTGCCAGAAGATACACCAAGTACTCTCCTGCCTGTCTCTCTGATCGCCTTGGGTGTAGTGGTCCAGTCTTCTGGAAGCTCCTAGTGTCCACCGAGAGCCTGTCTCACTTCTTATTTCTTCACAAAACTCTTCCTACCTCAGCTTCCACCACATGGTTCTTTGCTCTGCCTTTGTCTTCTTTAACCTTGCTCCCCACTACCAGAGTCATTTTAGACACCACCATCCTATGCTGTCTAGCCACACTCTCCCCTACCACTACCTTACAGTCAGTAACCTCCTTCAGATTACATCGTCTGCACAAAATGTAATCCACCTCTTCTGTAATAAAGGGTTCACTACAGCCATTTCCATCCTCCTTTTTGCAAAGTCTACCACCTTCTTTCCCTTCTAATTCCTTTCCTGGATGCCGTACTTACCCGTCACTTCTTCATCACCCCTGTTTCCTTCACCAACATGTCCATTACAATCTGCACCAATCATGACTCTCTCTCTGTCTGGCAAGCTTAGAACTACTTCGTATAGCTCCTTCCAGAATTTCTCTTTTCACCACCTAATAATAAATAAATTATTCCTTTAATGGTGAAGCTGACCAACATGTTGGCATTTTTCTCCTTCATAATCGACACGACAAGCCAAGATTCACCACCTCATCTTTATCTTCTACTCAAAAGCTTTGCTGATCTGAAATCCAAAGCGATGCAATCCCACCATCTACAGTGATCTGTTGGTCATAATGGTGGTTTGCAAACTTGAATTCCACAGACAAGTTGGGCGAGACACTCTTCCATGTATACCCACTGAAAAACGCACTTGACTAATATGTTGGAGACAATAAAGGATGGGTTTCCAGTTGACAAATATAAAGGTTCATGGGAGATGTTTCCTTATAACATTTTCTGCATAATAGAAGGCACAATTTAAAGTTTTCAAAAACTTGAAAAGATAAGAGGATCGGATAAAATATAGGTTTTTTAAAATACATACACTCATTACTTAAGACAATATCTGCTGCAGTCATAATGAGAGGTGAAGGAATTGACTGCGGATTTCTGTGAAATACCTTGGCACTATTATCAGCTAAGAGTTCCATAATGGGTTCTCCTTCTCCCCTGGTGATGTGTGCCCAAGCCCCAAGTGGGAACTAATTTGCCGCTGTGATATAATTGCTTTCCAGGAAAATAAACTTCTGAGAAATTTTCAACACTGGAACAGATAGCGAGTGTGTGTGTGTGTGTGTATGCGTGTGTGTGTGTGTGTGCGTGTGTGTGTGTTTGTATGTGTGTGTGTGTGAGACTGGGCTGGAAGTTTTTGCTTCATTAAAGTTTAATTCACATAAGCTGAAAACTGGGTGAAGGAAATGATGAAAGGTGAAAGAAATATGCAGCAACATAAGCCAGTGGGCAAAACGGTGCATGCCTATGGTGTCTTCTTCCGTTCATTCCAAGACCTGTTTGACACTTTGGACTGACAAGGTGGATGCCACTCTCCAGTTTTATCATCAAAACCACAGATGCGCTCCCATCATATAGAAAAATTAGGTTTACCAATATTTCCAGCAGCTTGTGAAAAGACAATGTAGCCCGAAGAAGATGCAATTTCAAGGCATAGGCATAGCTAGCTCGCTAATTGCACATCGCAAATGCGCCGGATAACCGCTGATGATTCAGCTGAAGAACACCAAAGTACTGTGTTTTACCAATGACATGGTGTCTGATATCTCTAAAAAAAATCCTGGAGATCACTAATCACCAATCAACTGTGAAATATGTCATTATACACATAGGGGCCCTGGATGTTCTCAAGCAGCAATCAGAGGTACTGAAGCGAGATTTCATTGATGTCGTCACAAAAGTGCAATGTTTGGATGCTGAGGTTTTTTATTAGTGGACCTCTCCCACTTGTGCGATTTGGAGATTAACGTTTCTGTAGGCTCAGTCAATTAAATAAGTGGCTCAAAGAAGTGTGTACTGCACTATCCGTGAGTTCCATTGAAAATTTCTGAGTATTTTGGGAGCGCAGAAATCTTTACAAGGCAGACGGTTTCGAAAAGAAAACACTGGACTTGGTGACAAGGCTGAAGGACAAAAAGATGCAGTTGTTCCCAAACAATCGGAGGAACAGGAGATAAGACGACACCAGGCACAGACGGATTCATCAGCATCATCCAAACAATCGGAGGGGCGAATGACAAATGAGATGAGCCACCACATTGAATCTCCCACACCCCTCCCTGCCCTGTTGGAGCAACGCCCAATGCAAAACTCACTCTACTAGCCTAAATTCTCTGCTTGGTGTGACGGACAGGATGAAGACTATTGTCAATATTGGAATCCAACGCACACCACGCCAAGATCCTCACATCCCCCCCTCGCCTGAAACCACCGTCCACTTAGATGCGAAGGGCCCCTCCTCCACCCATGAAGAACCTTATCTGCGAATCCGACTGATATCTGAGGGGTCTTTTCCAGAATAAGTCAGACCCCTATGGAGATCAGGCCTTTTTGATCCCTGTAATTACAAGGGACAGAAAGTTGGTCAAAGAAATATGGCACAAAAAAAGTAGAACTACAAACTTAGTGGGGATAAAATGGGAATCTATCAAACCATTGTCTCCAGTTATCTTTGCGAGACTAGCACTTTTCAATATCAGGTCACTGGGTAATAAATCAATTTGATTAATGACATCATTACAACCTATGATCCGGACCTTTTGTTACTAAATGAAACATGGTTAATAGAAAGTAGCTGTAATAACATTTTAAATGAGACAACACCAGCAAAATGTAATTTTATGAACAAGTTTCAAATAGGGAAAAAAGGGGGTGGTATTGCTGTTATTTATAAGTCATTATTTCAGTGTAAAGAAATTATACTGGGTGATTTTAGCTCTTTTGAATATCTCTGTTTTTTAGTTAAAGGTGACCCAAAGGTTATTGTTTTAATCATTTATAGGCCTCCAAGATACAATAGAACATTTATGGAAGACTTTTCAGAAATGCTGTCAGTTATTTGTACTGACTACAACTATTTTGTCATAACGGGAGACTTTAACATTCATGTTGACAATAACGTGGAAAAAAAAAGAGCTTGCTACTATACTAGCTACATTTGACCTCTCTCAACATATTAAGAGTCCAACCCACACTCAAGGTCACATCTTAGACCTGGTCATCTCTAAGGATCAGTTGACATTAAGGATATGGCTATTTCTGAAATATAAAAATATAAGAATTTGAGAAGGGACCAAAACTTTTTAACGGCCCTGTATGTCCTTGTCAGCTGCAGTGTATCCCAGCTGACTTGGGGTACAACCAGGGCTGGTTGCCACCCAATCACAGGGAATTCAAAAGTGTGTTTTCCCTAATATGTCCAATTCAAGGGAATGCCATTGTTTCTCACAGTAATGATAGGGAACAATGCGACAAGATCATTTGTGATGCGTTGCTGGCTTATATTTAAGATTTGTGCGATTGAATGTGTTGGTACACCTACCCACACCGAACCTATCAGGCTCGGGGGAGGCTCAGGTGTGGGTATGTGGGTGTAATCAGCCCTCCACTCTCTCATCTGTCAGTCCTTTTACGCAAGCTTTCAAGGCGACTTGTTTCTCAGGGAACCAATACATTACTGTTGCCCTTCTTCTCATTCTCTTCTTGTTCAGATTTACATTGACTGAACTCCTTATCTCTCTGCTTTCCCTCTTCTCTGCTGGAAGTTGTTTTTTTTTTTTTTTATAAATTGCCTATTGATCAGTTGCGAGATGATAACAGTTGTCTCGGGGGGTGGGTGGGAAATGTAACCAATTTCTATGGCTAATATCCATTTAATTACCCCTGAAATGTCTGTGGTTTTTTCCCAAGGCACATTATATGAGCATGGACCGATGTGGAATGGGATTCATGATAACAGCATGTGTAGTTCAATCGGTAAAATCACAAAAAGGTGGATCAATATGTTTGCTGTGGTTCCAAATACAGCTACACAGCACTCGTATGCTTACGACTATTCTTTGCAGAGTTATGTCAAAATAATTATGCTTCTGCGCTTCTGTGCTGTTCTCGGTTTATTGTCAATCAGCATGCTAGGGATGGAGACACTCTTCTGGTATCACATGAGCCATAACTCAGCACCTCTCCACATAAGGCCCTTTTCCATCAAGATGACCAGGAACCTTTAGTTCCTGGGACAAAAATGGCCTATTCTTTTTTTGGGATGCTCATCATGCCACAATTGCCTGGTGAAAATGTATTTTAGGGGATCCCCAAACTAACTCAACAAAACTCATTCAATAGCGCCCCTTGGACGGTGGAAAAATTAGCCCGCCTGACACTAGTTCCACTGATCGACACGAATTTGGATGGATATGTCTATCATAACAGGAAGCATATACTGTAAAAGCCTCAATTACGCATGCCCGAAATAGAATTTCAGCCAATTTGGTTAAAAGCAGACATTTTGGATGAATTCCAGGCCTTGTATTATGATGAACTCCTACTAGGGAATTCCCCCAAATTAGGTCCAATTGAAACCAAAGGAACACTGAAGAAAGTCCAGACAGATGGGCCAATGATAAATTCCCAAGGTTTTGTGAGAAGATCATTGGTACCCCCCTATTCACTCTGGACTTGCATGCTGCAAGAACTAAGACGAGCAGGCAAAATTCTCTTGTACCCTCCAGATCCTGGTCACCAGCTTTTCCAGCCCCTTTTCTCAGGTAGGCACTATAGACCAATACACACTAAAACCAGCAGACATTCCAATAGCTTCTTCCCTCTCGCCATTAACTTTTTAAACAGGTGTCTCATCATTGCATAGTGACATTTTGCCATTTCTTGCCAATTCTTACGCATCTCTGTTGAGACAGTATTACCGTAGTCATAGTTGCAGCTTCGGCGCTCTATGTTGTTTGCATAACTGGTGTTGATCAGTATTCCACACTACTGGACACTTTAAAGTACTCAAGGCCTCTGTATCATTTGCACAAATGTCATTAAGTCAGCATTATTGCATTACTCGTACCCTTATATTGCTCAATGACTCTCTCTTCTTATGAGTTTATGTCTGTTTAAAGTGGCTTGTTTTCTGTAATACTAGAGTGGCCCAAACTACCGGAGACAAAATCCTTGTGTGTTTTTTACTTACTTGGAATTTTTTTGCTTTTCCATGAGATTAACTCAAAGTTTGATGATCATTTCAATGTTTCGGGTTGGGGATAATTATAGCTCAAATTGACCTGTAAACATTTTCGGTTAGCATGGCAAAATGTCAACCCTTAATAGAAAAGTGACAGGACAAGTGCTTTGAGAGGAAAAAGAGATGCAATTTAATAAAAACTTGCATACAAGGAGACAGTTGGAATACAACCAGGTTAGCGGTGGCTAAGAAGTGCCTATTTTTATTTTTTCAGACAGTTATCTTCTACCTTCCACCAAACATGTTTGTCTGGTTTTGTGATACTTCTGTATAATATGAGAGTGAGAGAAAGGAGCAAGGTGATCTTTTTGTCCTCACACAAGAGCAGAGGTGATATGATGTTATAATTAACAGAATAGATAGATACATTTTATAAGTGCAAAGAAATATTTTTTTAACAAGGTTTACAAAAGAAACAAACGTTACAGGAGGGTTAAAGTGGACTGTACTGAACAGAACTTGTTTGAACTGTATGTAATAGCCATCCTGTATGGCCATTACAGACAGACAGTAATAGTAATAATTTAGGGTTTGTACTGTAATATTGTCATTTTTGCACCCCCTAGATCTTCCAAGACAATGGTTCTAAAACTGGGGTTCCCAAACCTCTGTCTACAGGCTGTAGCTTGGGGGTCACAAAATAATTTGAGATAAATTATTACGTGACGTAATTTCAAAATGGGCATACCTACATATAAGGACCAGCACAATAATAAAACAAACAATAAACAAACTACTCCAGTTGGCCCAAAGGTATGGTAAGGATACCATACCTTTGGGCCAACTAAAAGCTCTGATATGATTGGGACATAGAGTATCATAACATACTGTAAATCCTATATCTAGCATTAATATTTTTTTATTTTTGTTCTATTTTTCAGAACATAATGGTGTCGTTTCCTGAATAAAAGGCATCATATCCATCCATCCATCCATTTTCTGACTCGCTTCTCCTCACTAAGGTCGCGGGTGTGCTGGAGCCTATCCCAGCTATCATCGGGCAGTAGGCGGGGTACACCCTGAACTGGTTGCCAGCCAATCGCAGGGCACATACAAACAAACAACCATTCACACTCGCAGTCACACCTACGGGCAATTTAGAGTCTCCAATTAATGTATGTTTTTGGGATGTGGGAGGAAACCGGAGTGCCCGGAGAAAACCCACGCAGGCACGGGGAGAACATGCAAACTCCGGCATCATATCATGAGGATAAAATTCTCTCTGTAAACATTGACTTGGAAAAGTAAGAATTTATTCTCATAACATGACAAATTTTCTTCTCTAAAAAATGGTTGTCCGTGTCCGTGCCCTGCTAGTGATTGGCGACCATTTCAGGGTGTAGTCCGCCTTTCGTGCAAAGTTACCTGGGATAGGCTCCAGCACCCCGCGACCCTGAACAGAATAAGCGGTATTGTGAATGGCTGCAGTATACATCGAGTCTACAGAAAGCATCTCTGCAAAGGGTGAGTTGACAGACATGTAAAATTGCATTGAAAATAGGCTGGAAGTGGGGCTCCCCTTTGGGCGACAGCATGGAGGATGATGGAGGCGAGAATGATGGATGTGAGCTGTGTGGCAGGATTCCACACCCTCCATTGGAGTGTAAAAAGCCACAAGCACAACATGAGAACATTGCGGTCGTCCTGTCTCTTGTGACCTGGGGTCACTAACGTCCACCCGAATTGCCTGCCTTGTATACACTGAAAGGTCAAAACGCTATTTCAAGCTTGAGATTCCTGCATGGAGTTTATGATCATTTTTAAGGACCCTGTAAAGTGAATTCAGAGATTTGTTCCTCAATACATTAGACGTGTTTGAAGAGTAGTACCGTACTGAAAATATGTTCAAAGACTGAGACAAATTGAGTACTCAATTGTTGAGATATGCCGTTAAAATGTTTTTCAGTGTTTTTTTTCGTGAGGAGGGGGAAACGATGGGAGATGAAAATTATTTTAAAGACCAACTAGACAGCCAGTATGTGGACCGGGGCTTTGGGCCCTGGTCCACATTTGGGCTTTTAGAATGCCTTGTTGTCAACCATGAGTGAGTGCACATCATGCAGAGAAAGCGGAAGAGTGAGGGGGGAAAAACATTTACAATGTGACTGACAGCGTGTGGACCGGGGCATTGGGCTGTCGTGGCTGCTTTAGAGTGCCTCGTTGTTGCAGCGTGGAAAAGCCCCACGACGACCTGATGGGATATATTCTAACCACTGGAGGCATTAAGCTGATATATTTTCATGGTTCAAGCATGTACATAGCTATGTGCAGGTGTAACAAAGATGCTAGACAAAGTAGCATCAGTTTTTCCAGGTCTCAGAAGTGGAATTTGATTGAAGGTTGACAGTTAAGTGGGATGTGGTCTCAGCATATTCAGGGGACCAGCCAGTATGTAAGAGAGCAGACAACAGTTTGATTTTTCATGATTTTGAGCTCACCAATTTTTTTCAGTCATTCAAATTTGGCAAAATAGTTAACAACCCGCTTCTCTATGGTGTGTCAAATTATTAGGCATATAATTTTCATTTTACAGGGACTTCCAGTGGAAAAATTAAGCTAAACAGTTATCTTGTAAGACAACATTTAGAGTAGTTTCAAATGGATCTTCACCCGAATGAAAAAAAAATAAATAAATCTGATGCTCAGAATTTGCTGTCATAAAATCATTTGCGGATTTATGTCAAAACTTTTGAAGGCTTATTTTAAGATATGTTTTTCTTTTTTAAATCCACATTTAGATTACTTGAGAACACTGCGTTCCTTGAAGACAGTAAAAAGCCAAGCTTCAGGACAACCCCCTGCTGGGTCAATCAAAACCTTCCGTCTTTTTACCATTGCAGCTTACAGATAATTTTAACACTGGATGACAATTGTCACACTCACACTTGTTTCTACAAACTGTGAAAAATTCACAATTTATTTTTAGACTATAATTACAATCACTATTGACCTCAGTTTCTCTTGCCAAAAGTCAGCTGGGTTAGGCTCTGGCTCACCCACAACCCTAATGAGGACAAGCGCTTCCGGGAACGGATGGATTGAAATTACTTATAACTGTAAACATGAGTGTGAATGGTTGTCTATACAGTATGTGCCCTGTGATTGGCTGGACATCAGTCCAAGGTGTGAGTCACGCTCACCAAAAGTCACCTCCGATAGCCTCTAGCGCACGACCCCAATGAGAACAAGTGCTATTGAAAAATGGATGGATAGAGCAACTGACTTTTCTGAAACTCCAGTAATGTCTGACAGAGAACAGAAGGAATACAATACAGTGTTCTTAATACTCGGAAAAGTATTTTGTTTCTGCTCGTCACGTCCCCGATGTGAGCACCTCCAGCCTCGGCAGCTTGGCGTACGAATTTGTTCTACAGCAGTCAATTAGTGGAGGCCCTCCTCTTGCACTACACTTGTGCGCCTCCCTCACCTACAGGGCCCTTCCGTGGCTGCGATCCAGCTCGGCCCATCTGTCTCGTCTCTGTGCAGCACACTGCCTGATTCACAGTTTGGTTTCTCACTTTTGCCTGGTGTTGATTCCCAGTTTGTTCATCATCGTTATTTACAAATGTGCACATTTTGTTTACTTTGTTTTAGGTTACAGTGGGAACTTAACATAAATGTAATATATGAATATTCCTGAATATCGAACCTTTGAAATCTCCACACTCTCTCTTATCAATTCAGTCATGTTGTTTTTGGTTCAATGAAATTATAATATGTATACTAAACAAAAATATAAACACAACACTTTTGTTTTTTTTTCGTGAGCTGGACTCAATGATCTAAAGATTTTTCTACATACACAAAAGGCCATTTGCCTCAAATAGTGTTCACAAATCTGTCTAAATCTGTGTTAGTGAGCATTTCTCCTTTGTCGAGATAATCCATCCCACCTCACAGGTGTGGCATATCAAGATGCTGATTAAACAGCATGATTATTGCACACATGTGCCTTAGGCTGGCCACAATAAAAGGCCCCTCTGAAATGTGCAGTTTTGTTTTATTGTGGGGGTCTGGGGGGGTCAGACAATCACTCAGTATCTGGTGTGACCAGAATTTGCCTCACGCAGTGCAACACATCTCCTTCGCATAGAGTTGATCAGATTGTTGATTGTGGCCTGTGGAATGTTGGTCCACTCCTCTCCAATGGGTGCGCGAAGTTGCTGGATATTGGCAGGAACTGGAACACGCTGTCGTATACGCCGATCCAGAGCATGCTCGCCATGCAAGAACTGGGATGTTTTCATCTTCCAGGAATTGTGTACAGATCCTTGCAACATGGGGTTGTGCATTATCACGCTGCAAAATGAGGTGAGGGTCGTGGATGAATGGCGCAACAATGGGCCTCAGGATCTTGTCACGATATCTCTGTGCTTTCAAAATGCCATCAATAAAATGCACCTGTGTTTGTTGCCCATAACATACGCCTGCCCATACCATAACCCCACCACCACTATGGGCCAATCGATTCACAACGTTGACATCAGCAAACCGTTCATCTGCACGACGCCACACACGCTGTCTGCCATCTGTGCTGAACAGTGAAAACCGGCCTTCATCCGTGAAGGGAACACCTCTACAACCTGCCAGATGCCATCGAATGTGAGCATTCGCCCACTCAAGTCAGTTACAACGACAAACTAGAGTCAAGTCGAGACCCCGATGAGGACGACGAGCATGCAGGTGAGCTTCCCTGAGACAGTTTCTGAAAGTTTGTGCAGACATTCTTTGGTCATGCAAACCGATTGTTGCAGCAGCTGGTTGGTCTCAGACATTCTTGGAGGTGAACATGCTGGATGTGGAGGTCCTGGGCTGGTGTGGGTACACGTGGTCTGTGGTTGTGAGGCGGTTGGATGTACTGCCAAATTGTCTGAAACGCCTTTGGAGAGATGGAGAGAACATTCAATTCACGGGCAAAAGCTCTGGTGGACATTCCAACAGTCAGCATGCCAATTGCACGCTCCCTCAGAACTTGTGACATCTGTGGCATCGTGCTGTGTGATAAAATGACACATTTCAGAGTGGCCTTTTATTGAGGCCAGCCGATGGCACACCTGTGCAATAATCATGCTGTCTCATCAGCATCTTGATATGCCACACCTGTGAGGTGGGATGGATTTTCTCGACAAAGGAGAAATGCTCACTAACACAGATTTAGACAGATTTGTGAACAATATTTGAGGGAAATGGCATTTTGTGTATGTAGAAAAAGTGTTAGCTCTTGGAGTTCAGCTCACAAAAAATGGGAGCAAAAACAAAAGTGTTGCGTTTATATTTTTGTTCAGTGTAGCACCTTAAAAAGTGGTTTCCAGTAAGAACACTAGGGGTCGCAGTTTTTCAGTTGCAACGAGTTGGTACGTGTGTGAGGGTTAATTGTTAGGTGTTATTATCAGTTCCTATTCTTGGTTCTCAATTCACTAATTCTTGGTGTGTTTTTGTACACTTTGTGTAACACCCGAACATGCCATAAGGTGCCAAAGGCCTGCCTGATGGGAAAGTAGTAATTGCGTCAAGGAAGTGCAACAAAATGATTCATCTCGCCTGAGGCACAATGATCTTTGTCTGTCGGAGAGGAGACAAGTTTAGCCTGAGTTGTTAGCGGAAGTTAGAGTCATCGCTGCATGTGTTTTGATTTGAATAGCGAGAGTTTATTGTTCAGTTATTGTGTACACCCCCTGGTGCATTTGGATAAACTAATTTGTATCATTCAGTTGTAAAAAATGTGGTAAATACTGTACATAATATTACAAGAAATATGATCCTAGAGAATGTTGGGAGAGGCTTCGGATACAGACCTGCATGTTTCAGCTCCACAAAGCCAATACTAGTCTCCTGTGGCTGCATAGCATTAAACATTAATAAAAGCAAAAAAAAAAAAAAAAGGTAGGTCACTGCCAGGATTTAATTAACAGTAGATCCTTTTTTACAGATAATTACTGCAGTGATTAATATATACTGTCCAATATACTGTATATTAGCTGACAATTTATTTAATCCTATTAAATCCAATTATTGGAACGTCTGTGATAACAGTGAGGATTTGTTGGTGATTTATGCCAAAATAAAAATAATTCTTTACTTGTACCGGAAAGAACAAAGAGCATTGTATACTAATAGCAAACAGCAATCACAAACGGTCTTGAAAAAAAAAAAATCCCACCAATAGACATAAAAAGGTGCGTGTTAAACTGAAATGTGATGTGACAAATTAATCATTTTCATACTCAGTCATTCAGTGACACCCGCCACTGCCATGACACATTTAGTCATTTAAATCTACAGATGGTGTTTGGTTATCAAAGCAATTTAACACATGTAATAAACCTTTTCCTCCAAGTGTCTTCATAAGAGGTATGTCATTCTTCTGTCAAAAATGCACAAAGAATTACAGGACACTAGACATCCACGAGTAACACACTGGTCGTCTTTTTACAATGGAGCGCATGGCCTTTGTTACCATGACGACCGGGGGAGGAGCTAGGTCGGTGGAACTAGGTGGGCAGCTACTTGTTCTAAAGCAACCTAGAGTCTAAAGAGAAAGTCGAGCCCCCGTGAAGAAAGCCAAAACCACTCATTGAATTTTCACTGGTGGAGGCACCACTTCATCACTAAGGCACCAAAATACACTTGTAGATTAGTGTAGCGGATCTGCGCATGTAGCGCAAGCAGTGGACCCCCCCTCCTCCCACACACACACACCCTCCATCCGCCTAATGATAATCTGTGCAGACAGTGCCACTCTGCTTACCTTTTGGTAGTGACACTTACGTGTAGTTTGGTATTTTTAAACATCTCATCTAGGAAACGAAGTTTCAGAATGCATGACCAATCGGGCCTGTAATTAGCGAAAATGCGCTTGAGAGCTGACATCTCTTCCCATATTCGTATGGGAAGAGATGTTGCATGAATGTAGAGCCAGGAAAATATGTTGTCACTGTCTGGAGGAATCCTCATAAATCCAAATGTGGTCAATTTCATATTTTTGGTCTGCCCCTTGCCCTCTCGTATTTTTACGCATAATTAACCAATTTAAAGTGTTGAAAATTACTTGGGAACAAATCTATTAACGCTCTTGAAACTGTCTGAGAAGTGTTGCAAAACTCCGCCTCTTCCTTCCCTCTGCTGTGCGGCATTATGTCACCTCAAGAGTGAACTTCTGAATGTTTTTTAGAAGATAACGAGTGAAAATTGTTAGATTGCATACATTTGAGCATGCCTGTTTTGTTCAAAATGGATCAGTTTAATGATTCGGTGCAGAAGGGAACTGGTCAGCCACAAAGGTACTGTAAGCGGTGTGTGCAGATTTGTTTCCTATTCCACTGCTTAGTCATTTAATTGTTTCAGTTTCAGATTGTTTTATTGTTGAATCTCCATTATATTCCATTACATTCATTGTATTTATTGCATCACTCATCCTTTAAGACGTTTGAAAAAGTTTGGGAAGCTGAAGTAACCACAATCATTTGCTTTTGGGAAGTATGCAAGACTTTATGTCTGGTCGGGGAATCGGTGTGAACACAGGTGTTCGTACCATTTTAATCAATTACTCATACTAAATTCACAATTAAACGTGACTTTGGGGTGGCATTGTGTTGATGTTGGCGCACAACAGTATATGATAGCAATGTAAGTTGTAATACTACCAACTTGAACGATGCAGTGTTTGGTAACGCAAGCAAGATGGCATTTCTTTTTTTTTTATGATCTTTTTTTATTATTATTTGCTGAAAAGTAGTCATTTTGGAGATGCTAGGATTCCGCTCGACAGCAATGATATGCTTTTTATATATGTATGTGTACAGTACATACATTACCGTTTAAAAGTTTACAGCAGGGTGATCACTTAGACTTGTACCTATTTTTGGAAGAAAATGTTTTTTTTACCACATAAACAATGTGTAGACTGCATTACCTCCATTGAACAAAAACGGTGCTGTTGTTTGAAAAAGAAGGACTTTTCAAGTGACCCCAAACTTTTGAATGGTATATTGTATGGTCAGTTTGTACATTGTTAGACCATTGGATGCTAAAATAAACCAAGACTATTCTCCTCTTGAAAACAAGCCATGTACTTTTATTCCACCATCAATCCCGCTGCGTCCTCGGGCCCCCGAACGACTCAGGGCACCTTATGATCTTGTCTCTAATCGGCATCCTCCAACTGTTCCCCGCCAGGAATATCCCAACGCTCCCAATCTCTACTTCTCTGCAGCTAAACTTTTTCCAATCATTTCACTGCGGCCTTCCATGCTACACATCTGCTGCTTGTTTTCCCCCAATTCCCCTTCTCATTATACAATCCTGTCAGGAAATAATGCTAGATTAGAAATTGTGTGGAGAAAACGAGCATGGTTTGTTGAATTCTTGTTTGTTGTTCTTATTGATGACTTTCCTTGACACGCGTTAATTTGAAAAATCAGTGGATTTATGGCATGAAAAGTTGACATACTAAGAAAAATATTATTTTCAATTACTTTTAGACTATTCAGGTATCAGGAATGCCTTCCCACAAACAAGTCAATCTGTTAGCAAGCAGTTCAGAATTGCTCATTTTCATGATAACCAGCTCCACACCAAGTTTCTCTGCCCATGACTTGGATTGACGGTGGGCGACGATACGCCCTTTTCAAGCAATGGACTACACGCAATCACGAACACGTCAAAGCCTAAAGCTAAGCAGAGTAGCAGTGTTGTTGGATGCACAGATTAGTGTTAGCTAACCGTGAAAATACAATTCATGCTTTTACTGTCTTTATGAGGGATCGCGTTTGAAAATCAGCTCCCTCCAACCACTCGTGTTTTGTCCAGGTGTGCCTCATCAGTTTGTTTATACTTAGTTGTACTTATATGTTGGGTCATTGTTGTCGTAATTCATGTTTCCCTCGTCTTGTGTCGTCACGTCATGCCTGTTTCCAGGCGTGGGGAGTCGATTCCCCGTGTTTCTTTGTTGTTTTGTACCTTGATTTTTGGACTGTCAATTAAGGATTTTTTTTATGGTATTCCAAGACTTTTTGTTTTGATTTTTCGATTCAGTATCTTTTAAAGTATGTCCTGATCTCCTGCCTTACCTCCCCTGCTTCTCTGAGCTTGGGTCTTCCACTTTTGACTCCACAATGCCACCACGAAAACCTTCATTTCTGACTGCTTTGCTCATGTTGGCACACCCCACAGTATAGGGGAACAGGGTGAATAGTGGTCCCTGTGAGGAGTGGTCCCTGGACCCAAACGTTTACAGTAAGAATCTAGTCTACCTGGATCAAGGGCAATTGGGTTAATTCCCGAGGAGTTAATCCAGGTAGGAATCTTGTAAATTGCCAAAATCCACAAATCACTAACAAAAAATGGTCGAATACCTGCGTGTTTCACAGCAGAGGTCTGTTAAAGATTCCAGCGAATGACCAAAAAAAAAACTGAATTTTCAGCCAACTTGGAAATCAACCAGTGTCAAGAAATAATTTGTTTAAATTCAAAGTATCTACTTCCTTTCCTTGTATAATGTATTCTATGATGTGAAATATTGTATTGTATGCATAACTCAGCCTGTTTCGTACCAGTTAACCATTCATACTCCTCCTATAACATTCTAATCCACCCCTACAATGATATTGAATTCCAGCACAGCGACTCAACGGGTTTAGTAATGCCTTATGAATTCTGCATGAAGTGCTGATTTTATACAGCGTCTCCCCACATGATCACTCCCTAAATTGGCTCTTGCCACCGGAATTCTAATCAGTCCGTTTTGTTTGGGCTTTGTGAGGTAGGCTGTTGTGATGCAAATTCTCACCGCAACCAACACTTAAGACCAACAGAACTCTAGAATACTTGACATCAGATTTAAAGTCCCATTGATTTGTTTATCAAATAATCCTGTCACACTCGCCTACTTCAAACACTCTAATAATATCAAAACACAGAGAGCTTTGACATGCAAATTTGCTGTAAGGGGATATAACCCATTTTTAAATTTTCTGCTGCGCGGCTGCCTACACTCATTTGGAACACAAAGCAGTCTGGTAAACTTATATTTATAGATGGTACTGGAAGACCCGTTTGATGGTCCTACACTTCGCTGGAACAGTGCTAACTTTAGCTTGCGACTTGAACCCATCATTTGGCCTGTATCTCCCGTCTGCAACACATGAAACCGGTGCCAACAGATGTTTAGCTCCACTTAACATAAAAACTAATTTGGCTGCTGTCAAAAAAATCTGAAAAGTTTACTTACCTGCTGTTGTTAGTTTATTATTCACATTAGGCACTCGGATCCTATAAAAGACTTCGACCTGCTCGACAGTAAAACATTTGCAAAGGTTGTTGTCGTACCCCCCCCCCCCCCCCCCCATTATTTGCGGTTGGGCCCGGTCACAGAATAGGGCACCAAAAAATAGGCATACTGTACTGTAAGTATGGTTTCATGTAAATTATTTTTTTAATACAGTATAATATATGTAGAAAACATTTGGTGTAGGGATAAGCATTATAAATGTCCTGTTGGGTTTTGGTGCGATACAGACGCGAGAGTGTTAAATGATGTGCTAGGGAGAGGTATCCCGTTGAGTGTATTGGGGGTTTGAACTGGAGAAAAACTACTGGCACAGAATTACAATTGGCAAAGCAAGGAACAGAATCCTACCACAAAAGCTAAAACGCTGTGAAGAGCGTAGTGTGGCTGGGGCTGTCTGATAGCAATCACCCTGCAAGTCTACATTTGAATAGCAAGGGCAATTAGGTATGGAATATTGTAAGTCATGTTAATGGATTTGTGCATGAAGACAAAAAGATGATACTGTAACTCAGTAGTCAATTAAAAAAACAAACAAACACAAAGGACTTTCCTGTACAAAAAGGAATAATCCATGTCCTAACATGTATTCCAGTCACCCTTGTTTCTTTTCATTACAACCTCGTTTTCCCCGCTTTTTGGTCAGAAACCAGTGTGTACTACTGATTACTAAAGAACAGAAAAAGCTGGAAACAAACTTTTTTTTCTGGTGAAAGAAGAGTCTACTCTTTATTTAGGTAGGTTCGATATTTATATTGTCATAACACAATATTCTATGGGACTTGATAGATCAGTCAAAATGCTCTAAAGCGGCAGGCAATAAGGGAAACTGCTTTGAAAATGGCAGGCAGTGAATGAGATAACTGTGGGCAATCAAATTTAGCCCAATGAACTATTTCTGCCCTGGTTACTTTAATAGCATCCACCAATGAGCCGTTTTTCCAGATTCAAAGATATATCTTATACAACCCCAATTCCAATGAAGTTGGGACGTTGTGTTAAACATAAATAAAAACAGAATACAATGATTTGCAAATCATGTTCAACCTATATTTAATTGAATACACTACAAAGACAATATATTTAACTATTCAAACTGATAAACTTTATTGTTTTTAGCAAATAATCATTAACTTGGAATTTTATGGCTGCAACACGTTCCAAAAAGGCTGGGACAGGTGGCAAAAAAGACTCAGAAAGTTAAAACAAAAGGCTGGGACAGGTGGCAAAAAAGACTCAGAAAGTTCAAAAGCCAGCATCTGTGATGGTATGGGGCTGTGTTAGTGCCAATGGCATGGGTAACTTACACATCTGTGAAGGCACCATTTATGGTGAAAGGTACATACAGGTTTTGGAGAAACATATGCTGCCATCCAAGCAACATCTTTTTCATGGACGCCCTTCCTTGTTTCAGCAAGACAATGCCAAACCACATTCTGTACATGTTACAACAGCGTGGCTTCGTAGTAAAAGAGTGCAGGTAATAGACTGGCCTGCCTGCAGTCCAGACCAGTCTCCCATTGAAAATGTGTGGCGCATAATGAAGCGTAAAATACGACAACGGAGACACCGGACTGTTGAACTGCTGAAGCTGGACATCAAGCAAGAATAGGAAAAAATTCCACCTACAAAGCTTCAACAATGAGTGTCCTCAGTTCCCAAACGTTTATTGAATGTTGTTAAAAGAAAAGGTGATGTTGCACGTGTTGTTGGAACGTGTTGCAGCCATAAAATTCTAAGTTAATGATTATTTGCTAAAAACAATAACGTTGATCAGTTTGAACATTAAATATCTTGTCATTGTAGTGTATTCAAATAAATATAGGTTGAACATGATTTGCAAATCATTGCATTCTGTTTTTATTTATGTTTAACACAACGTCCCAACTTCATTGGAATTGGAGTTGTAGATATTTTTCTTTAAAATTATGTTTTGAAATCAACCATAGGGAGGGGGTTCAGAGAGTGCCAAATCACACCAGATGTTATCTCAAGGCACTACCTCTAACATTATGCAAAATTAACTATTCCTGGTATTACTACTACTGTACTTGTTCAGGAATTTCTCTATGCATAAATGCTACGTATATTTACAGCATACACCTACTAAAATAATCATAACCTAGTGTAATTGTTAAACTGTTGATGACTGCAAATCTGGAAGCGTGGGCAACTGCTACAGTGAAAGAGAATGATGATAGGAACATACGACATAGAGGAGGAAGAGTGAACACTCTGACTTCCTGTTTCATTTCAAAAGATTATTGTGTGTTGTTACAATAGATATGTACTGTACACCAAATATCATGTCAATCGGTGAGACTGGTGTCCATAAAAAATACCACAATACTCTGTAAACATGTTTTGTGGAAGTTGAATTGATCCGTTATTGATCAGGGTGAAGATAGGGAATGCATTCATGGAGTCTTGGTACACAACACCCAACTCATTAGCAACAATAGCAAAGTTTGTTGTAAGTTTCATGAATATGTAATGCTGATATACTAGTACGAAATCAAAAATCAAGTCATATTTAGCCTTATTCAGCTAAATATTCATTGCAAACACATTGTTGTGTATACTTGTAAGACGGATGGGGAAAAAAGGTCAGTCTATTCATCGAAATCTGGATTATCTATAATGGTGACAAGAACGTGTCTAGTCGCATACCGTTTACGCAATGAGTACCGTTTACAGCCACTCACAAATGTCTTGAGAAAGATCAATGCTAAGAGCTTCCAATTGCTCAACGTACCATTGGAGAAAACAAGGTAGAGGCGACACACACGTCAATGGGGAGGCATCTGATTGTTGTTTGGTGTCATCACAAGTCATCTAGGTACAGCAGCCTTTGCCTTTGAACGCAATTGTATAGCTATGTAAAGCAAGCTCCGGAGTTTAATCCATGAGGTAGGAAAACATGCAGTCTGCTACAGGATCAAGAAGCAGAATCCGAATGCACAAATAGCATTCAGGACCAGTTTTGTCCTTAAGTGTACTAAAGTAAGTGAAGACTTTTCAAGCATGTGCATTGACTACAGTCTGACTACATTTGACTTTTACT
Organism: Phycodurus eques; assembly: GCF_024500275.1. Classification (NCBI taxonomy): domain Eukaryota; kingdom Metazoa; phylum Chordata; class Actinopteri; order Syngnathiformes; family Syngnathidae; genus Phycodurus; species Phycodurus eques. The sequence continues at coordinate 12,695,059 of NC_084536.1, forward strand.
CCCTACATTTGAAAAGATATCGCTATACAGGAAGTCCTCGAGTTACGACGTACTCGACCTACGACGTTTCGACTTTATGACGCCCGTGCCTCGTCGCCCATTTTGTCCCCTGTACCATAGTGTTTCTGCTTAGCTAGTGCATAGTGCTTGTCTGTGTTTGTGCGCCGGGAGTATCTTTGCCTTTTTCGCCCTCCTTTTGTCACACTCTCAGCAGTAATGGTAAGTAAAGCATCTTATTTTTTATTTTAATGTATTTTAGTTTTCTTCAAACGAAGTGTTAACCTTTCCCGCTACGGTCACCTGACCGTGGTCGGGAGACGCAGGGGAGACGCCTTCTCCAGGGCCGAAGTTGTCCTCCTCGGGGTTAACTCCCTTCTCTCGTTGCACAGCTGAGCTGGGTGGCGGCAACAATAAATGCACAAAGCATCGACTTGCTGCTTTAATGGCTTCATTAGCTCTTCTGCACATTCAACGTCAACGGCTCCTCCGCTAATCGCTACTCTTCCCTGGTCGCCGTCACTACACTTGCCACTGTACACACTCGCACTTGTGCACATTCCTTCCTCCATCACAGTCCCGCCGGACGACGCCTGTGCAGTCCCGTCCAACTCACACATCGACGCACACACCCACACACACACAATGAGCTTGCTGTCACAATCACGTGAGACAATACCCGTAACAGAAATATTTCGACGTAAATTTCGACTTTAACGGTGAAATCCGATTTACGCGGAAATTCGGGTTACGTCGCCAGCGTAGGAACGGAACTCGTTCGTAAATCGAGGATTTCCTGTACTTTGTAGTTGTTACTTTGTCAAAACAGGCTTGTTACTTTCAACATGGTTGAGATTGTTATTTGATTGATTGGTCGAGATCTGAGGGACTTATAAGGTGGAACAAAGTTTTTCATTGAGACAAGTTATCAAAACGGCTATTATATATAATTGACAGTAAGAACAATTCCAAGTTTGCATTGGGGATTGAATCAGTAATTCTACTTGGACCAGTTTTTTTTTGTTTGTTTTTGTCTGACACAAGCATCTGTACTTCGACTGAAGTGTGAGTACTTTCGCCACCTCTGCCAATGACATGATGGGAGTCCAATACATGAGTTAATCTGCTGCAGAATTAAGAGGCAGAGTCCAAATGCACGAATAGCACTCAGGACCAAATCCGGAGAAACATACTAATGTCAAATAGCCTTTCATAATGACGTTAAGCACTTTAATTAATGACCATGTATTCAGGAAAGGGAAGGGGTCAAGGAGATGGGATGAAATGGTCTCGGAAAACACATGAGGTTGAGGGACAGTAGTGAAAAATCATCTGCTGCTTGGCTAAACCAGTGGGTGATACTTTGAGTGGGACTTCAACTCCTTGACGAATATCCTCATCTTGTACATCAGTAATTGTAGGAAGTTGTTTCTGTACTTTGTGTATTTAAATGTCTTTTTTTCTTTTTTTATTACAATGCTTTTAAATGGTGCACTTTTCTAATCATGCAAAGCACATTGAGCTACCCTGTGTATAAAATGCACTACATAAATAAAGCTACCAGGCCTTGCCAAAATATTGTCTGTTTCAAATTATGACCTACAGATCCTTTCAAAATGTATTCATATCTTATCTGACATTAATAAATGAATAATCCAAAATCAATGTTTCAGAGCAAAGGGGAAAGTACATTTTGCAGGTACTTGTTTTTCCAGGTGCAGATCTTGCTCCTGTGTCAAGGCATCCAGACACCTAATTATTGCTTGAGTTCCTTATGTTTAGTGTGTATGATCATTCTTATGCTTTTTTACACTTTCAGTTTTGAGCTTCAAGTACCAACTAGGTGTATGTTTCTGCGGGAACCTGTACAAATATGGTCGGAACACAAGACAGTTCTCGGGACTGTTTCGAGCTCCCTCTTAAACACTGTTTCCACCATGCCATAAAAAAATACACATATTTAGGGCATGTATATTTTAGCAGTTTTTAAGATTCTCACCATTTGAAATCATTTTCATTGATTTAAAACACACTAGTAAATCTCATATCAATCTTAGAAGATGTGGGTTAAATTTGAATTTGCACAACCTCTGTGTAAACTATCTTTGTGAAGATTCTTTGGGTAAATGAATCAAATTTCGGCGTGAAAGAATGACACTTGTGCTATTTTCAATGCTGTCAAATGTCAAAACGGGTATAATTTGACCCGAACGGTTAAGTGTTAACAGATGTTTCTTAAACTAAAAAAATATTATTTACCACTGAGCCTGCTGCTGCTCTAATTATTGTCAATAACACTTAATAACACACACACACATACACACACACGCACACACACATACACACGCACACAAAGTTCCGGTATAATATTTTCTGTGGCGGCCGGACGAAACTGACAGCTCATTACGACTTTGAAAATGGAGTTGAGCTCGGTGTGATCTATTAATCTGTGAGTGTGCCTCTGCCCGTCTAACCATTTACAGTAGCTCTTCATTAAAGCAGAACAATAGCCCCGATAGTGCGTGATTCATTACATGCAATCAAAATTAGATCCTGAGGGCCCATCAATTCTGTTGATCATTACCACTGTCGCCGTGCTCAAGGAGAGAGCAGCTGTGATGTTGTATATTATTAATCTGACCCTTTGACTTGTTATGCTATACAATGAATGGATGAACCAATTTGACACAGTTGGCATTTTAGAAATTAACGCCACACGTTTGATCATAGCACCATAGATTTTGTGGTAGCCAGAAAAGTGTCGCTTTAGGTAGTCTTATTTTGTCTAAGTACAGTGGTGCCTTTAGATACACGCTACATGATAGACGAGAGGTTTTTTTAAAATACGAGCCGATGTTTGGCCGATTTTTTAATTTAATTTTTATTTTTGCTTTGACTTGTGAGCACAAACATAAAATATGAGTGCTGTATAGCTGCCGTATCAGATAGAATTAGTAAATATTCTTCATAAAATAGGCTTGAAGTAGTTTATCGCCACTCTCAGTTTGTTTACTGTTCAGTTTAAGAAAATTACTAGTTGTGTATTTAAAACAACCACATAGTTTAGCCTTGAGAAAATGGGACAAAAACTGTTACATTATTTTAAAATATATTGAATTACAGTATGTCATTACTGTGTGTGAAGATCAAGTATAATATTATAGCTATTTTTCCTGATTTAAAAAACATAAAATTTTATTTTTGGGGAGGCTGGAACAGATTAATGGCATTTCCATTCATTTTAACGGCGACAGACAATTTGAGATAAGTGTTTTGAGTTACAAACATGGTCAAGGAACAAATTAAACCCGTATCTCAAGGCACCACTTTGTTGAATAGTGGTTAGTGAGTGTGCCTCACAGCTGAGAGGTTCCAGGTTTGAATCTCCTACACATTCCAAAGACATGCCTGATATATTAACTGAAGGCTAAATTGCCCACAAGTGTAAATGTAAGTGAAAGGTTATTTGTCTATATGTGCCGGGCAATTGGCTGGCGATCATTCCAGGTGAATCCCGCTTCTCTTGCCAAAACTCTGACAGAATATGCTCCAGCTCACTTACAACTAGGGGTGTACTGATACAAGTATCAGACATCCATCCTGATAAAAATTCTACGATACTGACCCGACCGATACCAACGCCTGACATAGATTTTACCTTAGGGGTAAGAGCCATGTCAGCTGTGTGTGTGTGTGGAGATAATTTAAAGACTCAGATGACAACACTTTTAGGCAACTGCAAATTATGCTCTGCAAAATGGATAATTAACTCCTCCGGCGACCACAACTCGCCAACTGGCTGGCACCGAGTTTTGCGAGCTTCATCATCCGCTCCGCTCTGCATGCACAGTGTGGTGAGTCACGCTTTTTTGATGATCCGGAATAGTTGAGCATTGGGTATTCTGTTCATGTTTTGTATTTTGTTGTGTAACATGCTCATAACAGCTCTGGGTAGTTCTAACGAGCCTGCACTGTGAAATGCCACTTTTAAAGTGATATTATGCATATGGAAACAGACTTATTCCACGCTGAATTAATTTACAGTTGTTAAGTGTGTTGTGTGTCGTGGGCGGCATGGTGACCGACTGGTTAGATCGTCTGCCTCACAGTTGTGAGGATTGGGGTTCACAGGCCCCTGTGTGGAGTTTGCATGTTCTCCCCGGTGCCTGCGTAGGTTATCTCCGGGCACTCCGGTTTCCTCCCACATCCCAAAAACATGCATGGTAGGTTAATTGACAACTCTAAATTGTGTGAGAAGTATCTACAAACGCCACCCAAATTTGATTTGGGTGGCGGTTAATACCTGTCTGTGGGAAGTGTGTTACTTCTCCATGCGGGGGCCCCAGGTTAAGTTTAAGGTGAACATCCCCAGCAAGGGGGAGCATGGTAATGAGGTAAATACTTGCATTGATGACTCCTTTCTATTGATCCTCTAGCTATGACAGCGAGACCAATAATCACAAGAGTTGGCCGTATGGCTCATACGACGTGGATACTCACATTGTGCTCATCGTGACTCAAATGGAAAAATACTAAGCTAGTAATGACAATAAATTATATGTCTTTTTTTAATAAACAGCTGACAGAAAAAAAAAGGTTGACTGCCGAACGAAAATGTGGGATTGCTGATGGAGCCATAGTTCCCAGCCGGGTAGCTTTGACAGTCTGTGAGCGTGTTCATTTGTGTGCATGCCTGACCCTCTGTCGTTTTCCCTTAGGTTGTTCTTGTAATTAATATGACCTTTTAAAACCTCCACCAGTTGTTCCCTTAATTACATTTCCAACTATTCAAAATTTATAGCCAACCTGTTTCCACAGGCATCATTTTTGAATGACTGGTTCCTATTCAAGTCACATCCTTTTTTTATTTTTGTTTTTATGCTGATGTAAATCATCTATTACTGTAAACATTCATTCAACATTAATCATAAGCTTATTTGCTTGCCACTAATGTAATAATGACCACTTCTCTGATGGTATTATTCAAATACGTTTGCATTCAGTGCATTCAGTGATTTGTTTTACTGTAAGTTCATTATATGTTTGAAGAAAATTCCTGAAAACACGCTCAAACGCTGAAATCTATGTAATAGTGTAGTTGAGACCAAAGAGCACATTTTCTAGAACTTAAAGAAAGTTGGCACTGCATAGATAAAATAGTTTGAGTTACTGTTGATCATTCTTCTTTACCTTGCCAGAGGTAAAAGTGATGTTCCACTTCCAGTGCCCCAACGTCTTCAACCTGAAGGAAACTAAATCTTTCTCTGTTGCAGTTTTCTTCACCGAGTGTAAGAGGGAGATTAAATGTAATCAAGCTTTTTAAAAAGGGACGAAAGGTTACATCCTGCTGCAGTCACCCCGTCCTCTGACCTGGCCCGCGTGGCCACCTCATCAATTGGAGGTCTTTGGCCTTGCTTTAGTCATCAAGGTGTAGTTGCAGGATCTGACCCCGGTGAGCTGATTTGTCAAGAGGACTGAAAACATCAGAATTTGATTGGAAGTGTTTTTTTTTTAGGAATAATTACAATTACAGATGGCCTAAACTGTTCAGATAAAATCTTCAGCTCATAAACAAAACACGATAAAAAGAGCCTTTGTTTTTGTTTTTTGAAGATGAGCCCATGAATTTTATTCATGGAGCAATGATGTAGTTGATGTGATTTCTAAATAAAGCTGCAGAAGCTGTGACATGGGACAGATCCACCACGGTTGACCATCCCACGAACCTTGGTCTGAGCCAAAATCACATCAGTCCTGTTAAATTCAGTTCACTGGACTGTGTTTCTTTTAGTAAATAAATTCAGACGCTACAGAGTCAATGTCATTTGGAGACAACTTGTGTATGTGATTTATCTTGATTATTTTGAGGCATTTTTAGAATTGGATTCTGCAAAGTGTACAAATATTCACAAATGGCTTGTTACCCAACTCATGCATGCAAGCCTAACATCTCAAAAGAGGATATCATACACAGTGATCCCTCATTTATTGCGGGGTTATGTTCCAGAAATCCCCCCCCCCCCCCGCCCCTACAGACAACAATACTTGAATACTGACCATATATTTATTTTATTATTAATTTAAATTTTAAGCTATAGATCCATTCATCCATTCATTTTCCAAACCGCTTATCCTCATTAGGGTCATGAGCATGCGATGCCAGCTATCTTCGGGCGAGAGGTGGGGCACACCCTGAACTGGTCGCCAGACGATCTCAGGGAAACATACAGCAGCTGAAATAAGTATATAACATGTCACAATTGTTTCTAATTAAATATACTTCCAAAGCTGCTATTGACCTGAAAATTTCACCAGATGTTGGGAACAACCGAAGTAATCCATACATACAGATAAAGTAGTAAAAATAAGATCAGAAATTAAGGTGTGTGTGTGTGTGTGTGTGTGTGTGTGTGTGTGTGTGTGTGTGTGTAGAACTGCCTCAACAGCTCCAGTCCACGAACAGGATCCTCATGTAGGTCCCCGCGCCGTCGAGGTGGTCTAGGATGAAGTGCAGTCCCATGTTGACTATGTCATCCACAGACCTGTTTGCTAGGTAGGCAAACGGCAGGGGGTCCAGCAGGGGACCTGTGACACTCTTGAGATGGTCCAGCACGAGGCGTTCAAAGGACTTCATGACCACAGATGTCAGTGTGACAGGCCTGTAGTCATTCAGACTCGAGATTGCAGGTTTCTTGGGACTGAGATAATCGTGGGCCATTTTAAACAGGATGGTACGTCACACAGTTCCAGAGATCTGTTGAAGATCTATGTGAAGACTGGAGCAAGCTAATTGCTGGGTGGAGGGTGTTGGGTGTGGGAGGCGGTGGTCCGGTGCCCGTGGCCCTCCCTTTGGGAATGGTCGGGGCGCTTTGGTTGGGCTCGGGACCTCCCTGGGTCCTGAGGGGTCGGTGGCGTAGCCCTGGTTGGGTCCCCTGCCGGACGGATTTGGCCCCTGCTGGACGGGTTTGGCCCACCCCCCCACATGTGATATAGTGTTCATGCACTAATAAGTTCAATAGACACACTATAGGCTTTGATTATTTGTGCTGGGATCACTAACAACAACACAGGTTATACTGTCATATCAACGCACAGGTTCTTACAAGTGTAGAACCTGTGTGTGTGTAAGAACACTAAAAAAAGAATCCCACTGCACCACTCGGCAGTAGCACTGCCTTGCTCATTTTCCCACATCCTGTCCTGCCCTTTTGTGTCCTCTCTTATCTTGATCTCTTGGTTAGTTATTGCCTGTCCTCACTGGGTATCCTCCCCATCTACAAATGACTGTTGTAATGTGACTTGTGTTCAAATATCTAGACTGTCTCACTATTGTTCTGCTGTGGTTCTCACCCCTAGTCCCGTTGTCCACTCTGTCTGTCCCCTAAAACCCTTATCTGTCCAGCGGCATTTTCAATGAACATCAGAATGATGTTAATGTTCAAATACTCTGAACATTAACATCAGAATAATGTTCAGAGTATTTCAAACTCCCCTGTTGCACAGCAAAACTGTTCCAGCACAAAGGCATACAGATCCACCATTCTGCAAGGCCATGCAGCTGAACAGGACAGGTTTAAAAAATAAACAAATAAATAAAAGAATAATGAGGGGTAAATCTGGTGCTTTTTTCAATTTTGTTTACTTGTTCAGCAAACGTTAGCAGTGTGGAATTCGTGTTAGCTCAAGGAGGAATGTAGACACCCACGAGTATGAATGAAGCGAACTCCCGCAGCAAGTACAAAGACTTACATTTCAAAATCGGCGACTCCGTGATGTCGGTACACCATTTTTCGTTGATATAGAAGCATATCCCGCCGCCTTTTGTTTTCCCCAATAACTTTGTGATGCGGTCTGCCCGGTGTAGTTGGAAGCCTGGAAGCATTAATGCGCCATCGGGGATGCATTCACAGAGCCATGTCTCCGTGAAGCATAGGGCGGCGGAATGTCCAAAGTCTTTACTGCTCTTTGTGAAAAGATGCAGCCAACAAAACGTACGAGTTTTGCGAGGTGAATCGACGGAAACGGCATTCGGAATCCTCTCTTACGGAGCTTGACCTGCGCTCCGGCTCGCTTCCCCCAGTGGGGTCGTTTTCACCTCCATGTGACATACAGCGCGGCCGCCCCTCCGGTAAGTAACTCAGAGAAAAAAACTGAGCAGATTTATAAAAGTTGGTGAAAGAAAGTCCGGGGTAGACTCCCGAATGTTTAACGAGTCTTCCCTTGTGTAAGTGAGTCGTGCAATGTCTCCAAAGATGAACAAAAGACACAAAAACATACAAAGTACAAGAGAGCACGTAACTGAGGCAAACACACGGTTAAGCGCCATCTTGAAAAAAAAAATGTGACTGTTGAGAACACATTTAAACGTATACTAAAATGTTTTCGTCTTGCACGTGTCCTGATGGATTGAGCCATTGCCACCCCTTGCAAAAAGCCACCCCAGATGGTATATAGTAACAGTAGGTAGTACTTTTTTCTCCCAGTTAAAATGGAATGGTTTCCGGCAACATGCCATCAAAGTCATGTTTTATTCAAATATTCCCTGCATTTTGTGGAAAAAGAAGACAGATGTGAACAATGTATTTTCATGAGCAAATGTACACAGTGTATGCTGTATAATGAGGAACTGCGACAGCAGGAGGTGATGGCCCTAAGGAAACAAAGGAAAGTCAAGTGGCCACACAGCTTTTTGAACTACATTTTACTATCCTTTTTTTCACACTGGAAAGCTGGACAAATGGCCAGAAAACTACTGCACAGATTTTACACAGTGAAATGGGGTTGTTCTGTTGACCATGCAGCAAAAATGCTTCTTGACAAAATGCAGTGTGCACCAAAAAAGCATAATCTTGTCAATAGGCTGCAATATGGGTCTATTTAGACCTTTTTAGGAGTGCATCTCGGCACCCACTAAAATACCTCTGGTGATAGTAGTAATCAGAGGATGGTAGAGTAGCCAAATATTGTACTCAAGTAAGAGTACTATTACTTTGGAATAATATGACTCAAGTAAATGTAAAAAGTAGTCATCCAAATATTTACTTGAGTAAGAAAGTACTCAATGAAAAAACTTCTCAAGTAAAGAGTAACTTGTGAGTAACCTGATTTTTTATTTGATTTTTAAATCCGAGCATGATCATCAAATAAAATAAAATGAAATAATAATATATGGGAGTCGACACACCTGCCACCATTTAAATTTTTAACTACCCAAAAACCAACAACACATGAATTGGGCCCTACAGAAACATTATTTGCTTTATTCACATAAATGGCTTGATGAAGAAGCTGTTTGCTGAACAGACTTATTGATCGACACAGTAGGGATAGTGCTAATTTTGCCATTACCAACTCCCAAAACAACAATAGAAACATATGCAATTTACCGCAAGGTGTTTTCTCAAGTTAGAATAGGCTGAAATATTCAAGTTTGGGCAGTCACAATTTAAGAGCTGCATGATAAAGCTGTTGTTTTTTGGAGTCTGTAAAATAAACACACTCGCGCGGCTGTTTTTTCCCCCCCAAAATGAGTCATTTTGATTGGCTCATGAAGGCTACGTGCATGGTCATGTGACTGCCTTGTGTCGTCTGATTGGTGAATTGGAGTGAAATTACATTAGTGATCCCGTTTGATTGGCGCAACGGGCACCCTATGCGGAAGTTGTAGATGGAGTCTAGAAAATAGACGTGCACACGCAAGAATGAATAAATAAAAGTAGCGAACGGCATGTCGATCATTGTAACGGAGTAAAAGTATCCACCCTATTATTATGGTTACCAGGTCCCAGACTGGCAACCATTGTCCCTGTACCGTGAAGGTGTGTGGTGGGGTGTAGTGCATTAAAATTGGAGAAACTAGTGGGGGTGAGGCAAGACAGTCACAGGGCAATATTGACCCACCCCCCGTCACCCCCACCCAGGCCGACCAGCTCCCCAAGGATATGTGTGCGGGAGAGAAGCATGGCGGGACAGAGAGCAGGCCGGAGTGCCAGGAAACCCCGCCATGTGTCCTCCTCGGCCCTTCTTCTCCCCCACAGATGGGTGTATGATGCATTAAAATTGGAAGACTGGCAGAGCAGTGAAGGGGGGTCGCGAACCAGACCAGAATCAGCAGAGAACGGGCAACACCCGACCCGGCGCCCGCCCCACCATACCTGGCGCCAGTACCCCAGGGGACCCTGAATAAGGCTTGAGACTTTCTCACGTTCCATTATATTTGTGGGCGGCACGGTGGACGACTAGTTAAACCGTCTGCCTCACAGTTCTGAGGATCGGGGTTCAATCCCCAGCTCCCCCTTTGTGGAGTTTGCATGTTCTCCCCGTGCCTGCGTGGGTTTTCTCCGGGCACTCCGGTTTCCTCCCACATCCCAAAAAAATGCATGCTAGGTTAATTGAAAAGTCTAAGTTGCCCGTAGGTGTGAATGTGAGTGCGAATGATTGTTTGTTTGTATGTGCCCTGCGATTGGCTGGCAACCAGTTCAGGGTGTACCCCGCCTCCTGCCCGATGATAGCTGGGATAGGCTCCAGCACGCCCGCGACCCTAGTGAGGAGAAGCGGCTCAGAAAATGGATGGACGGATGGATTATATTTGTGACATTTATACCAAATTTTGTGTCATTCAGCATCATAGCATGGGTTGTGTGCAACTTGGATTGTTTCACCGTACGTTCACCGAGGCACCATGGAGGACAGTAAGAAAATTTATCCAGCGCAAGAACACGGTGTGTTGTCCTGTATTTCTTACTACTGAGTCTTAATGGACTTACAAAAGCCTTCAATGTGAAGTGAAATGTTGACCAGGATAAAAGTGCAACCCTAAAGAAGTACACCGCCTTTTGGAGCAGTAAGTTTAATAATGAATTCCTCCTGGTGTGCTGTGACTCCATTTTATATCCATTAACACACTTCTTCCATAGCCAACAACTCCATATGAGTTTATTGGATTGTGTTATGTAATCAAGCATAACGCTGAAAGATTAATTGCAAATGGATTCACTGCGAAGGGAGTGTGCACATTCACAATGTAAGAATATCAAAATAACTATTTTCCAACATCTATTTGTCCATTTTTCAACACTTTTTTCGAACTGATATTGGAACCAGTCAATCGCAGGGGTTGCACATACAGTACCCCCACAAAAAAATTAAAAAAATAAAAATAATATATATATATACATATATTTTTTTTCCCCTTCAAATAAATCACATTGAATCCAGCAGAACCTGGGTGACGAGGATAAAATAGATTGAGTGAATGTCATAAATAGTTGTACAGAGACCATTGCAAGACTGCCTCGTGACGTAGTAGCCACTTCTAAAGGGACAGACTCGGAACAGAACCTCCATCATCAGATTGGTGGACGACATTTTCTCACAGGTATGTATAAAATGTTTGGTTGGGTTGTCTTTGAATAATTGAGCAAAACATTATGACTAGCCTGCCAGCCAATGTCATCCCTCCCGCGTATGCTCAATTTTAAACTCAAAAGAGCAGTGAGAGTCTGTGCCATTAATCCAAGCAACAGAAAGTGAATTAATCAGCCAGTTCCTCGATGATCATGTTAAATACGTCTGAATTCCACCACATAACCTGTTGAAATGTAAATTATGCCCGGCATTCTGTCTCCCCTCTGAGCAAATTTACCTCACGTAACAGCTTCTTTTCGACTGACACTTCACACATTCAAATTACAGCAGTAGAGAATTTGGCCAAAATCGTTATTAAAGCCATTTACCCTGTTCTCTCAATGGCTCTGCCTCAAATGAGATTTAAGTGTTTGTTCAATGTGAGAATGCTTGAGCTTTTTCCACCCAGAAGGATGTGGCATCATGGTTAAAAGGTCTCTTGTAATAAGTAATAGTTTAGGCAGTGTGCACACTAGCGGTTTGTCACATAGAAGATGTGACAATTGGAAGAAGAGCTGTTGACATTGCTGTTCTTATCATCTGTTTCTTGGAAGAATATGAATGTCTGCAAGTTGTGGTCCAGTGTTTTGATGGCGCACCAGTCATGTCATCGGAACTAAATGGGGTGCAGGCCAAAATTAAAGACAGGGCGCCTACGGCCTTAGTCACACACTGCTAGGCACATCGACCAAATTTAGTTCTGACTCAAGAGGTCTCAAAGCTTAAAAGAATGCAAAATATTTTTTGCCCACCTCAATGGCATAGCTGCGTTTTTCTCCAGATCTCCAAAGAGCACGCAACTACTGGCTGATATTTGCCAGCGACGTTTTCCTCACATGGCACCGACTTGTTGGCAGTGTAAATCAAGATCGGTTATTACAGTTCTTGAGAAGAGAGATGGCCTCAAGGGGGTCTTCAACCACATACAGGAACATCATGACAGATATAATGAAGACTTGGTATGTTCTGTTAATGGATTTAATACACACCTGGATAACTTTGCTTTTTGCTTTTTACTGCATGCATTCAATGGGATTTATGAGCATTCTAATGTGCTTTTCGGACTACTACAGAACAAGTCACTGGATCTACAGTTGTGTCTGGTGAGTTTGAAGGAGTTGTGACACCATTAAGGGAGAGAGGGTCCGCTTTGGTGCCCTCTACGTCTCCATTCTGCGCATCTTGGGTGCTCAAGGAAACATTCGTGAACACGACCAGCAACTCCAGAACAGAGTCCTGGACAACATTCTTTGCCAGCTGCAAAATACTTTTCAAGCTCATAGACAATGAATGTTCCACTCCCTCCTTGACCACCAGCAGTTGGGGACATAAAGGACATAATAAATCCCTTACACGGCCTTCTCCAGTATGACACAGAGCCACAGAATGCTATTTGATCTGCCGCCTTTAAAAACAGAGCTGACTGTGACGTATGCCATCATCGACTTTGGCATGTTCCGCTTATTTCCTGTTCACCCTTTTACCTTGAAGTCCCAGTTCCTGTGAACCATTCCTTGTGCCTCAGCTTTACATGCCTAATTAGTACCTCATTATTGTCACCTGTTCCTTGCTCTATTTAACCAGCATTGCCCCCTTCACCTCAGTGCCAGATTGTCACTTGACATTGGAATACTCGCCAGCCTTTTTGACCCTGAACCTGGTTTTGGACCAACCTGTTCTCTGACCCTGCCTGCTATTCCGACCTCTCCCTCTGCCTGAAGCCTGAGTGGATTTGTCAGTCCCACCTGCCTTGTTCATTGACCTTTGGAATTAGAAGTTTGGTTTGGATTTTTGGATCTTGGACTATAGATACCTGACTATTGTCTTTGGACCTGGTTTGTAAATTGGATTTGAATTGCGGAACTCCACTTCTCCCTCCTGTTCAATCACTGAGCCCCAAAGTAATATTTACCCATCTGCATTTCGTGTTTCCTCCAGGCTACCCGTTTTCCCCAGCCAGTGTCTTAGTGCCTCGTCACTCTGTGCCTCACCTGACTGCTTTCAAATAAGCTTCCTCTAAATAATGCCTGTGAGTAAACCTAATTTGGACACTCATCATTTCGTGTTTTACATTGTACTCACCTGTGCTCTCCTCAAGGGAACTCCATCCACCACTTGGGCCCCGCTGCCATCAAATGAATCTCCCTATTATTGTGCTCAGGGAAGTTTCCCACTGATTTCCTCAATTTCCTATGACAAAAGCATCTAAATGAGAGCATGCCACAGCTGTACAGATTGGCATTTCTGACCGTGGTGATATCTATAGCCACTGTAATCGTCAAGTGGACATTCTCTGCCCTCCAGCGAATCAAAACTTATGCCAAGAATACCACTAGACTGTCTACTCGCAGCCATGGCCGTCGTGTATCAAAAAAGACTTTATGGTGGAAATGAAACACAGAGATCAACTCTATGATAGTCATTGAAGTCTTCCTGCATAAAGAAAGGAGGATGGATTTCATCTATAAATCGGCAACTCTGGTGAGTAAGATTAATTTTTCATGCTGTTTTTTGTCATATTAGATAAATATTAATTGAACTGCTCCAAATGAGTTTGAAGAGAATGGGTTGTCTTACTTTAGTAATAATGGTATTAGTGACAAATACATGAAATGCTTCTGTCACGGTATTGCCACAAATTGTTATTGCGTTTTTGAATAGGCCATTTGTAAAAATGCAACATGATAGCGGTGGATTAGTTTACTTAAGTTACCACTGAAGACCGTCCATCCATTTCCTTTACCGCTTATCCTCACAGCTATCTTTGGGCGGGAGGCGGGGTACACCCTAAACTGGTTGCCAGCCAATCGTAGGGCACATAGAATCAAACAACCATTCACATTCACACCAACGGGCAATTTAGTCTTCAATCAACTTACCATGCATGTTTTTGGGATGTGGGAGGAAACTGGAGTGCACGGGGAGAACATGCAAACTCCAATCCTCACAACTGTGAGGCAGATGTGCTAACCAGTCTTCCACTGTAGCCCAAGGTGCCAAATAAATCTTGCGCCACAGAGTTCAGGTATTAGCTGTTCAACAAAATTCGGTCAAACTTATTTAGATTGTACGCAGTCGGGACTGCAAGTTTCCCACCTCCCCAGAAAGGTGCCCACTTTAATTTTGCTGTTTTCATTGCACATTTACTTTGTAAATATTTATATTTCTGTCTGAGTTGGTTTTGAGTTACATTTCACAATCTAATTTAACCATCCTTTTTGAGTTGTTTCTTTGTATTCCTGAAGTGCTACAAATACTAAAACTTTTGTTTTCAACTGCTGTTTTTTTTTTTTTTTTTTTGTTCCCCCCCCAGTGGTTTTGTATTTAATGTAAGGAGAAGAATATTCTGGATTAGTTACTGCAGTAAAAATTACAATACAGATTTAGCATATTTGCTCATAATTAGACTAAAAAGTGTTATGGTTGCGCCAACATATAAATCGACTTTTTATACCACCAACATTCCTCAAAACCCTACTCCCTGTATATTTTATATTCCCCAACCTGACCCCCACCCCCGGTAGCACCCTCTGGAATGTAAAAGAAAATCAGAGGAAAAAATAGACTGGGTGTACATGTCTATAATGGCATGACACCGGTAAGTCTCAAGGACCCATGCCTAAAATTGAACAGGAAGTCAGCCATTTTGGTTTGAAGCAGCCATTTTGAGTGAATTCCAGGCCTCATATTTTACAAGCACCTGCTACAGAATGAGCCCCTTGAAAGCAAGTATAATAGATGGACAGGTGACTCTAAATTATGATTTGTTTTGCCCACGCGGTATAATGCAGGCAAAGGATGGCGTCAAAGTTTGATCATTTCGAGGATTGGACATGAAAAAGGTGGCGTGAGATCCCCTTCGTTTGATTTCTTTTTAGATTTATGGACAGTAGTTCATAAATGTATAGCATAGTGATATAATGTCACACTAGTTGTGGCTCCTAGAAAGGAAACAGATTTTGTTTCCTAAAGTTGAGTGTTTTCCCTTCTGATACAAAGGAAATCAAATACCAGTGATTGGATTTGGGGAAATAAGAACTCCCAGATCAGCACTATTTATCTTTTATATCATTTATGCCAATATTTTGGGCATGTAATTCTTTTTCAGAGAATTGCTATTGGAGTATATAACTGTCAGTGCCTGTACACGGGCTTGAAATAAGGCACTCTGAAAACAACATAGAGATTAAAGATTTATGCTTTTAACGGTACAAGCAAGTGCTCAGCTAAAAAAACTAAAGCAATAATGGTTGGTTGTTTAGGCCAGCAAAAATAAGCCTCTAAGCATTTTAATTGTACTGATGGGAACGTTCATGGGATCTACTGCCAATGATCCAGGCTTCATTGAAAAGGAGTGTTGTGCACTGGTGGCCATAAGGAGACTTTCTTGTATCAAAGGAAGACACTAGTCAGGGTAATGCTACCCCACGGTGTGTTTTAGTTACGTTACCGCTTGACTTCATAGCAACTATATCCGCCATGTGTTCTTGTTTGTACACATAATGGTAACATTTCATCATGCTATCCATGTCACAGTGAAAATAGGTGTCACAATATTTACACGACTTGATATATGGATGCAATGTGGGCATGACTTCATACTCTGTGGACAGTGTTTCATAGTATAAAGTAAAATGGATTATGGATGGCATATACCCTCTCAAACACTGTAATTAGCATGTGGTCAGTACAAAACGGGTTAAAAAAAAAAAAGAGGGCTGGAACTGTTAAAGACCGGGTGCAGTTTTCCTTGCAAAGGCAGACTGAAAAATTTCAAGCAGATCTGTTATTACGCCCTCTTGAAATAGTTTTTCATTCTTTGGTCAAATCAACTGCTTTTTGAGGTGGCTTTCTCATAGGCCAAACCTTAAAGTTTGCAAATTAATGTAAATTAAAATGGCAGTCATTCACTACTTTTGAAAAATTTGGCTCTCAAAGAAAATTTTAATTAGCAACATAGCCTGAACAGACGTATGAAAAAGACTTATGCTCTAAAATGCCCAGGAAATCGGCCATTCTTGGTTTGAAGCAACAATTTCGTGGTCATTTACAATTGTGGTTGGCAATTGATTTGATGGCTTCCTCAACACTCTCTAAGGGCCGAGGAGATGCTAGGATCTCGTTGCAGTCCGTAGATTATCCTTACTACTTGGGTCTCCAAAGATGTACAGCAAGTAGAGGCTAACACCAGATAATGAGCTCTTTCACAAATACCTAAGTAACTCTAATCAGCTGATGGAAGCTTAACGAATGCTACGTTCTGGAAAACTGGTAACATTTCCAACCTCAGTGCACCGGCATGCAATGTTCACAGCTTTAATGCCAACCACCCATTTCCTATACTTATCTTTAAGGTTATGATGTTCTGTAGCCAGTCCCATCTTACTCCAAGTGAATGGTATACGCCACCCTGCACTAGTCATCAGTATACAGACAGAAAAACACTCACAAGCACATTCACACAGTCACCTTCGTGCGATCTTGATCTACGCTGGCTACACCGACTTCGGGTGAATGAATCGCTACACCACAGGTGTCAACTTTGCCTAGGTTTCTTCATTATTCTTGGGTTAAATAATTGCCTGTTTTGAAGGCTTTCCTACACTCCAAAACAAATTTGGCAGGTGTTCATCTTGGTTAAAACTGATATTTAGTAGTAGTTTATCCATCCGAACTAATTTGGCTCGATACTGTCTTTAAAAAAAAAAAAATCCTAACCTTCATTCTTAAGGCGACATAATGCCGGATTTTACAACACGTCTCTAACAGTGGAGTGCTCATTAAGCGTTCATACATTTGCATTTTGCTTTTAATTGGTTAAAAATAACACTCAACGTGGGGACAGATGATCAAACATGAGCAATTTGTGAATAGATATGAATTTGGACATAAGGTTTTCCACCCTATAGCGACAATTTGTAAAAGGATACATTTAGAATACGCCCTCTAATGACTTTTGTGTGATTGCGCCATGTATACTAAATTGAAGGGGGAGGGTGTTTTTGTTTGTGTGTGTGTGTGGGCGTAGCATGGCAGCAATATTTGATGTCTCATCATGAAGGACAACACTTTTTTTC
Organism: Phycodurus eques; assembly: GCF_024500275.1. Lineage (NCBI taxonomy): Eukaryota > Metazoa > Chordata > Actinopteri > Syngnathiformes > Syngnathidae > Phycodurus > Phycodurus eques. The sequence continues at coordinate 12,712,539 of NC_084536.1, forward strand.
AAAAAAAATATAATCCCCAAAGTCAGTTTCACTTGGCTACATTAATTTTGGTAGGCATGAGTTTTCAGCCATGCTTGAAAAGCCACAGGAAGTCTGCCATTTTGGTTTTAAATGGAAATTTTAGGATTATTTTGACAATTTTCAGCGGTCCTTCAAAGACTGACTCTACTTATTTTGTCCAATTACTACCACATTTATAGCACCTATACTAGACAGGTGGACATAATAAAATTATGACGCTTTTGAGGTTTTTGTCATTGCGTGAAAAAAAAAAAAAAAATCATGCCAATATTACATATGCCATTACATATTGGCATGATTTGCCATCAAACAAACTCTAGTAATAACTCATTTGAAAATTCTACCTCTGAAGTCACTAACTTCGGAACATGAAATTTCATAGGCATGTCTATCACAAGTAGAACAACAAAAATAGGCTTGTGATGTGCGGTCAAGGTAGACAAGTGAGGCAGAGCCTTTTCTTTCCACTGCATGTGAATAGTAAATAAAACATGATTACATTAAATTATTCCATTTAAGTTCGATGGTCTGTGCTTGATTATCTTTTTAAATCCAATAATTTCTATGATTGAAGACTCAAAATTGCCTGTAGGTGTGAATGTGAGTGCGAATGGTTGTTTCTTTGTATGTGCCCTGCGATTGGCTGGCAACCAGTTCAGGGTGTACTCCGCCTCCTGCCCGATGATAGCTGGGATAGGCTCCAGCATGCCCGCAACCCTAGTGAGGAGAAGCGGATCAGAAAATGGATGGATGGATTTAATTAAAATAGCAGAATTTTCATATTTCCTGTTCAAATGCATAGGAAGCGCAGCTCCGAGTCACGTTTAGTCACCGCTCCCATGATGCTTCAAGAGACCACGCACACATCCATTCAGGCAGGCTATGATTGGGCCGTGGCTTCACACAAAAGACATTGGTGTTTCCTCATTACATCGCCAATAAGACTCGTTTTATCACATGTACTGCACTTACTGACATTTAACAGACTGTCTATTTAATGAAAGTATGACATTTCAGTTCACTGCCAAACTTAAGCAGCTTCACCAAGCTAAGGAGGACTCATATCAAAGCGGGGACAGGGACCTGTATCATCGAGCTAGAAACCACCTGACTAAAGAAATTAACATTGCAAAGAGGAACTATGCAGCAAAGTTGGAAAAACAGTTTAGCGCTAACGACTCTAAATCAGTCTGGCATGCATTCCAATCGCTGACAAATTACAAGCGACGATCCCCCCCCAAACTGAGAACAATAGCACACTAGTCAACGACTTGATTACCTTCTACTGCAGATTGGAAAAGGACACTTACACCCACCCAGCCGCACCACCGACCACTATCACACCACCAACTTCTGCGGTAACCATGAGACGCATCTTCAAACAACAAAAGATTAACAAAGCGGCAGGCCCAGACCATATGTCCCCATCCTGCCTCAAAGTCTGTGCGGAGCAGCTCGCTCCAGTCTTCACTCAGATCTTCAATAGATCTCTGGAACTGTGCAAAGGACCATCCTGTTTCAAACGCTCCACCATCATTCCAGTCCCCAAGAAACCTGCAATCTCAGGTCTAAATGACTACAGGCCTGTCGCCTTGACGTCTGTGGTCATGAAGTCCTTTTGAACATCTCATGCTGGACCACCTCAAGAGTGTCACAGGTCCCCTGCTGGACCCCCTGCAGTTTGCCTACCGAGCAAACAGGTCTGCGGATGATTCAGTCAACATGGGACTGCACTTCATCCTAGAACACCTCGACAGTGCAGGGACCTATGCGAGGATCCTGTTCGTGGACTTCAGCTCAGCATTCAACACCATCATCGCTGAACTCCTTTCCTCCAAGCTTCTCCAGCTCAGCGTCTCACCTGCCATCTGCCAGTGGATTTACAGCTTCCTGATGGGGCGGACACAGCAGGTGAAGCTGGGGGAGGCCACCTCATCCACACCCAGCATCAGCACTGGGGTGCCCCAAGGTTGTGTCCTCTCTTCTCGCTCTCTACACGAACGACTGCACCTCAACGCACCGGCTGTCAAACTCCTGAAGTTTACAGATGACACCACTGTCATCGGCCTCATCAAGGACTGTGACAAGTCTGGATATCGACAGGAAGTGGAGCGGCTGGAGCTGTGGTGTGGCCAACACAACCTGGAGCTGAACACTCAAGACTGTAGAGATGATCGTGGACTTCAGGAGGCATCCTTCGCCACAGCCGCCCCTCACACTGTTCAGCTGTCCTTGTGTCAACCGTCGAGACCTTCAAGTTCCTGGGAAGTACAGTCTCTCAGGACCTGAAGTGGGCGATCAACATCAACTCTGTCGTCAAAAAGGCCCAGCAGAGGATGTACTTCCTGCGGCTTCTGAGAAAGCACTGCCTGCCACAGGAGATGTTGAGGCAGTTCTACACAGCGGTCATCGAATCAGTGCTGTGTTCTTCCATCACGGTCTGGTTTGGTTCTGCTACAAAAAAGGACAAACTCCGACTGCAACGTACAATCAAAACTGCTGAAAGGATTGTCGGTACCCCCCCTACGCACCTTTGAGGACGTGCAAAATCCTCGGACCCGCCACATCCTGGTCTCCAGCTCTCCCAGCGCCTTCCCTCAGGTAGGTGCTACCGATCAATGCAAACTAGAAGTAGCAGACATTCCAACAGCTTCTTCCCTCTTGCAATCAACTTCTTAAACACCTAACCTACAATTCCATTACAACATGCTGACAATTTTGACTTGAGTGTCACATTTCTGTGGGGCCAATTATACATTACTCTTGCACTCACTGTAGTAGTCTCACCACACTGCACTATTTGCATATCTGTTGTTGACCAATACTGGCTACTCATGCCAGAGTAGCATCTACTTCATTTGCACACGGACTGAGGAGTATCTGCAACATTTGCACAATCAACCCAGATTATTGTACTACTCGCTTGAAGTCTCTGCGCCCTTTGCACAATGGACATTGCACCGGACTATTGCAATATTGGTCATTTGAACTGCTTTAAATGTTCGAGGACTCTGCATCTTTTTGCACGTGTAAAAAAATAAATAAATGACTAGCAAACTTTATTGCTCAGTGACTGGTTTTTCTTAGTCAATTGACAGAACACTTTTGAGACAATGACAGTCTGTTGTCGTACTAGAGCGGCTGCAATTACCAGGGACAAATTCCTTGTTTTTTGGACATACTTGGCAAATAAAGATGATTCTGATTTAGTCTTTATCGACCAGAAAAGCCACTAAAAGTGCACAGTGGAGTCTGGTATGTACGGTGCCACAACCAGCATGTGGCAGTGTTGAGTTTCATCGAGCTCCAGATGTCACATGACTGTCAGTCACGTGATGTAAGTGCCTCACCAATCATGAACCTCACTGCATGTCACTGACTTGTCATAAGCCATTTTGGTTTGAAGGACACAAATTAGGATCATTTTGACCATTTTCAGGGGTTCCTCAAAGACAAATCTATATTAGAGATTTATTTTTTAAATGATTTCCCTGCATTTGCTACCAAATTTTGACCTCACACTAGACAGCCACCACTAAATTACAACAAATTAGAGTTTTTGCCATTACGTGTGGGCAGAGCTTAACCATAAAACCCAAAACTTCAAATAAATAAGCTCTACAAAGGTCAGAGCTGAGAGGCAGTTCATCACTACTTGCAGCTTTATTTACGTTTTGAAATAATTGCAGCAAACGTCACAACACTCGCAACATTTCAAATGAAACTCTGCACAATGTTCTGCGTCATAGAAAGTCCTTGAATTACTGGCCAATACTCCATGAGTGAAGTCAGATGCAAGAATTCTAGCATGGTGAAAACCAATAAGTACATATCGTGAGCACCAATTACACACAAATTGGAGAGAGGCTATCATATGAGACAAGAAAAATTACTGTTTAAAAGTAAATGGAAAGCATAACGATAAGGCTAAAACATCACTGCAGTAAACATGATGCGAAAATATTGCATCGCATGTTGCTATGGAAACTGTTACCACAGTGTGGAATTTTTTTTAAATTGTGACAGTACTGCACTCTTCACAGCGGTTTTCCGGTTTCACGTTTGTCTCACATTCAACCTAAATTATTAATCTGTTGGTTTATTCCAGTTTTACGTCACAGGGAACTTGTTGCTGTCTGGTGTCGCCATGCATGTGACAAACTACTGCACACTATTGAAGCTCATAAAAACATACAAATTGGACATATTTGGTACTAGAAATGTACTGTATATTTACTGTTTCATTGTCAATGTATGTTTTTCGTCTATTGTCAAGAATGTCTTTGTCAGAGCATGGATATACGTGATTCTAAATAATGCCTTCCAAAAAACAAAACTGGTATTACAAACCAAGCACAGGAGAACATTCAAAATCCACGCAAGAAGGCTGGAGGCAGGATTCGAAACCAGAACCCCAGAACTGTGAGGCAGAGGTGCTAACCACATTCTACGCCGTGCTGCCCACATCCAGAGCTTGACACCTGAAAATAAAAATTATTCCAATGCTAAACTGAAGTCTCATGCATGTGGTTTATTCCAGCTTTTGTCAATCATCAGTTTGACGTACTGCATGTATGATGGGAACAATGGGGTTCAGCACAAAATTATTTTTCAAACACTTTTCCAGGGTCCCTTTACAACATGCGTCAAACTTGAGGCCCAACGGCCAGATCCCTTCTGCCACATCGATGTTTGTGGCCAACGAAAACAGTGTTTAGTGCATGTCGGAGGAAAACAAGCAATCACAGACAGGTGTTGTCTATTATGCTGTGGTTCTCACCCCTAGTCCCCTTGTCCACTCTGTCCCCTCAAACCCTTTTCTGTCTGGCTGGATTTTGAATAAACAATAATAATTAATAAAAAAATTAAATAAGCAGAGGGAGTATTTCAAACTCCCTTGTTGCAAAGCAAAACTGTTCCAGCACAAAGGCATATAGATCCACCATTCTGCAAGGCCATGGAGCTGAACAGGATAGGTTTTATTAAAAAAAAAAAAAAAAAAAAAAAGTCGTAACTGATGAGGTGTCAATCATTTGCTATGCACTTGCAGGCACAGCAGTAGCAGGTGTACCCCCGCAACCTCGCCTGAAGCCCAACCTTTTAGGTTAATACCTTTTGTTAATGATGAGTATTCAGCCATGCCTAAAAAGAGACAGGAAGTCTGCCATTTTTGTTTTAAGTGGAAATTTTAAGATTATTTTGACCATTTCTTGGGGTCCTTTAAAGATGTACTCCACTTAGATCTTGTGTCCAATTGCGACCACATTTAAAGCATCTATACTAGACGGATGGACATTAAATTCCAAAGATTTTGAGTTTTTGACATTGTGGGCGGTACATGGTGGTGCAGTTGGATGAGAATTCTGCAGATAGCAGTGGTTAACATCAACTTGTCTACAGTGGTACTGCTCACCCAATAGGCTATTGCTAGTGTTTCTATTTTGTAGTAGCTGGATGTGTTTTCTGTGTCACATGTTCATACTGTCTCTATGAATGGCTGTGTTTGTGAGTGGCGTTGCTTTGGTCAGAGATTCGAGGGGAGGGTGAATTAGTAAAGTGAGGCTACATCAGTGTTGGGAAGATAATTTTGGGAAATGTAGTTGGTTCCACTGTTGAAAATGTAATAGTTGTGTTACTCTTTCAATTACTTTCTCAACTTAATATAACTAATTACATTTGACAACATCTCATTACTTTTTTTTATTTTGAAAGGTGGTGTTTCGCCACCTTTCAAAATAATACAAAATAATGACATATTTGGACAAATATGTCATGTTTCAGACTCGGGCAAAATGTCACATGACCAGAGAGAGACAATCACAAGCATCAGCTTTAGGAGGAAGTGATATGAAAAAAATAAAAAGAGCTTTTGATGCTATTTTTCAAATGTAACTAAAATTGTAATCATGGAAATTTCAAAAAGCACCTGTAATTTCATTACATTTTCTCCCAGTAATGTAATGGATTAGAATTACATACATTTTGTAATTCAATTACTTAGTCTTGCTAAATGTAATTAGTTTCTCCACAACAGTTTTAACACTGCAAACTCCCCCTTAAAGGTGAATTGCACAATCATATTTATATTTGAATACTATTTGCATGAGTTCTGATTTCGAATTCAATTTGTTTAAAATCTGAACAATAATGAAATGCTGGGGAAATTGTGTATACAGTATAATATGATCAGGTGTTTCTACATTTAGGATTTTCCATCATAATGGCCCTCTAACAATGTAGCCCGCGATTAGTTTGACACCCCTTGCTTTGCAACCACAAGTTGTGTAGGCAAACGGTAAAAAAAACAAAAACATTTACGTCTGTGTGAGATAAACGAGCCAAATGCTCACGCACTTAAGTCCCTCCACATCAGAGCTGGCAACAATAAAAGCTTCACACGAATGGCTGTCACGGCTCATCAGGCATGTTCAGATCTTAAATAACCTCGGCCTTGATCTATTGCTTGATGACAGAACGCAGTCACTTCAGGCTCATTCGACTACCATTTCTGCATGAAAACTACAATTTGTGTGCGTGTGTGTGTGTGTGTGTCAGACCTCCATTGTGACACCTCCAGATGAAATTATAAGTAGCGAGGTCAGTCACCGGTTGCACCATGGGTGATCGAGTCAAAGGGCTGATGGAAAAATTGCTGATTTGAGACATCAATGTCACCATATAAGAGAGTCATTTGGCATAGACAATCGCAATCCTATTGTCATGGCACTTTTTCAACTCGTTGCAGCTGCAAGCACACAGTGTTCCCGACACTGAGCTGTGCAATTAACTTGACTCCATCTCCAATCATGAGACTGGATAATAAATCAGAAAACAAGATGAGAAATTTTAGCTTGGAGGACATTTAAAGTTGTCTTTCTCTCACATGGGGGGGTCTTTGAGTGACACATGGAAACACTTGACATCACCTGCACTCTCTCAATGCATGTTGATCATAGCGAACGTACAATATGATCTGTTTTTCGGATGTTTCTTTTTTTAATATGAAGTGTAGACTGACCTCAGCATTTTAGGCTACTGTTTTGCTTGTGCATGAGGTTAGAGAAGGACTCTGTTGTCTGCACTGAATTGAAATGTCACACTGCTGCAGTGTGCGCGACCTCTTGACCGTATATGCAAATCGTGCATGAGGAAGGAGTTGCTGAGGTCCCCCTTAGGATGGGTCAAATGTAATGGATGAGCTTTTTAAACAGAGTTTTGTTGCTTTACATAGGCACAAAGTTATGAAGGAGTAGTAGGTTCGGGCAGGGGTGTCCACACCTTTTCCTTCAAGGGCCGCATGCAGAAATATCAAAGGATGCAAGGACCACTTTGGATTTCTTTGACTTTAGTTCATTAAACATGCTACACTAAATCATCTATGCAATTATAATGTTTATATATTATATTTTGAAAAATTGTTACATCACAGCTTTTTGTCAAATGATACACCAAATAGTTTAGGATTTTGCAAGATTTTGGGGCTGCCGGTGGCCCAGTATGCCACTAGAATAGATCGGATAGCTTGTTTTATGATGTCAACTCCCCGGTTCTTACAGGTGTTAAACTATATAAGTACTCCACCACACATCAGTAGCACTGCCTTGCTCATTGCCCCTGTCCTATCCCTCATCTTGTCCTATTGGTTAGTTGTTGCATGTCCTCACCGGGCATTTCCTACGTCCACAAATAAGAATGCAACTTCTTTCCAACATTACTTGCAGTCACTTATTGAGATTGTTCGACTACTGTTCTCCTGTGGTTTGTACCCCTAATTCCCCTAGTATTTTCTGTCCCTCTGTCTGTCCCCTCTAACTCTTTTCTGACTGGCTGCATTTTCAATAAATATCTGTCTTTATCACAACAAATATCACAATAAAAAAAAATATCACACGCCACTGTTACACAGCAAATCTTTCAACATAAAATACCTTCATAAAAGCCATTCTGCATAACCTTTCAACTGAACAGGGCAGATTAAAAAAAAAAAGGAAAAATATCCGACCCTGCACTGAACAGCAGCCGAATATCATCTCCACATTCAGAACTAAAACAAGCAATCTGTAGTAAGATGACCTTTTTGAAAGCAGTTACTTGAGGATCATTGTGACTTGCTCACAATTTGGACAATGAAATGGAGCAGAGTTGGTACAAGTGAATGTTATTCATCATTGTTCATGAATTATTGATGGCTTTGACGGATGTCAAGACTTGGACCACTATCACACCAAACCTTTCTAATCAGTTTGTTTCTTTTCTTTCGAGCAACTTTGACACTGACCGGGATCCAGCCTATGAAACTGAATTTTAGTTGAAAAATGCCACAATGGAGTTAGCCCACTCTAGTTCTCAGTCACTCAGTGTTAGATATATTTTAGGAGTTATCATTTATTTGCTTAGCTTGCATTAGTATTATGGACAATTTTTAGAAAGAAAGATGTCTCTCCTTCAAGAAGATGGAGGAATCATCAAAAAGAAGGACGTGGCAGGTGTTGGTCCCATGTTTTCACCTTGAAACCCTTCCCTTAGTGTGTTGTGTCTTGTAGCTTCGTACGTTATGTCTTGTAAATTTAGAAACCTCCCTATTTTCAAATAAATGCAGGAGCGACGGGAGAGATTGTTTAGAGTGTGTTGAGAGGCTGTAATCTGAACAATCTCCCATGCGCCCTCCTCATGAGAAAATTAATTCACTCATTCCTTTTGTGTCTATTTTTTATAATGTTGGGCAAGATAAATCCAACACTCAGTTTCTTAAATGAACCCAATATGCATGTTTTTTGGGAATGCAAAAGAAAACCGGTGTACCCCCCCCCCCCAAAAAAAAAAAAAAAACGCACAACATGCAAACTCAAAGATTCGAACCTTGAACCTCAGAACTCTTAGGCAGACATTCTAACAAGTAGTTCACCGTGCTCTCCATTGATATTCTAATGAGCAGAATCTTTTTTTTAGCAGCATGTTTATCATACATGATAGTCAAGTTCACCTCCAAAACAATGTCAACAAAACAAAATCCATACAAGCCAAACCACTGATATTCTAATAAAGCCAATCAATATGGCTCGTGATTGACATCTCAGCTGCTTGAATTGCAATCGATTTCCCCCCCCCCCATCTCTTCTTGTGGAGCTCCGTCCCTACCAGCGTCACCGTAACACGGCTAATACAATCGTTTGGCGTCACTTTGCACGACAGGTGTCACTCTCAACACTTTTGTCCACATCAAGGGAATGAAAAAGCCAAGGGAGCCGGATCAATTCATGTTAATTATGCCGTAACTAGGGACTGTGCACGCTGGTCTGTGTCTCCTCCAAACGCATCGATAAAGGTCAGGCAATTAGTCCCCCCCCCCCCCCCCCCCCCCCCCCCCCTCTCTCTCTCTCTTCGCGTTCAAGAATCCAATAGTGTCGCTGTGGAGAGAGACAACGCTGCCAATCTGTCTGTATCACAGGACACATCTGCTCTCTAGTTTTTCAACACAGCTCAATTGGACTTTCACACTCACCACCACATAAGTACATCCATCCATCCATTTTCTGAGCCGCTTATCCTCAAAGGGTCGCGGGAGTGCTGGAGCCAATCCCAGCTATCATCGGGCTGGAGGCGGGGTACACCCTGAACTGGTTGCCAGCCAATCGCGGCACATAAGTACAGTGATTTTTATTTTATTTATTTTTTTGTTCCCAGGGTTGTGTCCTAAAAATAACGAAGTTTAGTACATATACATTAAACACCAAGCGTTTCTAATCCATTGTTGGTGTTATACATTATAGGGTAGATTGTCACTGCAGCTCCATATGCCCATTTTCAATTTAATGACTACTCTTTCGTCAATTGTTTTGACTGACAATTTCCATGTAAATTTCAAGTGACACGTATGTATTTACATTTGCAACAACCCATGAGTTTAAATGAGGGTAACCTGCACATTACAGTGTTCTCGTGTTTTATTGAGACTCGGATTTTTAAGCAATCACTATTTTATAGTATCGTATTATATCGTCTCTGTAATATCACAGATTTTCATGTGTAATGTATCAACGGGGCATGGTGGATGACTGGTTTGCACATCTGCCTCACAGTTCTGAGGACCGGGGTTCAAATCCCGGGCTCGCCTGTGTGGAGTTTGCATGTTTCCCCCGTGCCTGCGTGAGTTTTCTCTGGCCGCATCCTAAAAACATGCGTGGTAGGTTAATTGAAGATCTAATTTGCCCATAGGTGTGAACGTGAGTGCAAATGGTTGATGTCTATATGTGCCCTGCAATTGGCTGACGACCAGTTCAGGGTATACGCCGCCTCTCGGCCGACGAGAGCTGGGATAGGCTCCAGCACGCCCGTGACCCTAGTGAGGAAAAGCTGTACAGAAAATAGATGGATGGAAGTATCAACTGGCGTAAAGATGTGTTCACAGCACTCCACTGCCTTCCATCTGCAATTTGTTTTCCTTATTTAATAATGAACACATCTAACGTAGTATATTTAAGCCATATTTAATTGTCGGTGCTTTTGTTGTACCGTAATCCCTCACCATAATGCGGTTTACCTATCAAGGTCCTGCTATATCACAGATTTTTCTGTTAAACATGTAAACTTCCTTCCATCCAGCCATCCATTTGCGCACCAAATCAAACAAATGCCGCAGGATCTCATTGGAGACAGAAAAAGCCGTAACGCGATGTTTGGCTTTCAAGTATATCTTTTTGTGACACCCGTCCTGGACGCTTTCTGACACACCTTGTACATGACTTGACAAGTCTCGCCTGTTTACTTTTGATAAGCTGCATTTTGAAGATTGTGTCATTTGTGTAAGCATAAGCCATGGCTGACAGTAAAAGGTATTTTATTACGGTAAATTGGGAGATTTATTAGATGCGCGTAATCTGGTTTGGCATCTCTGAAAGTGAAATACCTCGTGAAGTTCAATTTAGTACCTTTTTAATTTCTTTGTATGGCCTTAATTTTTGCACTGCCTTTGAGTACTTTTTAAAACCCCTCGTGGATCAGTCATATTTGATAGTAAATGTTAGTGACTAAAATCAAATTGTCTCATCCTCAACTTTGATGGTGAGTGACATGCAGACGGAGGACAGCGTATGGCTTTGCAATAAAGACTAGAGTAAATCCCATTTGGTTGTATATTTGTTCAATTAAGTTTTTTTGTAGGCTACTTTGAATCTTTGTTATTGAAAATTTCATATTTCTCAGCATTACGCTTTGATTTTTGACTAAAGTTTAGTTTGCTTTAAGTACATTTTAAAAAAATCTTCGTGATAAGAACAGTGCTTCTCAACTGATGGTTCACGGACCGGTAGTAACAGTAACATACAGGGTCCTTGGTTTACGATGGCACTAACATACGATGTTTCGAGGTTACAAATGACGTGTAATGATATAGTTTGTGCTGTGGCGTTAGAATACATGGTGATGCGGCACCAGAAGGCACATTCTGGTAGCGGATCGATTAAATTCTGTTGACTGCACACGTAAGCATTTTACAAATATTTACCAATTCTGGCAGCAACACTTTTCCAAACAGATCAGGGAAGAAAAATCACCCCACTGAAAAATCAGGCAGGATCATTGGTATTCATTGGATCATTGTAAATTGTCTGTAAATTGACTGTCTGTTGTACGAGAGCGGCTCCAACTACCGGAGACAAATTCCTTGTGTGTTTTGGAAATACTTGGCAAATAAAGATGATTCTGATTCTGTTTAGACATCTGATAATCAGGCCTTTGTTGAATTGTATTGGAAGAGGGGAATCACACTCAAAATTGGCCCGTGTGTGTACCCAACTTTAAGGTAGTTTCACTTTAATGTGGTTTTCTTGATTTGAAAGTTGGTGAATGAAAATGTCACAGGTTGAGTGTAGCTTAGAAATACATGGTCATTTATTATTATTATTTTTTTTTTCATGGTGTTACGATAAAATGACTTTTTTCTTTTCACCCAAATGTATGGGTGGAACTCTTTCAATCCCTTAAAGACAATAATTACAGCTCAGTATTTGACTGAAATACTGTACGTTTGGATTTATATGTAATAAAGATGTCTCTGAAACGATTTAATTATAAAGCCCTCTTATCTGTCATGTAGAACCTTCTCAAACTGACATTTGCAAGAATCCAACAAAACGATAGAGACACCCAAGGTTTCAGATAAGGGTTAAAAGCCTTGAGGCTATGCAGGAGAACAATTATCACCTTATCAAAAGCGGACCATGATAAGAGCCCCTGGCAGCTGCTTTGGAGATACACTGGTTTCACCATTGCCTGAGGAGAGGTGATCTTGTTTCATTTCACCTGCAAATACGCTTTGACAGTCCAGGCTAACCTAACATTTTTACAATATAAACTCATTGCACAATCCAATACCAATCAAATTCACCCATCCGTCCGTTTTCTATACCACCTACAGGTATGCTCACTGGGGTGGTAGGTGAGCTGGAGGCTATCCTAGTTGACTTTGTGCACCCTGGACTGGTTGCCAGTCGCAGAGCACAGATCCAATCCATGTCGCTAAAAACCTTTACTTTTTGTAAATCTCAAAATCGTAGGCTGGATTTATACTGCAAGGTTCAAATGACCCAATTCAGATCGTTTTACTCTCAAGTGACAATTTGGACATGTTGTGGGAGTATAAAGAGCAAAACAAAACAGAAAACTGTTGTAGTTGGATTAAACTCAAATTGGAATCAGACCTCTTCCTAATGTGGACAAAAATGAATTATTTTATATATTATACCAATGCTACTTCAGGGTAAACAGATAGGATAAAGAGGAAAAACTAATGGTTTCTCCACCCTAATCCCCTGACCTTAACACCTGTGGAGTAGCCTGAAAGAGTCTATACAGTTCTGCCTTGAGATAGGAGCACTTTGACTTACGATTTTTACAAGATACAAGCCTTCTGTTAATTTCTTTTTGTTTTGAGATTTCAGCAGAATTTGAGAGATGCATGCACTTTAGACCGCCACGACATACAGCCACTATCAATTCACATTGGTTTCCTTGCAGTGGAAGGACATTATCAGTTGGTAGCAGTCATGCACCAATAAGGTGGTTTGTCAACCACCAATAAACCCCATAGAAGAAGAACAAAGAAGGAAAATGCATGAGGTACAGTTGTGTTTTGTGATCACACTTTCTGTGTTTGCAGTTATGTTGAGCGCAAATGTTAACAGTTTTTTTTTAATGCAGTACAATATTATTGAGTGCAATTTTTATTTTGGAAAAACATTTTTTAAAATGAATGTTGGTGTTTTGGGGGAGGCTGGAACACATTAATTGCATTTCAATGGAAAAAGATTATTTGAAAAACAAGTGTTTTAGGATATGAGCTTGGTCACAGAACGAACTGAACTCAGGCACCACTGTAATGGAACATTTCCTGTTTGATATTGTGTAACTGGTTTTAGTCTGTTTTTGTACCTTCAATAGTGAGTCACAACTGATAGTTTTCAGAGAATTAATTTGAGAACATGAAGTGACTCCGGTCTCTCCACCCAAGAACAATGGGGAAAGATGAAGGTGAAGGAACCACACTTCCCTTTGAGACCTCATTGTTGGCCACATGCTGTGTCATTCTTTCTGTCTTTGACCACATGACTGTGTCTGTAATATGTCTATTGATTTGGGTGTCTCCATTTGTTTCATGTGTGAAGTGTACAGTCATGTACTTGAAATTTACATTGGATGCAGGCTTTAAATCTGAATCAGACACAGGCTTGCAGTGTAAATCCATCCTTAGGGAAACCTCCATTATATGATAATGCATTCGTACTAACTCTGAGCCAATTTCCTGTAATTCCTGATTTCAGCTATTTTTAGACTTCGTCGGCTTCAAGTTTAATAGGACCTAAGGGGGTTAGAATTAAGATTAAATGTGGCGAGTCAGAGCTACCTGCGGATGTCACATAAAGAAGAGCAAAAGCTGTGGAGTGTGACATTTATGAGATCATCGAACAGGTAATGAGCATCCCGGGAAGCTGTTTGTTGCTTGTTGCAGGGTGTCGGCCGCTCTCAGAAAATGGACAGTTTAGGATCTGAAGACAAATGATGGCGCTTTTGTTCCCAGATAATTACACACGGGCTCATGGTCTGATTTACTTTCACAATACAGTGTCATTAGGTCTCAATATATTTGTCTGTTGCTTTTTTATGGTAATTTGCTTTCATAGACAAAGGAAAACCATCAATACTTAATTAAACTTACTACAATTTTCTAAACAATTAAGGTCATTACTGTCATTGCAGTGAAAAGTCTCCTCCTTACACTATAGAATAGGGGTTCTCAAATATTTTCCAAGGACCCACTCAATAGCCTAACACCAAAACGTAACTATCATATGTACCCCTGAATGCCATAGGAATTAAAGTTTCCCTTTTTTTCGAGGAGAAAAGTCATGTTACAATGACAAAATCATTTATTTAGAGAAAAAAGTTAGAAAGTTATGAGTGTCATATTTACAAAAAAAAAAGTTATCTTTACAATAATCACTTATTTTGAGATGGATAAAAAGTCAGTTGTTCGATAATGTTGTAACTAATTACCATTTTAATAATCGATTAATCTCTTTTTTAAATCTGATTAATAAATAAATATATATATATATATGTATATATATATTTATTCTTCTGTTACTTATATATAAGTAACAGAAGTTATGCTAAGTTTTAGTTTAACTGGTGTTAGTTTAACTGGTTACTAAACTGTGGGTTGTAAACTCTTCTCCTGGCTATACGAATACTCAGATTTAGTGCCAGAAACAATTTATCAACACAACTAGCTGTTTCTCCATTTGTGTCCAGCAACGGTGCTAGCTTCAGGTTGCTTCCTAATTGGCTGTTGCTCCATTTCACGTAATAATCACAAAGTCTATACCTCGGCCGACCTCGATGTTGACCACGCGCATCAGGATTTGCTATCGTTAAGTTTAATATTTCGGTTACAATCCTTTTTCAAGCAGATCGGGGAGGAAAACTGAATCTTAACACATCCCTTACCACAACTGTTTTCCTAATTGTATCAAATATATAATGCGTGAATCCAAATGTAAAAATCGGGGCGTTCCCTCCATACTATTTGTTTTAGGCAAGCAAGTCCTAAATCCTAAAATTGGAGACTTCAATCTGACTTGAGGCAGATTCCCCCACTAGATTGACTAGATTCCCCCACCTCTGCCTTGTACTGTCACTGGTATTACACAAGATGGACAAATGGTGAAGGAGCATGTGCACCGGGCAAATTATAACCTCAACGTTTGCTTTAAAATTCATTTAAGACTACTCTGTGGATACATATTTCTGTCATCAAGTAACATATTAATTCCACATCTATACATGGGAAGCTGTCTATTCCATTAGCAGCTGATTGAGGTGCCGCACAGTATGGTTTCATCAACCCTCCCAGGTGTCAAACGCAGCTGCATGCTTCAGTCTGGGCGACTCCCTACTCCCTCACAAACCGTCAACCCGCTGCGCCGGGCGCACACAGACATCAATTAGAGAAAGGTTACCTTGCGCTTGTGCTGCCGGCTGCTTTTCTTGCCTGCTCCAGAAGAGACAATAGAGGGAAAAAGATGAGGGCTTTGGACTTCTGTGAGCAATTTAAATCCGCCCTCTTACACAGAATCTACCCGTGGCCAACAGCCATCACAGCCATTCTCCCTTGATTTTCTAAATCCGGCTACGTGTTCTATTTTCCGAAAGGTCACCTTTCTACTCTTTGTAGATTTTTCATAAACAGCAGTAGACAACACGCCATTACTTAATCTATGAAGCCACCTGTGTTTTGCTAAAAAAATATACATAAAATGGTTGCTCGGACCATTTTTATTTATTTTTTTGTCTTGGGTTACGAGCCAACATTTTAGTAACGTGTGCTAGATGGCGAATACAGTGTTCACAACCAGCATCAGTTGGGCGATAGAGAACAACTATTCTTAATGTTATAACATGGATCTCATGTTGTGTATGTAACCAAAAAACATAACTTGGCCTTATGAAAGTCACCTGACTGCCATCTGCAAACACTGTTTGGCGCTTGACTATTTTTCTGTAAACATCTGTGTTTAGCAAACATTTCAGTGATATCAGCATTTCTTTTGCGACATCGTGAACTACACTTTCTGTGGGCGCAGTGTTCCATTTGTATTTACCTTGTCAACCAAGACGCCTCATGAGGCAGTGAGTGTTTAATTGTCGGGACAAAAACAAATTGGGCATTCTGTGGGTTCACCTTGCTATTCGGTTTGAAGCGGAAATATTCGGCTAAGGTCTGTTGCATTTCGCTTTGCAAATTGCAATTTGGCTCAGTGCCTGTATGTTGGGGTTCACCCCGGTGGGGTGGACGAGATGGTAGCCTCCCTCTGCCTTCAGGTGGGGGGGAAAGGTCCTGACTGTTATTTGTGCCTGTGCACCAAACAGCAGTTCAGAGTACCCACCCTTTTTGGAGTCCTGAGAGGAGGTGCTGGAAAACGCTCCTGCTGGGGACTCAATCGTTCTGCTGGGGGACTTCAATGCTCACGTGGGCAATGACAGTGAGACCTGGAAGGCCGTGATTGGGAGGAACGGCCCCCCCAATCAGAACCCGAATGGTGTTCTGTTATTGGACTTCTGTGCTCACCACGTATTGTCCATAACGCACACAAAGTTCAAGCATAAGGGTGTCCACACGTGCACTTGGCACCAGGACCGTTCGATGATCGACTTTGTGTTCGTGTCATCGGACTTGCGGCAGCATATCTTGGACGCTCTGGTGAAGAGAGGGGCGAAGCTGTCAAATGATCACCACCTGGTGGTGGGTTGGCTCCGATGGGGTGGAAGATGCAGGTCCGTCGTGGCAGGCCCAATGTATTGTGAGGGTCTGCTGGGAACGTCTGGCAGAATCCCCTGTCAGAAGCAGTTTCAACTACCACTTCCGGCAGAACTTCACCCACATCCTCCGGGAGGTGGGGGACATTGATTCCGAGTGGACCATGTTCCGCGCCTCTATTGTCGAGGCAGCCAACCGGAGCTGTGGCCGTAAGGTAGTCTGTGCCTGTCATGGCGGCAATCCCCGAACCGTTTGTGGACACCAACAGTGAGGGATGCCGTTAAGAAGAAGGAGTCCTATCAGGCCTTTTTAGCCTGTGGGACTCCTGAGGCAGCTGATGGGTACCGCCTGGCCAAGCGGAATGTGGCTTTGGTGGTCGCTGAGGCAAAAACCCGGGTGTGGAAGGAGTTCGGTGAGGCCATGGAGAACGACTTCCGGACGGCTTCGAGGAAATTCTGGTCCGACATCTGGCGTCTTAGGAGGAGGAAGCAGTGCACCATCAACACTGTGTATAGTGGGGATGGGGTGCTGCTGACCTCAACTCGGGACGTTGTGAATTGGTGGGTAGAATACTTCGAAGACCTCCTCAATTCCACCAACACGCCTTCCCATGAGGAAGCAGAGTCTGGGGTATCTGAGGCGGGTTGGGGGTTGAGGTCACCGGGGTGGTTAAAAAGCTCCTCGGTGGCAAGGCCCCAGAGGTGGATGATATTCGCCCGGAATTCCTCAAGGCTGTGGATGTTGTAGAACTGTCTTGGTTGAAACGCTTCTGCAACATCGCGTGGACATCGGGGCGAGTGCCTCTGGATTGGCAGACCGGTGTGGTGGGTGTGTTCTAATTACAGGGGGATCACACTCCTCAGCCTCCCTGGTAAGGTCTATTCAGGAGTGCTGAAGAGGAGAGTCCATCGGGAAGTTGAATCTCAGATTCAGGAGGAGCAGTGTGGTTTCCGTCCTACCCGTGGAAGAGCGGACCAGCTCTTCACCCTTGGCAGGGTCCTCGAGGATGCATGGGAGTTTGCCCAACCAGTCTACATGTGTTTTGTGGACTTGGAGAAGGCGTTCGACCGTGTCCCTTGTGGAGTCCTGTGGGGGGTGCTTCGGGAGCACTTAGATTGCATTAGTTTGAAATAAAATAATTTGTAAGATATTTATTTTTTTCAAGGTAACGTTTAAAGAATAGAAAAAAAAACTTTCGGGATCATAGTTTGTGGTCTATGGTTGACACAATTAATATACGAGGAAATACTAAAACAAAATTTTAGTGGGTGTCAATTACTTACTTTTGCCTATTCCCTGTGCATAGTGTGAGATCACTGTACCTTGGGCTCTGAGTTTAAATAATAATCCAAATGAATATTCTGCCAGATGAGCTGGTTTTTAGATGCTCTTGTGTTGACGCCAATGGATGTTTACTTGTCAGGCAAGGTTAAAATCTTAAACCTTCTTGGTTCATCAGATTAGTCTTGCGCGCCGTCACAGGCGGCTCATATAACATCAAAGTACTACTTTGGGTTAAAAAGCGGCTGATCACATTTGTGTATTTATGCATGATAGCTTGTTTTGTAGGAGTGACTTTCATCAGTAATTGATGTTTCAGTGTAAAGTACAGTGGAAATAAATGATATAAATATAGTTGAATGTCATCACATCACATTTTTGTCAGTGGAGACGTTAAATGCATTTTTAGTCACAATTTAAAACTGCTTTAAAAAATGTTTTCTTGCAAGTGATCGGCTGTACACCCGAACCCTTTTTCTGTTGGCTCAATGGCAAGTACAGATTCTGTTGCCATGCCAACAAGGGGGGGGGGGGGGGGGCGGTGCTATGTGGCACACTGGCACATCACTGAATACAAATATGAAAAAGTAACAAGTCTATTTTGACAAAGTAGGGAGTGGAAAGTACAGATTTGTTTTCAAATGCAGGGAGTATACGTCAAACTGAAGAAGGCAAAACAAGAAAATGAAACCTAGCAGGAGGGAACCTTTAAAAAAAAAAAAAAAAAAAAACTAGAGGGTCAGCAAACCACTGAGCAACATCAGTAGACAGTAGAGGTCCATGTCATATGCAGCGGGACAGGAAAGGACACATCTGTGTGGACGCAGCCAGCCGTGATAAACCCAAACTCCATGAGGTCGCCCATCACAGTGAGGACTGCTGGGAAAACGTGGGCAAAGGGCAGAACCACAGGAGGAAGATCCTGTAAGGGGCCAAAAAAAATAATAATAATAATAACTGAATCCTAACGGCGATCAAGGGCCAAAGGGAAATTAATTTGTAGAGAGAACATTGAATCATATCAATCAACATATGAATGAGATGCTGGTACAAAATAATTTTAAGACCCAGTCAAGACAAAAGAAACAATGTATTTTTTTTCCCTTCTGATCATGCATTTCAATTACCATGAGAATACACACATTGGGCAAATGTTCTATAGTTCAACCAAAAGCATTTATTGCCAAATATTTGCAGTCCTTTTCTGTGGCTTTGGTCATCGAATGAAAACGCTCAAACCAACATAATAGTTGGCTTAAGCAGTGGTCACGGCTGCACCCCACTCTAGGAGCGGAGTCAGAGAATATTCAGTGGGGTGGCTGGGGTCAGACCATGGGTAATTTTGGGGTGGCAACTATAAATTAAAAACATTATTAAGGGACCAACACACTGTAATTCAGACAGTAGTGGAATTATCAAATACACATCCAATTTATCAGTTACTTGCATTTATGGTAACAAGTTTACTGAGGACAGTCCAAGAGTCACAATCTTCTGTACTATGAGTCTCACAGTCCATATTTAACTCAGCAACACAAGTTTATTTTCCAAAGAAATATAAGGGACACAGACAAACTGCAAAACAGCCCTTTGATCATTCATGGCTTGTAAAGCAATTACACATTTTGATAATGTAATACGTTTGTATACTGAACCTTAATTATTACTGCATATCACATCAAGCTGTGTTCAGCAACTATGGTGGTTGGTAGTAAAGAGATTCTCAAACTCATCTAAAACTCTTCATCCATGATCATCCAATACGCTGTATATCAATGTATACGGGACATAAAGGAGTAGTGTCAAACATGCAGCCCGTGGGCCAGAACCGGCCCGTCAGTGGGTCAAACCCAGCCCGTTGGGATAGAGAACACATTGACTGCTATTTGTCAATAAAAGTAACCTGTTAAATTAGGACACTCCACACACAGACAGAGAACAATGTTAATGACCACAATATTTAAACAATGAAGGCTTTCTAACTGTGTATGTCCAGGTAAAATGCTTCCTTGGTCTCCTGTGGCTCTTTAGAAACATTCCGCCCCTCAAAGTCAGACAATTCTGGACAAGAAAATTTGCAACAAAAACACACGCGATGGGGGTGGCCATGCATCTGGATGGCCGTGGCCACCCCCTGGCTCTGCCTCTCCTCCACTCTGCAGGCATTACTAGGCTGAATCCAATTTTACAAGTAGTAGCATTTTTCATTTATATTTTCCATCCTTCCATCCATTTTCTACACTGCTTATCCTCACTAGTGTCACAGGTATGCTAGAGCCTATCCCAGCTAACTAGGGGCAGGAAGCAGGGTACATCCTGAACTGGTCACCAGCCAATCGCAGGGCACATATTATAGGGCACATAGTTGGGGTTGCCTGGGGAGGTGGCGTTGGGTCCCTGGTGCCTCCTCCGGGTGGCCGGTTTTTGGAGCGCCTCGGTGGGGTCACTCGACAACCCTGGATTCCTCGGTGTGGGGTGTGTCCCGTCCTCCGGGCCGCTCTCGGGTGGACTCCTGAGTCTGACCCCGCCTCTCGATTGGGTGAGCTGCGGTGCAGGGACAGCAATTACAGAACATTTCTGACTGTGATTGTGCATGCAAAACAGTACAACAATGCAACAATTAACTTGCATGTGTCCACAGACGCACACCCCTGGGACTTATTCGCTGGGTTTGGGACCACTCACTCATTGCGACAAAAAAAATATAACTGTGAATTTCTTGGGTATCCCTTCACTTACACACTGGTTCTACAGATGTTTATAATTTACATAGCCACTCCCACCACACTTAAATTGTACAGCCGGGGTCACGACTCCTGTCCTGCATGCTTCCCCTCCTGTCCCTGCCCTGTCCAGTCCTGTCCTATATTGTCCTGTCCTTCTCTCACAGGGTGTAGTACTACGGACCCATACAACACTCAAATCCCAAAAATATTTTGTCTAATCTGAAAAAAACAAACGAAAAGGTGAGGTGTATTTAGTTTTTTTTTTTTTTGTAGTTTTTATCAATAGCAAATGTATCATTTTTTTTGTAAGTCAGCTCACAACAAGCAAAGATATTGGAATGTAGTTTTAAACATGTCAGATAGCTAGGTCTTTATGTAACATGATTTTTTTTTCTTCTTAGTTTGAGCACTGTGTCAATTAATGAAACAGGGAAACGATCTTGTTTCCAGTTTTTTGTTTTTTTTGTTTGCCGAATTTACCCAAACAGGTACTCTATTGTATATAATTAATAGTAAAAAAATAAATAAGCAAATAAATAAACAAACAAATAAATACCTTTGTTCCTACTTAGGTACCGGACCTACTTACTTAGGTACCGGATTTGAATAAAGGCTTCTACTTTTTGGCTCTTTTTGTACACAACTATCTGCATCTCTGTTGAAGTACATAGTGTAAGGTACTTTTGCCACCTCAATAAGATCTATATTGTGAAGTTTCCGCTGAATTTGAACCTTGATTGCTCAAAGTCATATTGAGTTATAGAGTATGTGAAATGCTCTCCGCCAAACGTATTTACCTGCTTTTCATCTAGTGTCTCTCAAACCGCAGCGTTCCACCACAGCGATCATATTGTGACAGGACAAACAAAGGCATTTGGGGGAGGAAAATAAGCAGGAATGTCCAAATACGTGTTTGATGAGCAGAGACAGGTGAGATGATGTTGGTTTGCAGCAGATGTGCAGTGTGTGTGTGTGTGTGTGTGTGTGTGTGTGTGTGTGTGTGTGTGTGTGTGTGTACAATGCACTGAGTGACGTGTCTCAGCCTCCAGCGGCACCCTTTCCTTGCATTCTTGCTGTCTGCAGCCATCATTGGGGGAAGGCCATCATTGTATAAAAGACAAAAGCAATGTGTGCCACCAATGGGAGGTAACTATGATTTATGAGAGTCTGTCACTGCGACGGCAGGTAAATATGCACTTTGGGAGTCTGTCTCCAATTTCCCCACCAATCAGGGAGAAACTGATAAGAATTTAGAATATGTTCGCGTTTAATTTGGGTGGACCGACTATTGCACTGAATACACAGTGGTGTGGTAAATTGATAAGACAACAAAATGGAATTATTATTTTTGTTTTGTTTTTCTTGGGTAACTCGGAATTCAGCCAAAAAATATACATTATCGACTGATGATTATGCAGGAAAAAAAGTCAGATCAGACAAGTGAATCTTTGTGATTGTAAATAGACCCCAAAATTATTTAACATCCATTGTAAATGACAATTACAAAAGTAACAAACTCTCAACAGATGGCTAGTTTAAAAAAAACTAATGTATTCTTGTATTGAATCTTGTGTTGCTCTTTTGTTGGTTTATTGTAACTAATCTACGTGAATACCTTTGAATACAGCTGTATGTTAACATAATTTTCACAGTCCCCATATGCAGCTATTTTTTTTTTTTAAATTGTATGACATACATAGATCAAAGGGTGCTGATGAAGAAGGCTTTGAGACAGGCTAGTTGGTCAAAAGAACTGATCAGCAAGCCAGTATCTAACAATAGTTGCGAGTAGCTGGGAAAGTTTCCTGTTAATGTGGACGGTCTCCCTCTCATGCCCCCAAGCACCTGACCAAACTATATGATGTCAGCACATTAGAGTATCTGTTGTCTGTAAAGAAGTGATGTTTTCATGGCTCTGTCTCAATCCAGTTTTATCGCTTGATGGTCTTGTATATAAACATTAATTAGAGATCTCGTTTGACAGGCATCCTGCGTCTGAGACGTACAAAAATTAGCAGCGGCGCATAAAGTACGATCAATCTGCGTCTTAGGATGTAACGCTATGGCTTAGTACTCTGTCAAGGTGCTGGAAATCCAGCGTATTAATTATTTTTGGGTGACACAGGACTCTAGAGTGCGACTAATTTGGTCGCATATGCGCCCTAATTTCTGAATGGTGCGGCCCAAAAAAAAGTCCATTCATTTGAGGAAGAAAAAACATTTCCCCGACTTGAAAGCACACAAATTAAACCCATCGTGGTCTCTAAACCACTCAGAGCTAGTGAAGGGCGGGGACGTTTTCTGACAGCGAGACGGTAGCTGCACAGTTTACAGAAAGATGAGCAACATAAATGGAATTAGTTCCAAAGCCTAACGCCACCATTAACATTTTGGATTCAAACCAGAGGAACGCGGCCATCCTGCTAACACCCATGAGCTGGTTTGTGAAATTCGTATGGAGTTGCAACAAAGACAACACAACTTAAAACTTCAAAGTGACAAAATCCATTTTAAACACACCCAAAAAACACGGTGGAACATTTCTCGTTTCCCGTCAGCTTGCAGTTATGGAATCTTTTGCCCTACAATGCAAATATAGATGTACAAAATAGAGTAACAACTGTAATGAGGATTACTGTATTTGTATTCCGTGATGATAAATTGCAGGGACTCATTGTTTCAGTGACATGTGCATCCTGGGACTCAAATAGTCTCAAGTGTAAAATGATCTATGATTAATCTCTAAAGGATGGTGGTGGATCTGAGGAGAGGCACTCCTTCAACATACAACAATGAAATGTTCTTATGCGTCTCGTGTGTGATTTTCTTATGTACGTATTTTATGGTACTGCTGGTATTGACCTTTTCACTATGACGTCAAACATACTTGTGGGTGGCAAAGCTCAAGTATTCTCATCGTAAATAAACCTTTAAATGTCATTGACCAAGGCAGAGCCATTGAGAAAACGGGTAAAGGGCTTGAATGATGATTTTAGCCTTCTTTTCTCTACTACCGTAGCGTGAATGTGTGAAGTGTCAGTTGAAAAGGTAAATTGTTTCCACAGGAGACGGACTGCTGTGTGTAATTTAAATTTCAACAGGCAAGTTGAATACAGTTAACATGAGCATTGAGGGACTGGCTAATTCATTGAGTTTTCTGTTGCTTGGATTAATGGCACAGAGTATGCTTTTTGACGCGGAAATGTATAGTGAGCTAAAGTACTGACATTAGCTCGCAAGCTAGCCATTATGTTTTGTTAAATTATTCAAAGATGACCCAAACCTTTTAGACATTCCTGTGAGAAACTGCCACCCACAAACCCAGTGATGTATGTTTGGTTCCCAGTCTGTCCTTTGAGAAGAGGCTACTCTGTTTTTGCAATCTTCTCGCTACAATTATTTATGACAGCCACTCTGAAGTACCCTGTCTATAGTTCACAAACATTATTGTAAAAGGTTATATAGTTTCCAGAGTACTCAATGCAAAAGCAGTATATATTGATAGGATGATATCATGTCTTTAATTAGTAGCCAGACAACAATTGTTATTAGAGCTTGCTAAAGCCAGTTATACTCTGAGCGACATCCACTACAACTTCACGTCAATGTCAACTGCAGGAAGCTGGGAGGGCAGAGAAATGTTCTTAAGTGCTTATTTTTTCTTGCTTCTGCTTCACAGCAGTCAGCACCAGTGTGACCTGGCCTCTTGCTCCTGAAGCCCCCCTCCCAGAATGTCAGTTTTCTAACTGAAGTTAAAGGCAGTAGAAAGTTTGCTGGAGAATGCCAAAAGGTCGCAAGAGAGCACAAGTCTGAGTTTTGATGAGTGTGGCATTACTGGGGCGGATTTTTTTAGTTCTGCACCTAAAAGCTACAAGGACTTGGCTTGGGTCAAGCCAAGTGGGCGCTTGAAGTGTTTGCAATAGTTGTAACTGTCTTGTTAAATCCTTTACTTCTAGGGGTCTACACTGACAAAACTACTCAACAATTAAGACATATTGAGTTAATATCGTAGCAGCATGGTGGAGCATGTGGTTAAATAAATAAGATCCATCCATCCATTTTCTGTACCCCTTATCCTCACAGGAGTCGCGGGCGTGCTGGAGCCTATCCCAGCCATCTTCGGGCGAGAGGCAGGTTTCACCCCAAACTGGTCGCCAGCCAATCGCAGGGCACATATAAACAAACAAACATTCATACACAAATTCACACCTACGGGCAATTTAGAGTCTTCAATCAACCTACCATGCATGTTTTTTGGGATGTGGGAGTAAACCGGAGTGCCCGGATAAAACCCACGCAGGCACGGGGATAACATGCAAACTCCACGCAGGCGGAGCGGGGTTTGAACCCCGGTCCTCAGAACTGTGAGGCAGATGTGCTAACCAGTCGGCCCCTGTGCTGCCCACTAGAGAACAAATATTTCAAATTAATCTTTGAAAACACCCAAATTAATAAAATACCGAATGTCAGAAATGCTCAAGATGAATTTATGTAAACTTCTGGCCACAACTACTTTCTCGTGATCTGAATGATGCCAAACATGAGACCATACAACATACATGTGCTTACATCACAGTCATGTTGTTTTGGTACTACCAGCATAACATGATGAAAATCATGTTTAAGTCATGGTGCATTGTACTGTATTGTCGCTAATTAAGTCCCGGTGGTTTTATTTTTCTTCTCATGCTGCTGTTGTGTGAAACGCATGAGCAGCAGATGTTTGGTTAAAAAAAAATGCCCAGGGTTTAGACCTCCCTGAGTGGCCAACAACTGGAGGCAACACCTGCAGGAACTGTTCACATATGGGAAGACTTTTTTTTGTGTGCAAGTTTGACTAACTTTGGACATGTATTTTAGTTCTCTGAGACAAAGTGTGAACAGGAGTGTATGATGTATTCTTTTGAAAATTGTGTCATGGCAGGGTCGGGTGTAGTGCGGCAAATCAATGATGTGGTTGCCTAGCGACAATCAAAATTTATTATACTGTAGTCTTAAAAATGTCTGTCATTCTATACACTGCATTTTGGTTCAAACAAATGCAAGTACATCACATACAAACAAACAAAATGATTCAAGCAGCTGGTTTCCTACTGTTATTAGCATACATTTTTTTTTTTTTTTGCAATAAGATTCTATTCTCTGCAAACATTTAAGGGGATTTTGGATTGTTAGGGCACCATGACCACTGCTTCAGTTCCAGCTGCACCTATTATTTACAAGTACAGGTTATGGATTCTGGACCATGTTCCAAAAAAATTTTCAGCAGATTTGTTTGACTGCCAAACCATTTCACTTTCATTTGGATTCCCCGAGAGAGTCTGATTGTATGACATGGAGGTGTATCGTAATTTTTTGTGTATAATGCGCACCCATGTATAATAAGCACCACCAAAGTTGACCTCAAAATTCTGGAAGACCCTTCTACCTATGTAGAATGCATTTTTACAATGCATGATTTTGCTTCTAACCATATGATCAAAAGATGAAGTAGTACTTGTATTTTGTTAGTTTTTTCAAAGAATTGTTCTTGTCACATGTGGGGAGTAGTTGGACCCAAGAGCAGGCTGAGGCAGATGTAAAATGATGAACAAAGGTTATGGAGGTGGTCCTGGATGTGTTGCCAGGTGGCGGCGTGGACAGGTGGCAGGCAGTCGACCTAACAAGCGGCTGGCTTGGTGGCAGGAATGATGTGGGTCCGGAACACAGGGGAGCACTGGGAAGGAGGAGACACAAGCGTTAAGGGAACGAGGAGTTAAGTGGCTTACTTGAGTACGGTGGGCCGTGGTACCGCTAGGAGAGGCTGCAATACTTTGGCGAGGATTTCCTGGAACAGGCAGGCTTAAATACCGGTGGTGATGAGGCTGGAGACAGGTGCTGAAAACAGAGGGGAGGGGGGAGAGAAAGAGAGGATGCAAAGAGCCCTCCAGGCTACTAAAATGGAACTACAGGGCAGTATATGACAGTTCCCCCCTCTCAACGGACGCCTCCTGGCGTTCTGCCAGGCTTCCCCGGGTGAGCCACGTAGAAGTTGTCCAAAAGGGTATGATCGAGTATAAGCTTCCGGGAAATCCAAGACCGCTCTGACGGCCCGTACCCTTCCCAGTCGACCAGGTACTGAAACCCCCCTCCCACGAGGGGGAGTCCACGAGGACTCACGTCGGGAAGGGTATGTGCCGTCAAACCCCCTCCCACGAGGACTCACGTGAAGGCTGGATGGTTGTCAATAATCCGTGTGGGGGGTTTGGCCGGAAGGCTTAGGGCGCAGGTGGAGACAGGCTTGAGCAACGAGACGTGGAATGTGGTAGCGGAGCTGGTGAGGGAATTATGAGCATATTCAATCCATGGGAGGAAGGAACTCCATGAGGAGAGGTTGCGGGCGGCCACACAGCAGAGTGCCGATTCCAGGGTTTGGTTGGCCCGCTCCATCTGGCCGTTGGTCAGCGGGTGATACCCCGGGATAAGCTGGCTGCTGCGCCCACCGCCTTGCAGAATTCCTTCCAGACCCAAGAGGAAAACTGGGGACCTCGATCGGAGACTATGTCAATGGGGATACCATGGGGTTTGAAGACCTGTAAGACAAGGAGGTTAGCAGTTTCCAGGGCGGACGGGAGTTTGGGGAAGGGCAGATAATGGACACACTTGGAAAAATGGTCGATGATTATGAGAATAACTGTTACCTTCAGAGGGGGGCAGGCTGGTAACAAAGTCCACAGCGATGTGAGACCAAGGGCGGCTGGGAACTGGCAAGGGGCACACCAGGCCAGCTGGAGGTCGGTGAGAAGACTTCCCTCGGGCGCAGACTGAGCAGGCTTGAACGAACTCTCGGGTGTCTTTGATGAGGCTGGGCCACCAGTAGTGCTGTTGGATGAACTGGGTAGTACGGGTGATGCCAGGGTGACAAGTTAACTGAGATTTAAAACAGTTATATGATTACAAACATGATAATGCTTCCCTGCAGTCGGTTGAAAATGGTGCATCTTCGCCCAGTTTAGTCTACAAGTCATTGGGGGCGAAATTCAATTTGGGGGCAGTAATTATTATGTCTAAATGCTGACCGGGTCAGAGTTCAATTATTATGATAAGAAATTTACTATTATCAATATCTATGCACCTTATGAGGATGAATTTCTGAACAGGCTAACTCTTATTCAAGCCTTTGTAGACGACAACAGCTCATTTTGTGTCTGTCATGGGGGAATTTAATCCCCACGTGTCAGAGAGCAAATCGTTATTTATACAGCACCTACAGCAATTCTGTAGTGACTCTAAACATATTCTGTCTAATACAGTTCTGTTGCCTGATAGGTTTTACAGACTAGAGTATGTTAGTGAATCGTGGCAAATAACGTCGTGGCTAGACCACATTGTGACCACAGCTGAGGCTCATGACTTACTGGAAAGCATTGAGATATGCTATCGATTTGCCACCTCTGACCACATACAATTTGCTGTTCTGCTTAATGTTGTGAATGTCCCCTTTCTGGCCAATAAAAGTAAGGTTGGTCCCTTAAGTAAACTGAATAGTATAGACAATTATCGACCTATTGGATTGGCCAGTATCCTGTCTAAAGTACTCGAGATAATTGTTTTAGCAAAGCTAGAAATGTTTGTCCTCACCAATGATTACAAGTTTGGTTTCAAACGAAAACATGGTACTGACCTTCGTATTTATGCACTCAAAGAGATTATATCTAAGTAAAAGTGTCAATTCTTCTGTATTTGTATGCTTTATTGATGCAACTAAGGCTTTTGATAGAATTAACCATGAAAAACTGTTTCTGTCCTCCACCTGTGCTTATGTAAATTGTTGTAAATGTGATGCCACAGTTTGCAACTTTCAGAGCAGCTCCCTCACGGTCACATTTTCAGAAACGGGCAGCTCATAAAAGATTGACTTGCTTGTTTAATTCCACACCTGATGGGTAGACAGGCAACCCAGAAACCCAACTATTTGTATTCAAGCAATTAAAACCTCAACATTCTTTTAGATTTATTTAGCAGCATAAATGTGAGCTACTGTCTGTAACCATATATTCAGCAATAGGCAGTTATATAAATATTGACTTGGTTGTTTAAATTCACACTTTTGAGTGGGCAGGCATTGCAAAAACCCAATACAAGCAATTAAAGTCTTTATTAAAAAAAAAGTGTGTGTGAAATATACTTTGAAACAGACATTTCTAGCAGCTTCTTTAAAGCATTTATTTCAGTAGTATCATCTTAAGAGTAGTACAGAACAGTAAACAGCCAAATGGGTGTGTTTTCCAGTGAACAGCTGGGGATAGGTTCCACAGGAAAGAAAAAAATGCAAATACGGTAGTGCTATGAGATACAGTATGAGTTTAATTCATTCCATGACCATGCTACTGAGCCAAACCACTCTTATCTCAAATCATTTTTCCCCATTTGAAATTAATGAAAGGCCATTCATCTGTTACAGCCTCCCAAAAAATCTCAACAAAAACTGTAGTAATGTTTTTAATAAGGAAAATGGCACCCTATAATATTTTAGATAATAGAAACATATGGTAAAAACAAATAAATAGAACATAAATAATGAAACAGTTTTTCTCATACTTTTTGCTTCGATTCAATGAACATTGAGCAACTCCTTATGGTGTCTGTGCATTGGCCACCTAGGGCAGTATATTAGACATGGATATACTTTACATGGGGAAAGTCACTCCTCAGTGAGCCACAGTAATATTAGTCGTTTTTAATAAAGCATAGTTGAATATGAGTAGTGTTATCCGTCTACATGTGATGCTCCACTGTCTGTGTTCAAATATCCTTTGCTGAAACATTAAATCACCGCCACGCAGATGCAATTCGTTTATCCCGTCTATGGAGCTCATCTGCCAAACTGGTGCTTGTTGTGAAGTGAGTTGAGTTCACCACCACCATACTACAGCACTCGTATCTCAGATTTGTGCTTGCAAGTCAAAGCAAAAATCAGCCAAACAACAGCTCGTCTCTCGAAAAGCTCATAAGTTGGCTCACCTGTATTTCAAAGCATACCACAGTATGTGAATTTGGGAATGGCAAATCATGGATAGGCGGGGGTTGACTGTAGTGGTAGACATTGTCTGCAATTATCGTTACATTAACAAATACATTACAGTAGCTGCGGCCTTGGATCGAAAAAGACCCCTTTTGAAGCATGTACTCTGTACTATGTTTCTGTTAGATATATTGTAGAAGTTATCATTTATTTGCTTAGCTTGCATTAGTATTATGGACAATGTTTAGAAAGAAAGATGTCTCGCCTTCAAGAAGATGACTCAGCAGGAATCATCTGAGAGAAGGACGTGGCCGGGACGTGGCAGGTGCCATGTTTTCACCTTGAAACCCTACCCTTAGTGTGTTGTGTCTTGTAGCTTAGTACGTTATGTCTTGTAAACTTAGAAACCTCCCTATTTTCAAATAAATGCAGGAGCGACGGGAGAGATTGTTTAGAGCGTGTTGAGAGGCTGTAACCTGAACAATCTCCCATGCGCCCTCCTCATGAGTAAAATGACCAACGTCTTCATTCCTTTTGTGTTTATTCATTATAATGTTTGGTGAGATAAATCCAACAGTTTCGAGGCTATAAATAAATCAGAGCAATCAGAATTCCTGCATCGGTGGTATTCATAAACAGTTCCAGCTTCAGCTGAGACTCAACACCCAAACACACCAAGCAGACAGCTGCTGTGTGTCAAGGGACCATCTATCCTCTCCCTTCCCTTGCATCCACCTTCCTTTCTTCCAGCACTTCTCCTGTGAAGTCAGGTCCCGGTGGCTTTCTTTCTCTCTCGCTCTTGCTCACCCCTGAAATTAACAAGCAACGTCCTTGTAACTTCTTTCTCCCTAATTTCCTTTCTGCCATCTGTTTTGGAGCAGGTCACGTAATAAGGAAAAGGGGGGAATGTCGAAACGGAAGAGATAATCGCCAGCATTGGGGATATCCTCGACATGAGCTGGTGCTTGTGCTAGTTGACAATAGCAGAGCATCACAACAGCTGGAACAGTCAGCTTGCCAACAGCAGGTCTTGATTGCAGGGGTGGTTCTTAAACAAAATACTTGAATATTTAAAGTATCATGTGTACCCCTGAATGCCATAGGTATTAAAAAGTAGCCTGTTTTTGAGTTGGAAAAAGTCATGTTATATAACAAATTCATACTTTCTGAGCAACATAAGTTGAACACTATGGTTTTGTTTCTTGGGGGGGGGGGGGACAAACAAAAAAAACTTTATTCTCATAACACGGCAAGATCAAAGACATATTTTGGAGGTGTAAAAAGTAGTAGTCTTAAAAGAATACATTCGTATTTTTCCAAAATAAAGTAATATGATGAAGTCAAAGATTAACGAGGTAAGAGTCATATTTAAACAAGACAATTCCAAAAATGCAACTTTATTCGCATTATATTAAACCGTTTAATCTGGAAAAGATACTTTTGTTCTCTTGAGAAAAGACAATATTCTTGATTAAAAAATAAATAAAAATGAATCGAATGAATGGAGTACCGGGGAGGAGTTGTGCCATCAGGAAGTGGACCATTTAGCTGCTTTGTCGCAGCGGAGGTTAGTGACATATGCTACCTTGGATTGTTCGGTGGGGTAACTGTAAGGTTGAAGGTTGAAAACTAGGGTGCAGTTGAGAAGAAATTGGCTACAAGCGCCTAAGTACCCGGAGTAGGGTTCGGGATGAGGTTCTTTGTAAGGGAAGCGGGGTGGCTGCGGACTCAGAAGGAATACTTACTGGGGGTTGAAGGGATTGTAGCTTTTGAGAAAGGAGGGAGACCTGTTGTGAAAGGGAGTGTAGAGTTTCGGTGATGTCTTGCAAAATCTTGTCCGGACGTCCTACGTGGGCGCCTTAGAGAGTGAGTGCATTCTTAAGCGTCTCCGGGGATGCTGATGATGGCCAAAGTATTCGGTCACGAGTGGAGAGGACCTGGACCCAAGAGCAGGCAGCAGCAGATAGGTTATGATGAACAGTTTATTAGGGAAGGTAATGTTGGTGGTCCTCGGTGCGTTGGCAGGCAATGGCGAGGACAGGTGCCAGGCTTGGGGTGGCAGCAAGGACGTGGATCAGGAACACGGGGGGAACACTGAGAATGAGGAGAGACACAGGAGTCATAAAAGGGGACGAGGAATAGTGTGGCTTACATGAGGTGGGTGAGCCATGATACCGCTTGGAGGAGCTGCCATACTTTGGAGAGGATTTCTGGGATCAGGCAGGCTAATATGCAGGTGTTGACGAGGGCTGATTGGTGACCGGTGCACGGCTTGAGGAAGGTGCTGGAAAAGGAGAGGGGAGAGAGAGGACGCAAAGTGCCACCCAGGCTCCAACAATAGTACCGCAGGGCAGTTCATGACAGTTAACCACTTTATTTGAACACATAATACTTTCTATTTACTTGCTCTAATTGTGAAATTCACAGCCCTACTTTTATTTAGTAACTGCGAAAACACAAAGATGTGCTCATATGTTTGAATTTGTAAGATGTGTACAATTCTTTAAAGAAAACATGAAGGACCAGGTGAAACACATTATTTTATTTTAATGGAATTCAAATTAAATCGTCAAGCATTTCAGAAGAGCAATACCATTAAACAAAACATAATCATAAAGAAATTATTGATGGTTGTTGTTCAGTCATCAGTTTTAATTTTTTTTTTCTCATATAAAGTTTCACAAATTCTGCCAGGGTATGTACACGTATGAGCAGAACCGTACATATATAAAGTCATGTACCCCTGTCATATTGGAATGAAAGTGTAGGCTACACTTTTTCCATAACCTCTAGGTGGCGGTGGCATATTGGAATGAAAGTGTACAGCTTTTTCATAACCTCTAGATGGCGGCATAAATTTATAAATGTATAATGTTTTTTTTTCATTTTCCCTGATACCTATGTATAACGGGCACGATTGACTATTATGATACTTGAGTTATTTAACACTCAATTAGCCTACAAATTTGCTGAATAGGCACATGGGGTCTCTGTTATTAACTTTAATGAAAGGGATTATTTTCAAAAGGTGATAAACCTCATTGGTATGTAGCCATATTGGAATCTATTTTTGAGTTGAATAGCGACAGATGTGTGCATGGGAATTGTCAGAGCTCCCTATCTATGTGTGAAATTTTCATTCTCGTCAGTGGTGTGAAGTGACTCCATTTTCGGCTAAAGGGACTTCAAAAGGACAGATGAATGCTGAAAACTAGTCTCTCAAGCTGTCAGTCGACACTCTTTCCACACATCTGGCTTCATTTTGTCGTCCTTGAGGCCTTCTCTCTCCCTGACCAAATTGTCATATGCGCACACACGCACACCTTCTCTTCAGCAGTTTCTCGTTTCACTCGTCATCTCTTCAGCTCCAGCTGTGTAGGCAGCTTGCTGGTTGTCAAGGTCTGGAAGCTGTCCACCTCTGATTATGCTATCAGATTGCCCCCACCAATGCAGTTATCCCCCCTCCCCCTGTTCAAATCAAGAGGAATACAGTTTCATATCAGCCATTAATGTTTTACAAGGCACAAATTGGGTTTGAGTATCCATTCACCCGTCGGGCTCCGTTCAATCTAGTTTGGGTCGTGCAGTAGCTGAAGACGTGATTGACATGGAAAATAATTTGTGGATAAGGGCATTAATTGGAAAGTGAACCTTGGTTTGTTTACATAAGTTGAATACAGTGAGAAACTGAGAGTAACTGGCACCCCTTCCTAGAATTGTTTAAATAATTGTTTATATTAATGGTTTAAACTTTAATCGTGCCACAAACTACAGTATGATCCCCCAAAACTTCAATATAATTTCAAGACCCATCTTACAACATTGGCAGTAAAATTAAATAGCTTGCAGATTTTGTTTCATCATGCGGTGAAGAACTTAACCTCCGCTAACGACCCAGGCTAACTGTAGACCCGCCCCAACATACAAAACTTGTCTCTGTCGAGATGTATCATTTCAACATACTTCCTTGACGCCAATCTATCTTACTACGACTAATTAACCAGGGATGTGCAAGATTTTTGTGGCATCTTAAGGCATTATGGAAAGACTGTTAAAATAAACCACAAATAGGTGAGTTTTTAGCAAATAGCTAGCGACAGGTGAATTTGTGAACAATGAAAAGCAAATATTCAGGGATTACTGTATTGGACAACTTTTGTCCCTCATTAACTCTGCTCTGACATGAAATAAGTGGAATTTCTCATACAAAATAGGCAGATTAGCTTGACATGGCAACAAAAGACCCTGAAATTTGACTGGACAAAAATGAAATCCAACATCCATAGAGAAATGCTACAAAGTGAAGGGAATAGACTGTTGGGAACACATTAAAATAATTTAATGGAACAAATTAAAATTTACATTGGAAATTACGGTCAGTACTTCTGATAGTATTTATAGCAGCAGAGAAAGACTTGCGCACCACATCCTTTAACACATTAGCTGCCGTGGATGTTTACATTTGTCAAATGGAATCCAATGTTTACTGCTACAGATGAATATACTCAAGTATGTTTTCAACATAGGCATGGAAGAGGGTCTCGACCAGCTTGTCTGTAAAATTCAGGTTTGTCAACTACGGTATATACTAACAGATTCCTGGAGAGGATGGCGTTGCATTGCTTTGGAGATCAGCACAGATTTTGAGTAGAAGATAAAGATTAGGCAGTGACTCTCTGTTTGTTACTTTGATGAGGGACAAGGTTTCGGCACCTCACACTTGAACAAAGTATGTATATGTATGGAATACAGAGAGTATGTGTTGCTGTCGGTCGTTAGAAAGTATGTCATAATCATGAGAAAAGATCACAATATTAATGGAGCGAATGAGGAACAATCATTCACTCCATGTCAAAGGGAAAATCCACTGCCATCGAACTCGAGTCAAGCGGTGAGTTAGCCTCACTCGCACCGTGTTATATTTCTGTATTCTGATTATTTTTGCCATCAAAAGCACTTTTTCAGTCTTGTTTTTGTTGTTTTAGCAGTTTGAAGTGTCACAAAAGCAAACTTTATATAGGCGTCAAAGTCACTGTTCTTTCTGTTTCTGTCTGTTTCTCTGCTTTTTAGTAAGTTTTTTTTTTTTTTTTTTAGTTAGTTTGTTTTTGGTGAAACCAATCCATGTTTGACTGCCGATGACTACAGAACAAGAGCTAGAAACATAACTTTTCTTCTGGTAGAAGAAAAGTTTAATCTTTCTTTTGGTAGGTTTGATGTTTATATTGTCACAGATTGCAATATTCTCCAAGTCTTGAACACTCAGTCAAAATGCTCTAAAATCGCTGGCATTATGGGGAATTCTGCTTTAAAAACAACTGCCAGTGAAATAGTAAATGAGTAAATAATGGACACTAAACCCCAATTCCAATGAAGTTGGGACGTTGTGTGATTAAAAACAGAATACAATGATTTGCAAATCATGTTAAACCTATATTTAATTGAATAAACTACAAAGAAAATATATTTCATGTTCAAAATGATAAACGTGATTGTTTTTAGCAAATAATCATTAACTTTGAATTTTATGGCTGCAACATGTTCCAAAAAAGCTGGGAAAGTTAAGGAATGCTCATCAAACACCTGTTTGGAACATCCCACAGGTGAACAGGCTAATCGGGAACAGGTGGGTGCCATGATTGGGTATAAAAGGAGCTTACCTGAGTTGCTCAGTCATTCACGTATGGGGCGAGGTTCACCTTTTTGTGAACAAGTGCGTGAGAAAATAGTCGAACAGTTTAAGGACAATATTCCTCAACGTACAATTGCAAGGAATTTAGGGATTTCATCATCTACGGTCCATAATATCATCAAAAGGTTCAGAGAATCTGGAGAAATCACTGCATGTAAGCGGCAAGGCCGAAAACCAACATTGAATGCCCGTGACCTTCGATCCCTCAGGCGGCACTGCATCAAAAACCGACAAAGAATACACCACATGGGCTCAGGAACACTTCAGAAAACCAATGTCAGTAAATACAGTTCTGCGCTACATCTTGAAGTGTGCAACTTGAAACTCTACTAAGCAAAGCAAAAGCCATTTATCAACAACACTCAGAAACGCCGCCGGCTTCTCTGGGCCCCAGCTCATCTAAGATGGACTGATGCAAAGTGGAAAAGTGTTCTGGGGTGCGACGGCTCCACATTTCAAATTGTTTTTGGAAATTGTGGAAGTCGTGTCCTCCGGCCCAAAGAGGAAATGAACCGTCCGGACTGTTATGGATGCAAAGTTCAAAAGCCAACATCTGTGATGGTATGGGGTTGTGTTAGTGCCAACGGCATGGGTAACTTACACATCTGTGAAGGCACCATTAATGCTGAAAGGTACATGCAGGTTTTGCTGAAATAAGCAGGGGCATCCGTGAAAAAGACGTTGCTTGGATGGCAGCATATGTTTCTACAAGACAATGCCAAACCACATTCTGCACGTGTTACAACAGCGTGGCTTTGTAATAAAAGAGTGGGGGTACTTGACTGGCCTGCCTGCAGTCCAAACCTGTCACTCATTGAAAATGTGTGGCGCATTATGAAGCATAAAATACGCCAATGGAGAGTCCGGACTGTTGAACAGCTGAAGCTGTACGTCAAGCAAGAATGGGAAAGAATTCCACCTACAAAGCTTCAACAAGTAGTGTCCTCAGTTGCCAAACGTTTATTGAATGTTGTTAAAAGAAAAGGTGACGTAACACAGTGGTAAACATGACCCTGTCCCAGCTTTTTTGGAATGTGTTGCAGCCATAAAATTATAAGTTAATGATTATTTACAAAGACAAGATATTTCATGTTCAAACTGATAAACGTGATTGCTTTTAGCAGTCCATCCATCCATCCATCCATTTTCTGAGCCGCTTATTCTCACAAGGGTCGCGGGCTGCTGGAGCCAATCCCAGCTATCATCGGGCAGCACTGGTTGCCAGCCAATCACAGGGCACATACAAACAAACAACCACTCGCACTCACATTAACACCTATGGGCAATTTAGAGTCGTCAATTAACCTATCATGCATGTTTTTGGGATGTGGGAGGAAACCAGAGTGCCCGGAGAAAACCCACACAGGCACGGGGAGAACATGCAAACTCCACACAGGTGGGGCCGGGGATTGAACCCCGGTCCTCAGAACTGTGAGGCAGACGCTTTAACCAGTTGTTCACCGTGCCGCCTGTCTTTGTAGTGTATTCAATTAAATATAGGTTGAACATGATTTGCAAATCATTGTATTCTGTTTTTATTTGTTTAACACAACATCCCAACTTCATTGGAATTTGGGTTGTATAATTGACAACTAAAACATATTCCCAGTAACAACAATAAGGCTGCATTTTCCCGTTATTGGTTTTACGCAATACAAACCAGTGCACAAAGGCGCAGGTAGAATCCGTAAAATAAATAAATACTGCACCCAGAAAGTAAGCATGGTCCTGCAAAAAAAAAAAAAAAAAAAAATCATTGAAATGTAGTGAATTGTTTGTCTTAGCAACTATCTTAAAATGCCAACTACCCCCCGTGAGAATTAGTAACTATCTTAAAATGCCAACTACCCCCCGTGAGAGCTCACACGCCCAGCCGTGGGACTTTGCTCATGCCTGAAAGGCTCCTCTAGTCTTCTCTCCCTCCAAAAATAAATTGAAATAAAAAGTACGCCGCAGTGGAAGACTTCTTGCCTTTCTTGAGCAGTCCTAATTTCACATTCACAGCCATTATGTGAGAATGTCAATGGATTCAGCAAATCAAAGCAAAACAGAATCCATGAAAGAAAAATCATGATTCCATTGATTGTTCCTCCTTTATCGACGCGGGAGCTAGAACAGAATGTCGCTGTCTGCTCAGTGAAAGCCTGCTATTTTGCTGGGAGACAATAACCAAGTGGCAATATTACACACGTTAGCATACACAGCAGCTCTTTGCCCCAATTGCAAGCTGTGCCTCACCACAGGTGGAGCTAATAAAAGAGGTTGTTGATTGTCTTTCACTTTTTTTTCTTTCACATTTTTTATGAACTCTGTGAGTAACAACGATATGGGAGTTTGTTTGAGCGCACTCCTGTGTCCTGAATAGGAATGCACGCGCGCACACACACACACACACACACAAAAAAGAAAGTGAGATGGAGTGAGTGGGTAGAAGATTCGATCGCCAGCGGCTGGCCACTCACATCATGGGAGTTCAACAAAGAGCAGAGAGGCCTTCCAGCCGGAGAACAGAGGGAAGCGTGTGCGTATGTGTACGTACGTGTGCAGACAGCTTGAGTGCAGTAGTAAGGTTTGATTTGCTACTGATGTAAATGCTAGCATGATAACAGTGTAGGGAAGTAACAAAGTTAAAATATTGAGTTATTGTACTTGAGGACATTTTTCAGGTATCTTTTTAGGTTTACTTGAGGATTTACTAATCTGACAACTTTTTACTTGTACTCTCTACATATGAAAACAGATCTGTACTTTTTATTCATGTCTTTGTCAAAATGGGCTCTGCAGCTGCCGTGGATGATGACAAAATTTTAAAAATATGTAAATTGAGGAAGGGAAAGTCAACTTTGGCTGAAATCTTGATTAAGATATTGGGGACTTAAAAGGTAAAAAAAAAATGGACAACAGCGATATGAGGTTGTTTTTTTTTTCTTCTTCTGAGTACAAGCACTTTATAAGTTCATAATAGAGGGAAACTTGTCAAAATGAATATTGTATCTCGTTAACAGTAAAAAATGCAGATGTAATTGTGTACTTCAGTACTTTTCAGAGTATGTACCATTTTACTTGAAGTCCCTGTAAATTGAAAAGGTCTAAATTTGACACACCACAGAAAAGGGAAAAATGTGAACCCTTAATAGACAAGAAACAGGACATGCACGTTGAGAGGAATGCAAGATACAATTTAATAAAAACTTGCATGCAAGGAGACCGTTCAAATACAAACAGGCTGGCAGCTGCTAAGTAGAGCCTGTTTTTCATATCATATAGTGAATACAAACATGAATCAGGCAGTTTTTTCATGTATTATAAGAACAAGATGGGGGGGGAAAACGTGTAGTGGGAGTCACCGGTGCTCGGGAAATTACGTTCATTTAAGGATTGCTTGAGGTATGTTCATGTACTTTTAGTACGATACGGCTCGCAAGCAGGCAACAAAACGTTCCGTAGCCTAGCAGACTAGTGGTGGCACTAACGGTTGTACGTAAACATGCCAGCGCTATGTCAAATCATGCTCTAAAGTTTCGGTGTGTTTGAAGTAATTGAATTACAATAAAGTAATTCCAATTACAGTAAATTAGCAGCCATTATTTCTGTCAGGTTGTTATGTTGGTTCGACCTGACTGATTAGAATGCATGACCTGACTAGAGCAGTGATTTCCAACCTTTATGGAGTAAAGGCAAGAGAGCGAGAGGAAGACCAAAGAGAAGGTTGATGGATGTCATGAGGGAAGACATGAGGGCATTTGATGTTCGAGAGGAGGATGCAGGAGATAGGCTTACATGGAAAAGGATGACGCGCTGTGGTGACCCCTAAAGGGACAAGCCGAAAGGAAAAGAAGAAGATGCAGCAAAGGCACATATTTTAGAATTGGAAAATCGAACGGCACACCAACAAACAAAAAATGTCAAAAAAAGTAGAAGCACAGTAAATTACTGTATGTACTTCCTTCCATCTAATAGAAGCACATGTATTTGTTTGGTCTGTCACTATGCCTCACTGGCATAAATAGAGGAACAAAGATACATTATTTCTTGTAAAGAGAATAATTTTTGAGCAGTTAAGTAAAATTTGATAATTTCCCACGGCACACCTGAAGAACGCTAATGGCACAGTAATGTGCCACGGCACACTGGTTGGGAATCACAGGACGAGAGATTACCTTTGAAGATACTCAGTATACTGTACACAAGTATATACAGTAAATGAACAAGTCATTTAAATAAACACATTGCTCCATTTTGTGATCGGATCTGTGATCTGTTATCATTTTTTTAAACTCTGTGATCGTTGATCGGCCCCAAAAATCCTGATCGTGTAAAGCCGAGTTCTTAATGGGGGAGTGGTGAGCCATGCCACACTCCAAAGTGTGTCACTTGGCAATGTTTTAGCCACGCACAAAAATCCTGGAAAGCAGAAATGGTGAAAAACAGTTTAATGCTATATCACCACAAGTGAGTACTACATAATTCTGTCTTTGCATGTGCTTTTAGAAAATATCTTCAAACATGTTTAATGTATTTCGAAACAAATCTTCAAATTCACTTTACAGGCACTTTAAAACTTTTGAATTTATTTTTGAAGAAAAGGTTTTGAATCAGTAATTCTACTGTACATTTACCAGCTTTTACCCCCCCCCCGTAAGTATATGTACTTCTACTGAAATACAGAGTGGGAGCGACACAGTGGGCCACCTCCGCTACTAATGTAAATGCCGGTTTGAATGACGCCGAGTGGTGTTTGTATATGACATTGACCGTGCAGATGTAAACAAATAAGGCCGCTGACTGATGCCTCAGCTTTGGTGCCAGGCTTTCTTCTTCAGATACTCCTTCTTTTAGACTTTGACTCCATTTTACTTTGATGGACGAGCAGCGCTTCTCTCCTGGCTTCTTTTCTAATAACTCTTGCATCATTTGGCATCCACAGAGTATTCAAGATGACAAATAGAGCTGTGACTACAAGTACAATTACAGCTGAGAGCAGGGATGAAGGAATCCTTCGAAGCCCTTTTTAATGGCAAATCCGTCATACTCCACCCAGATATGGCATTAAAAAGGCTTCACAATTTAGCATCACCCAAAATGTATGCTTCAAACCAAGATGGCTGACGGCATGCTCAATTTTGGAAATGGGTCCTTGATACTTTTTCGTTCATCCTGTTTTGATAGCCATGGCCACCGAATTTTGTCGATCAGGTAAAAAAGTACCAGAGGCTTATTTTTCTTCTAAAAAAACAGGGTGACTGCAAGCTCTGGAATTCTCCCAAAATGGCTGACATCCTATTTAATTTCGAGCATCTGTCCTTCGACCTTTGTCATGTGCGCCCTGAAAAAGACATGGTAGGCATGGCCACCCAATTTCTTGTCGATTTGTGACTTTTTTTAAATTTTTTTATTTTAATTTTTTTATATAAAACAAACAGCTCTGTAATTTGCCAAATATCTTTGCTTCAAACTAAAATGGCTGACCTGCTGTTTAATTTCAGGAATGGGTCAATGAGACTTTCGTACATTCTGAAAAAGATGTGATAGACATCCACACAATTTCTTGTCAATACATGAATTGAGTGTTGGGGGCTAATTTCTGGCCTGAAACACTTGTCCTTCTACCTTGTTGTTATTTGTTAGCATGTTTTGGTCATGCAGTCAATGCCAATATTTTTTTTTGTATTTTTGTTTTTACAGTTTCCTTACCAGAGTGAGAAAAGCAACAACACCTTGTATCGACTAATTTATTAGCCCACATGTCATAAAAATTGAGTAGAGTACATCCAGCATCACAATGCGCTCTAATGCAGATCCTGCAGTTTAAGTAAGGTCTTGTCGTTTTACTATTGCAACAATGTTTTTAAAACTAAATTCACCTTTATTTATTTTGTTTACCCATAAGGAGATTTTATCCACATGACGTAGTTCGTAACCTTTGTAGATTTTGGTGAGCAGCCAAGTTTGCATACACAGTTCAAGCCACTAGAAAAATTGAATAGAAATTATTTTTTTTTAAAGCTGTTGTTTTAAAGTCAAATTATGCCTACTGCTGCTTTAAAATATCAAGAGAAAATACACAATGCTGAAGTATGACGCTGATGCAAATGGATGTAAACAGCCCACTGGTTGAGCCGCGGCTTTTCAAAAGTTTGCCCTTTGATCTGTTAATTTACAATATCTACGCATGCCGCTGCGGAGGGGCTGCATTTCGGAGGAGCTCTTGAAAAATTAGAATACTAATCATACAGAAAGGGAATGATGAATCGTCCCTCAATTGGTGCCGTTAATGTGCCAGCGGTACGTGGTGTTCCTGCCACACTCACGCCACGTGGCCTAACAATAGATGGTTCCCTCATGGCTAAGCTAATGTGGCCTCTTGCAAACATCTGATATGAATTGCATCATGTACTTTTAATGAGGCGCATATTCTCCTGGGTTAAGGGCTGTTTCAGAGCGACTGTAAAAATTGCTCAGACGTGTATCATCGCTGTCCAGGGAAAACCATGTTTATAAGTACAGTACTTAATGAAGACTTGGATTTGTTTTTTATGTGATGTGAACCGTATTCTCCTTACTTTCAACAATGTGTATCATAATTTCCAATGAAAGCATGTTTTTTTAAATATATATATTGTGTTTTCACAGCAACAACCCCCATTCAGTTTGCTGGGAAGATAGTGGTTGCCAGCAAATAGCAGGGCACATATTGACAGACAAGCTCTCACACTAACATTCATACCTATGGACAATTTAGAGCAGGTGTTCTCAAAACCTTACCGGGGAGAAAATGTCCAAGGACACTCTCATAATCCTAACATTAATCCTAATATTAAACATAACTACCATGTGGACTCCAAAATGCCATCGCCTAGGAATTTAAAAGTTGCCTTTATACAAGAAAAGAAGTCATGTCACAAGAACAAATTATTATTATTTTTTTTTTGTAGAGTTGTATTGTTTTGAAAACAGGTGGACTTTTTTTGTTCTTTTTTTTTCAAGAAAACAAATCTTTACAGCACAAAAACATTTTGTCGTAATCTAGAATGAAGGCAGAATATTATAATAAAGTCAAAGCTTAACGGGAAGAGTTCATTTTCATTTTACAATATTATGCATTTTACTCTGGAAAATAGGCCTTTATTATCTCAGAAATAGGATGTAATCTCAAAAAAATACTCCCTTTTGAAAAAGAAAACACAATTAATGCAGGGATGTCATGTCCTATGTGATGATATACTGTAGTACATAACAATCATATCATATTTTATTTGGCCCAAAACTAAGGTTTAAGGAGTGATTGCTTTAGTATGTTTGTTTTATTTGCATATTTGTCCCACTGTGTAGCTTTTCACTTTTTATAAATAATAAATCATATTTTGTTGCAAATTACTGAGCTATAACTCTTGATTCTTGGGCTATTTTGTCATAGACAACAGTTAGTAATACATCTGGGTCTGTTTTAAAAATGCATAATACTGGATAAAAACATTTCAGAGCACACCATATCTGTAAAATAGCTAAACAAAACAAAATATATATATAAAAAGCCTCAAAAACAACAACAACAGGGGCCTTGGTCCCATGACTCAGTATAGTGGGAGTTGGTGTGAATGTATATGAGACTATGGAAAATTGGACAGTCTAAATTTGGCATCTGCTGACAGATATCTCTGCAGCTGTAATGACCAGAAGCCTTCGATTCATCAATGGTGAACTTTGGCCTGTACATCGCAAATGCTTCAATTTATACAGTGTGAGTTGGAATTTATTCATCTTACAGTCTGTGATGGGCTGGGGACCAGTCCAGGTTGTACCCTACTTCTCTCACCCCAAAACCAGCTTGGAATATGTTCCACCTGACCTGCGACCCTAATGAGGACAAGCGATATAGAAACTAGACAGGTGGATGAAAAATTAGCAGAAAACCTCATCTACTGTATATTTTTGGCGTTATCTCCTTTGTGATATATATGTATACTTTAATGACTGCAACTGAGCACATCATCTGGCATCATTTAGCCCGTTTAGACAGGCACACGGTCGGTCATTCAAACCGTGCCAAGAGTAGGCTATTCATTCTGTTGAAGGATTTACGCTTGAAGCTTTTTGCCATCCCTTTGCATTAAATATCACATATTGGTTGCTGGAGGGAATGCGATCAGTAAGCAAAACCAAGGCCATCAACATGTAACATCATCATCCTCTGAAAACACCCCCATTTGGTGTTTTAATGCGACTTCAAAAGGCTTCCGCGCATGGCATTTTTGTGCAAATGGTTCATTTACATGTGTGTGGGGGTGAGTCTGTGGGTGTGCATGCCTGAAACCAGGGTATTTTGTTTGCACACAATCTTGTGTACTG
This sequence comes from Phycodurus eques, assembly GCF_024500275.1. NCBI lineage: Eukaryota > Metazoa > Chordata > Actinopteri > Syngnathiformes > Syngnathidae > Phycodurus > Phycodurus eques. The sequence continues at coordinate 12,756,422 of NC_084536.1, forward strand.
AAATATGTTGCTCATTCTGCTACACCTCTTCATCTCACTTTACACAAGTAACAACATTGTGCCGGATCCTGGAGCCAAGAGCGCAGGGAAAAGTGCCAATGGTTTAACCATTCACTTAAAAAAAATGTTTTGACAGAAAATAAAGGTTGCTGTCACATGACCGTACTTATGAGCCACCCACACACTGAGATACATAAAGTCTTGCATGTTTGTCAGTGATGCTCCGCCACACTTGCCAAATTAGGATTCCTTGGTTTTCAACTGTTTTCCAACAATAAACCTTTCCGAATATAGCAGATGCCTGCGATTTAATCAATCACAGTTCGATGCCTCAAACTGGTGCTACTTTCCCCTATTCCTCGGTCATGCCCTGTAGGGCAAATAAATCTGCTGTTGACCTCCAACAGGGTGACTGATCAACACTGGATCCTTGAGCAATGCTTTTACTTTCGAAAAGGAAGGAAACACAACCTCCATAAACTGTTAAGATTACGGTGTTTGTCACCCTCCAATGAAAGCCTAATACAGTATCTGTGTCATGGGGTTGCATTGCAAAATTGGTATTCCTTGAAAGTTTATCTTGATAATCGATGTGATAAAAACACCCTTTAGTCCAAACTAATGCATTCATATAAACTTGAGTTTAAGCCAGGTACACGCATGCCGATAATTGGTAGATTCTGAGCCCAATTGCCCTTTCCAGTCAAAGAAAACAATTATTCTGACCGATTATCCTGTGGTGGTGGTGGTGGTGTCTTATGTTTTATTTCTCCTCCCCATTATAGTTTTTTTGTTTTGTAATTTCCGGAAAAGTTATTTTTCTTTTTTTCTTGTGTAAAGCACCATTTTCATGTGATTGTATTCTTTTGTGGGGGACCACGGAATGAACTGAGCATTGGAGAAGAATACCAGTGTTGCCAATTTAAGGCTATATTTAACGACTTTTCCTACCCCTTTATAGAATAAGATAAATAGTTACCTTACGTTTCGGTCACGTGACCCTCTGATAAAATGTTAAGTAAACAAAACCTTTCTTCTCTGTGGTGTACAAAGAACCTGAAACAGTATTATTTCTAAGAAGACACTGTGAACTTGGTTACCCCCTTTAGCAACTATTTGTCAAAAAAGCAATTAGCAATAAAAATAGCAGCTTTTGACTTATGCAGACATTCTTAGGTAGGTGGACAACCGAAGAAACTGATTGGATGAAGATTGGCAGAAGAGTGGCCTGGATGCACCCATGTTCCAGCTAGAGCCAATTACAAATTGCTCCAGTCGACCAATTGGAGAGGACTACACCCAAAGATCGCTGTATTGAAAAAAAAAAAAACTCAAGGTATGACAAAGAGTTTCCAGAAGCTAACTGCTTCAATGGTGACTGTGAACTCACTTACCAGACCAAACCTCAGTTTAGTATTATTCTGTTCGCTGCTTTT